>NC_090989.1:149005625-149313750 GCF_041146395.1 Eulemur rufifrons
CCTGGGAGCGGGCACCTCCCTGCTCCCTCTGGGCGGGCAGCTCAGCCTTCCTAGGGCTCCTCTGGCCCTGCATTTCCCCAGTGGAGCCCGGGAGCAGGACTGATTTGCCCCGCGTCTCTGTGGGACGGGACCCATCTGGCAGCTCTCCCCTGCTTTCACAGCACAGCCCGTGGAAAGGTCCTCGGGGAATGAGCTAGCAGGTGCGGGCCTAGGGAGAGGCAGGCCAGCTTTGCCAGGGTTCCTCAGCTGTGCTCTGGCCACGTGGCTTGGCCTTTCACTGAAACTGTGAGATCCCTGAGAGTGCTTTTCCTTCCTGTCGTGGGGACTTTGCTCCAGGTTTCCCGAGTCTGCTGTGAAGGTTCTTACATCAGGGTGTCTCCGGAATATGCTGCTCAAGTCGCTGCAGATGGACCCGGTGTTCTGGGAGAGCCAAGGCGGGGAGCAGGGGCTGAAGCGGGTCCTCCAGACCCTGGAGCGGCGAGGACAGGTGCTGCTGGGACACATTCGGAAGCACAACCTCACAGTCTTCAGGGACGAGGACCCGTGAGCCCCCCCACAGCCCAGGCAGGGCTCTCACCTCACCGGTGGGGCGCCCCACAACACAGCCCTGGGTCGATGAGTGTCTGTCCTGATGACCACGTGTTCTTGGGGTCTTCACCCATCTTGTGCACAAATGGGAAAAGCCAGAAACCAGAGGGGCACATGGATGTTTCACCTGGTTGGGATGGTGGAGGTGGCGTTGGGTTTTTAATCTCAGTGAGTTCCTTTCTGCTGCCTTAGCTCTGGCTGTTCCTCCCTTGCACCAATAAAGACGTTAAAGCGTGCTCTGTGCACTGCTTCAGATACTGTAAAATTGTGCCTTGCACGTGCACATGGACAGCTGGGCAACGCTGTCTGTGCAGAGGTGTGCAGATGTGTGTGGCACGCATGCACGCCCACACGCGACACATGAGACACACCTCATAAAGAATCTTCATAGAATTGTACTTGTGGCCCAGAACCGCTCTGGCTTAAAGTAGACTCAGGTCTAAGAAATGAAACATGGAGCATTTGGCTTTACAGGCTTTAAATTTTTAATTCTTACTCGTTGTTTTTTGGTTTAAAAATTATAAAAGTAAGACATGATCACTAAAAATAAATTCATAAATAACAGAAGCATATAAAACAAAAAGTGAAAGTCCCAGGAACTCCCTAGAGGTGTGTATGTGTGTATGTTATTTACACTCACACTACATGCAAATTAAAAAATAATAAAAGTGGGGTCATGCTCTGTCAACTCATTATGTTTACTTTATTTCCTACACTCTGCACCAGCTGTCTGAATGCACCTAATTTTTATTGATGAAGGCATGGAATTCCAGGGCATATTTTATTTAGCTGTTCCCATAATAATGAACACTTAAGAGGCTCCAGTTTTTCACTAATTATAAACAGTGCTGCCAGGAACGTCATTGCATGGCATGCAAGTACTTCTGCAAGCTAGATTCCCATAGTGGATTTCTGGGTCAAAGGGATGGACATTCTTTATTGTGAGAGAAACTGCCAAACTGCTCTCTGAAATGATGGTGTCCATTTACATGTCTACCAGGAGGGTAGGGGACTGACCATTTCCCTACACCCTCACCAACAATTGATATTCTCGGATTTTTTTGTTTTTTATCCATCTGATAAGGGAAACCTATTTTAAAAACTGCATTTCCAATACACATAACCTAAACATCTGTACCCTTGTAATATGCTGAGATAAAAAAAATTAAAAAATTAAAATAAATAAAAATAAAAACTGCATTGCCTTAATCACTAATGAAGGTATCTTTCCACTTATTTACCAGTCATTTGTATTTTCTTTTCTTTTAAGATGTTTGTCCTTTCCTTGTTAATTTATTGGTGATCTTTAAATCTAATGCGTGTAATCAGTCTTTTCTCTGTTAGACATGTTGTAAATGTTTTCTTCCAGTCTGTGATTTGTCTCTTAACTTTGTTCATGAAGCCTTTTGCCAAGTAGAAAATGTTAATTTTCATGTAGTCAAATTTGTTTATCTTTCCCTTTAAATCTTCCAAGTTTCACGGCTTCTTAGACAGGCTGTCACTACTTGAAGGTTATTGAAATAATCTCCTATGTTTTATTCTAGTACTTATACAGTATTTATTTTAAAGTCACTCTAAATCCATATAAAATTTATCTTTGAGAATGGTGTGAGTCAGAGATCTAACGTAAGTTTCATGTCTCCCCAAATGGATAGTCAGTCGTTCCAGCATCATTATTCAATAGTCTGTTCTTTCTCTACTGCTCTGAAAATATGCTCTCATCATATACTAAGTTCTCATATGTACAGGGGTCCATTTGCAAACTTCTGTTTTTTTTTTTTTTTTTTTGAGACAGAGTCTCACTCTGTTGCCCGGGCTAGAGTGAGTGCCGTGGCTTCAGCCTAGCTCACAGCAACCTCAAACTCCTGGGCTCAAGCGATCCTCCTGCCTCAGCCTCCCGAGTAGCTGGGACTACAGGCATGTGCCACCATGCCCGGCTAATTTTTTGTATATATATATTTTAGTTGTCCATATAATTTCTTTCTATTTTTAGTAGAGACGGGGTCTCACTCTTGCTCAGGCTGGTCTCGAACTCCTGACCTCGAGCGATCCACCCGCCTCGGCCTCCCAGAGTGCTAGGATTACAGGCGTGAGCCACCGCGTCCGGCCGCAAACTTCTGTTTTGATATATTTTTTCAGTTCCTGCATGAATAGAACACTATCTTAATTAAAGTTACTTTATTCTTTTGCTATCTGGTAGGGTGAATTCCCACCATTTTATTCTACTTTCGTTTTGTTTTTCTTTGCTATTTTTGTGCATTTGTCTTTAATATGACAATGCCAGTCCATGAAGCATGCCACCCCTCTCCCAGTGTCCTCAAAATCCCATTGGAGCTCTGATTGGGATTGTGTTGGATTTATAGATTAATTAGTGGGAAGCTGACATTTGAATATTGAGTGCTCCTCTAATTCAGCGACTTGGTTTATCGATCCACCTATTTATTCTTTGATAATCTCTAGTAACATTTTAAAGTTCTCTTCAACAAATAAGCTCATTTAAAAGATATTTCATAATTTTTACTGCTATTGAGAATGAGTTCTTTACTTCATTAGATTTTTTTCTAGATAGATTTTTAAATGCATATCTTAGAGTTTTTAAGTAGAAAATGATACATCCCAATAATGATGATTTTACATTTTTATTTTACAAATGCGTGGGGGGTGTGTGTGTATGGACACCTCTCATTTATTTCTGTTGTCTTCTTATTTTGGTTGGAATCTCTCTGGAGGAAAGTTGACTAATAGCAATAATAGCAACCATCTGCATCTTCGTCACCATTGATTGTTATGAGGTTTAAAGAAATCATTTCAGATAAATATCTTTGGCTGAAAACTGCTCTGGGGACCTGGTGGAAGAGGAGAGGGCACTGTAGAATAAGTTCAGAAGCTGCCTACAGGGTCACCTGGAGTAGGGACTGTCCGTGAGGGGTGGCGGTGGGGAGAGGAGCAGCAGGAAAGGCTTGGCGGTGCAACCCAGACTGAAGCTTGGCACGGGGACTCCAGGTGTGGGGTAGGAGGGCCAGCAACGATGGCGAATGAGGTGGGACCAAGCCATCCCATAGGGTTTGGACACCAGACTCAGGGGGTTTGCTTGCCAGGGGATTTGTCAGTGGGATTTAATCAGGGGAGACAGGATGTAGGAAGACAATCAAATTTTCTGCACACACAGAAATTTGCTATGTCTCCAGCATTATCATCGGCAAAGGAATGGTGATTTCCTGCCCTGTGCTCCTGGGGATGGCTGCATTCCTTTCTGCATTCTCTGCAGCCTAGTGGGGAGGACTGATAATCCAATTCCACACAAAATGAGGAAGGATAAGGTGCTGGGCCACAAGCAGAGGGAGGGGACATGAGGGAGGCCCTCAGAGGAGGGGACTTGGGAGCCGTGGCTTGATGGATGTGGCACTAACCGATAGTGCATCTCATAAGAGCTTCCCAGGTGTGGGCCAAGCCTGTCATGCACATTGGTTTACTTAATCCTCCAAACAAACTTAGGAGGCAGGAATTTTATTATTCCCATATTACAAATGAGGAAACTGAGGCCTTGAAAGGTGAATTAACTCACCCAAGATCCTGCGGCCGGGAAGACAACCCAGGCTCCCGCCCCTGCTCTCCTTGCACACTCCGTTCTCGGTCTGATAAAGCGGACAGTCGCCTTTCAGCTGCCACAGCCTGCCAGAGTGACTGCCTGCTGCACCCTGGAGTCATTTGATCCCTGGGTCCCCATGGGGTGTCCAGAGGCCACATCCACAGCTCAGCTCTGTGTCTGGGCAAGTCAGACCTTTCTTTGCATTTCAGTTTCTTCAACTGTCCATGGAGGTAAATGAAGACCTCTATGCCTTACCTCGGAGCCTCATGTAAAAAACTCTTACTACAGTCATCAATTATTAATAAAAAAAATTATAGAAACTCTAGTATTTGGGGCCACTTTCTCATGCCAATCTCTTAGCTAAGTGGTTTACCATTGTTAATTCTTTCTAGTCCTCTCAACCAGCCTAATAAAGTGGATACTGTTGTCACCTCATTTTACAGTGGAGGAACTGAAGCACAGAGAGGTTAGTTGACTCACCCAAGGTCACACAGCTAGAAAGCAGTGGAACAGAGACTTCTCCCCCCTCTCCAGCTGATTGTTCTTTTTGCTGATGTCCTTGAGGATCTAATTTTGATGTTGGCTGTCTCCCCTGGTGCTTTGTTTTGTACAGTGGATACTCTGGCATGTGAGCTGGTACCCTGGGTGGAGGCGCCTTTCTCTTTGTTCCTTTGTGGTCTCAGGAATCACTAGATGGGGTGAGTCTTCCTGATTGCCTGGAGCCCTTGGCGCATGCAGCGGGGTAAACTCGAGCCTCAAATCTGTGCAAACGCAGGAATGTCGCTACCGATTTCCAGGAGATCTTGGATTCCCCCCAACCCGGCAGCCCCCCAGCTCCTGCTCTGGCTGCAACAGACCTGCTTGCTTGTTGTCTAGCTTTGCTGGGAGGTGAGGGTGCAGATTTTTCTCATCTGCCCTTTCCTTGGGGGTCTATCCATCAAGTTCTATCTCTTTTCCAATGTCTTGCCTCAGCAGGGCTCAAGGCCTGGTGTCCTGTCCCCTCATGCCCTTAATCTGAAAGCTCCCTCCTTTGCAGAGCCCAACGGCACAAGGACGGCCACATTCCATTCCTCCTTGCCCTGCTGTCAGCTCTGTCTTCAACATGTGGCCTAGAGAGTTTCCCTTGTCCTCCCGTGGCCCAGCCCAGCATTGGCAGACCTTACACAGCATATCTTCATTTCACATGATAAAAGCATTGTTGGGTTCTACAGCTGGACCAGAAATCGTGCCTGTGTGCGTGCTGTCCGTGGATCCCCCATCCCTGCTCTGTGCCAGGCACTCTGACAGGCACGTGGTACTCAGAGATATTAAAACTCACCTAGCCCAAACCAAACTTCCGATCTGTCCCCCTCAAACTCACTCCTGCCTTCATCCCCCTCCCCTGGTTCAGTAAACAATGGCTCCATCCTTCCAGTTGTGTTGGTCAAAATGTTGGCCTTGGCCTTGACTATTCTCCTTCTTTCACACCCCACATGCAATATGTCAGTTCTACATACAACATCTATCCAGCATCTGTCCCTTATGCCAGCCTGCACCCCAAATCCCACAGTTAAAGCCACCATCCTCTCTTCCCTGCAGTGGTACAGCCACTCCCTACCCCGGCGCCTATCCACCAGCATCCTTTCCCTGCAGTAGCGCAGAGGTCTCCGTACTTGGCCCCTGCAGTCTTTTCAAATGTGGGTTCACTCTTGTACCCCACTGCTCATAACCTCACAATGGCTCCCTTCTTTCTCAGAGTAGAAGCCCAAGTGGCCAACAGGGCCATGTGTGACCTGAGTCCCCGTGCCCCTTCTCCTTCCCATTCACTCACTGTCCCACCCATACGGGTCTCCTCACTGTTTTTCACACACACTGGCTGTGTCCCTGCCTCAGGGCCTTTGCACTTGCCATTCCCTCTGCCTGGATGCTCTCCTCGTAGACATTCACTCCTCACCTCCTCAAGTCTGTACTCCATCATCATAGAGTAATAAATGCTACGATGAAAAGATAAAGCAAGATGAGAGGGCAGAGATGGCAGGAGGTGGGTGGTCAGGAGAGGCCTCTCTGAGAAGGTGAGTTGTGAACAAGCAGTGAGGAAGAGGCCATCTGGGGAATTGTGACTGAGTCGAAGGGAATAGCTAGTTCAAGAGCCCAGAGGCAAAGAGGCCAGTCTGGCTCTCAGGGAGGAGACGAGGTCACAGACAGGTGTGTTGGGGAGTGGAGAGTTTGAGTTTGGCTGTGTCCTGAACACTGATGATGGACATTGAACCCGGGCTGATCTGCCTTTGGAAAAGCCCCACCTCCCTGCACCCCCTCGATGGGGATGGGCTCCTGGGCCTGATCCCTCCCGGCTGCTTCACAAATGGGAGGCTGTCAGCATTTTAATTACAGCTCCCAGCTCTCAATGGTTTACAACTGAACCATAACACAGGCCCTGGGCAACATGTGGCCCCTCTGAGTGGTTTGCTTGCTCACCATTTCTATATTTAGTGCTATTAATGCCTGTTGGCCAAGTTTTCAGAGAGAAAAAGAAGGAGGAATTGCAGGGAGGTGGTTAAGGTTTCTGTTTTGGTTTTGGTTTTAAACACACAGACCTATTTTTCAGTTGTTTTCTGAGATTATTTCCCAGCCCTTAAAGACTAAAGGGCAGCTGTTGGTGTATTCTGTGATAGTGCTCACTTCTAAGCAAGAGAGCCTAATCCCTTGCAAAGCTGCCCTCTTCTCTTTAAAGTGTGTGGGTGCTTCCTGGTGAGAGAGTTGGGTTTAAAGGACACCCCGGGCTGAGTGTGTGGCTAAGGGACAAAGGCATCAATTACTTCATATTTCACATGATACGGGCTGGGCTTCAGGCCAGGTGTTCCCACCCCCTCTGCCTGAAGATGGGATCCCCTCTGGGACCTCCAGCCAAGGGCTCTGCAGGGCTTCTCAAACTTCAGTGTGTCCGTGAACCACGTGGGGAGTGTGTGGAAATGCAGCTTCGGATTCCGTGTGTGGGGCTGGGGCGGGACCTGAGATTCTGCATTTCCAATCAGTTCCCAGGTGATGCGGATGCTGCCGGTCCAGGAACCACACTCTGAGCAGCAAGGATTTCAACCAGCGCTGTCCAACTGAAATATTATATAATACAAGCCACACGTGTAATATAACATTTCCTAGTTGCCACATCCAAAAGGTAAAAAGAGGTGACATTAAATTTAATAAGATATTTTATTTAATCTAATTTATCCCCAATACTATCATTTCAATATGTAATCAATATAAAATACTGAGATAGTTTACATTTTTTTTCTGTAATAAATCTTTGAAATCTGGCGTTTGTTTCACACTTACAGCACATTGCAGTTTAAACTAGTGTCATTTCATGCACTCATGTGGCTGGTGGCTCCTGGTTTGGAGGGTGCACATCTAAATATGGCTTGAATTACCTCTGGTGATGGGAAGCTCACTACCTTCTGGGAAGTCTACTTCATACCTGCATGATCTGAGTTGGGAGTTGACCGTAGGACTAGCTGGGGAGACCCAGCTTCACTCTCTGGGTCCCGACGCCAATTGGCATTCTCTGTGAGTCCAGAACCTCACATCTCCTGTCCTCAGGTAGGACCCAGCAGCCCTGAGATGGCTTCTGTGGTTGTTCTTTTAAAAAAATTTTTTTTTTTTTTAAAATTTCAGCATATTACAGGGGTAAAAAATGTTTAGGTTACATGTATTGCCTTTCCCCACCCGAGTCAGAGCTTCAAGCCATGTCCATCCCCCAGACGGTGCACACTGCACTCATTAGGTGAGATCTTAATCTTTGCTTTTCTTTTTGAAGAATGTGGCTCGGAGATTCTGAGTGATATCCTCAGGGAGACCCAGCCAGGAGGTGGCAGAGCTGGGACTAGAAGTCAGAACTCTGAAACTTCTTCTCCCTCTGCTGTAAGAGGCTGTGGTTCCTCCAGTGTGACATGGTTTCAGGGGACCTTCCAGGTCCACTCATGCTCCTGCACACACATTTCTATTTGTGGGGTAAATTACATTTATAGATTTGCATATGTTGAACCATCCTTGCATCTCTGGGATGAAGCCCACTTAGTCATGGTTATTTTTTTAGTAAGCACCTGAATTTGGTTTGCTAGGATTTTATTGAACATTTTTGCATCTGTATTCATAACAGATATTGCTCTGTAGTTTTCTTTTTTTGTTGAGTCCTTTTCTGGCTTTAGTACCAGGATGATATTGGCATTGTAAAACATGCTGGGCAGGATTCCTACATTCTCCATGTTGTGGAATAACTTCTGCAGGAGAGGCACCAGGGAGTTTTTATAAGTCTGCTAGAATTCAGGTGTGAAACCATATGGTCAAGGACTTTTTTTTCTAGGAAGGTTTTGTTATTGCTGCTTCAATTTGAGATTGTGCTTTCAATACCTTTGGGTATATACCCAGAGGTGGGATTGCTGGATCACACAGTAATTCTCTTTACTTTTCTGAGAAACAACCGTACTATTTTGAACAGCAGTGACACCATTGTACATTCCTTCCACCAATGCACAGGAGTTCCAATTTCTCCACATCTTCGCCAACACTTTTTTTTTTTTTTTCCCCCCAGACAGAGTCACATTCTTTTGCCCGGGCTAGAGGATTGCCCTGGCCTCAGCCTACCTCACAGCAAGTTCAAACTCCTGGGTTCCAGTGATCCTCCTGCCTCAGCCTCCCAAGTAGCTGGGACTACAAGCACTTGCCACCATGCTCAGCTATTTTTTTTTTTTCCGCATTGAGCTTTTTAATTCATGGAATTTATGTTAGTCCTTTAGAACCCAATGCCCATGTTTCAGTTCAGAACTGTCAAGCTATTCAAACCGTCTTCTTGGTGGAAGTTCCTTGGAGGTCTTGTAAATTTATCTTTGACCTGTTGTGAATCACGTGACTTTTGACTAGATGTCCTGCTGCCAGTGCTGCCATCAGTGACCACTCTCCAGCCATTACTGTGCCACACACAACTCGGGCAAGCTGCCGGGCATTTTCCCCAGGATTGTCTTTGCATGTTCCTTGAACACCCAGCATCTGCAAACAGGCTTGCTGAGGTAGCAGGTTGGTCCCACCACCCACAGTTCCTATTTCTATAGATGGCATGGCGCAACTGATACACAAATCTTCATTTGTGGGACCGTTCAGTTTGAACTACCAACATTCTGTGCTGCATCCTGTCCACAGGCAATGTAGATAGCAGCGACAATGTTGGCCGCATGCGCGTTGTAGCCTCCGATGCTCCCGGCCATGGCAGAGCCCACCAGATTCTTATTAATGTTTACCTCAATCATAGCTTCTGTGGTAGTCTTTAATATTTCTCTGACAACCTTGGCTGGAATGACAGCTTCACAAACAACAGACTTTCCTCTTCCTTCGATCCAGTTTATAGCAGCAGGTTTCTTGTCAGTACAGTAGTTACCATTAACGGCTAGAATCTGCATTTCGGGGAAATACTCATGAAGTTTTGAAAGTGCTTTCTCTGTACCCTTTGAAATCATGTTCACCCCCATTGCTTCCCTGGACCTGGACTGGAAACAGATATAAAGGTTGCGCCCAGCTATACTCATAT
The DNA here is from genome assembly GCF_041146395.1 of Eulemur rufifrons. NCBI lineage: Eukaryota > Metazoa > Chordata > Mammalia > Primates > Lemuridae > Eulemur > Eulemur rufifrons. Next base: position 149,015,357 of record NC_090989.1, read on the forward strand.
GAAGTTTCTGTAGATGTGCAAATCTACTGGTGCTGCCGAATGCCTCCTTTATCACCGTGAACCCTTCAGGGGTTTCAAGCCAGGCCTTCACTTCTGCAGAGTCACAAGCCCGAGGAAAACGCACTACTGGGCCACGAGTCATACCATCGGCAAGGACTCGGCTGCTGGCACCTCCACCAAAACCGATTGCTCTGCAGCCTCTGTTAGTGCTGGCCACAAGACAACCTTCTGTTGTTGCCATTGGAACTTGAAATTCATTTCCATCCAAGCACAGACGTCCTGCCACTCCAACAGGGATGGGCATATATCCGATAACATTCTCACAACAAGCTCGCATCACCAGAGAGTAATTATAATCCCTGTAAGGTAGGTGCTGGAGAGAAGAAAGTTCTGAAAGCTTTTTGGAAAGTAACTGTCAGCGAATAGATACACCTTGTTCATGGGTTTCCATCAGGGTTTCCAATTTGTAAGCTGGGATCTGCTTAGCATTGATTAACTGGATGATCTCAGCATCGCTAAGAAATTTTGCACCTTTCTCTGGATTCCCAAGTATCTGTATACATTCATCATTAGGCCAAGCCTCCTTGGGAAGTTCAATTTCAGGTTCCTGTGTTGCCAGTTCTGATGAAGTATTGAGTAAGGCAGAGTCACCAACCACAAATGTAGCTCTGTTTGAGGTGTCAGTTTCAGCCACTAAGGTTTTTATAACCTCAACTTTTTTTTCTTGGTTTACCCCTGTCTCTTCCTCCACTGAATGGAATTTCTGGTTCTTTCTGACCAGTACAGGTTCGAGTCTACAACAATTGTCTGGGACTTTCTTTTGGGTCACTACAGGAGATGTGATAGGGTTTTTTAATGAGAGTGTAGATTCTGTCTCTGCTTGTTTGAAAAAAATGTACTTGACAGCCAGAAGGAGAGCTAAACTTAGGGTAATAACCTGTTCAACGTCCATGCTGATCATTTTAGAGAGAATTGCCATAGGGAAACACTTGGTTCAATTCTCTTGGACACATTTTCATCCAGTCCTAAAGAAACTTTAGAATTTTCTGCCGTACTGTTTTGAGGAGAAGGATCAGCTATCCAGCGACTGTGACTATGAACAAGAACCAAGCTTTTGGATGATTTTACAGTGGTCTTTATTGTGCTGATCCATATGTAACACTGTTCTGAATACTTCCTGGAGGGCAGGTCTTGTCTTGATGAATTCCCTCAGACTTTGCTTGTCTTAGAAAGTCTTTATTTCTCCTCATATAAGAAACTTTGTTTCGCAGGATACAAGATTCTAGGCTGGACAGTATTCTGTTTGAGAAGAGTGAGAATGGAGCCCCAGTCTTTTCTGGCCTGTAAGGTGTCAGTTGAGAAGTCTGCAGTTAGTCTGATGGGTTTTCCTTTGTAGACAACCTGCTACTTTCATCTTACAGCTCGTAGGAGGGCCTCTTTCATGGCTATTTTGGTCAATCTATCATGACCGTGTGTCGTGGTGTCTTCCTGTTTGGAATGAATCTCCGAGGAGTCCTTTGAGCTTCTTGTATCTGGATATCTCGATTTCTAGCAAAGCAAGGAAAATTTGCTCTATTATATCCTCAAAAAGTTTATCCAACGCTTGTGTATTTTTTTCTTCACCCTCAAGGATGCCTATAATTCTCATGTGAGGCCTCTTCACATCATCCCACATTTCTCATAGGCTTTGCTCTTTTCTGTTATTTCTCTGTTCCATCTCTGCAACTGATGACTTGTTTAATTGAAAGGTGTTATCTTCAATCCCTGAGATTCTTTCTTCTGTTTGATCTACCCTATTCTTGAGGCTTCCCATTGTCTTTTGTAATTCTTGAATACATTTTTTATTTCCAGAACTTGTTTGATTTTTCTTTAATATTTCAATTTCTTTAGTGAATTTTTCTTCCAAGCCCTAGTTGGTTTTTTTTCTGTGGTTTCTTTTGTGTTGGGTATACATTTTCTCTTGCATATCATTGAGTTTTCTTACAATCCATATTTGAAATTCTTCTGTCATTATAGTGTTCTGAACTTGGTTGATATCTATTGCTAGAGAGCTGGTGTACCCCTTTGGGGGTGTCCTTTCAGTTTGATTCTTCATACTTCCAGAGTTCTTTTGCTAATTCCTTCGCATCTGGAGCAGCTATTGCTTCTTATCTTTGGATTTTTGTTTAGATAATGAAATGCCCAGTTTAGTCTCTGAGCCAGTAGGTGGTGTTTGTGCGTGAGATTCAGTCACACCCTGTGTGGTGAGTCAGCAAATGCAGTAAAAGGCCATGCAAATCAACTTCCCTGTCAGTAGGTGGTGCTTGCTGGGAGGAGGAAGCCGCAAGTTTTTGGGGTCCCCTAACCAGTTCTTATTCCTCTGGAGAGGCACTCTAGTGCCTCAGGTGGTGGGTGGAGTCCTGGGACTTCCAGGTGTGTCCTTATTCTCCAGCTCAGCAGGGGGAGATAAGGGAGTGAGGCTGGGTGGGGCTGAGTTGGAAGAGTCTGTGGTCAAGCTCCACAAATGCTGTTAGCAGGGGTCAAAGGTCTGTTCTCTGCTTCTGGGCAAAGCTGCCAGGAGGGGCTGAAATGGCCCCACTAAGCCACAAGGTCTGTGTGTGGGGATGGGGCTATCTGAGACCTGCAGTCTGGAGCAGGCCTTGGCCCTTTCCAGCCTCCCCTATTCCTGGGTTTCTGCCAGGTCTCTGCTGGCAGGCAGGAGCTCAAGCCAGCGGAGCTCCCTGACTATGATATGAGGTGGGAGGTTCCCTCCCCAGGATCGTGGCCTGAGCTGGGAGCATGGCCCTTTTGTGGCATAAGGGTTGCCTCTTGAGCAGGATGCAGCTTGGACTCACTCTGATCTGCCCCTGAAGGCACATGTACCTCAGGAGACTACTGCTTCACAAGTACTCCTTCAGTGCCCCTGGGCAATTCAATTGGGACTTGGTTGTACGGGATCTGGCCTGCAGACCTGTCTTCCAGGCCCTGGAGATCAATCACGGACCCTGCCAAGGAGAAGAATGCTGGTCTCAAGTGACCCATGGGGTACCCAAGCTGGATCAATGTCTCTCTCTCTCAGGGTTTATCCCATTCTACTGGAGTCACCAGGCAGGCAGCACCAGGAAGGGCCAGTGTAGGGAGCTCACAGTCCGAGTACCCCTCAGTCTGCTGCAGGGCCCCAAAAGGAAAGGTCCCATTCTCTGTGGATGCCGCTGGGTGGTGGCTAATTCATCTCTTTTGGCAGCCACAGGTAGGAGAGGAAAAGGGGAGAATGAATTAATATGGCGTCTGGTGATCGGCTCGGGTCTGTGGAGTGGGATGTGTCCTGAGGGAACTGGGACCCCCCCCCCCCCCCGCCCTCCCCTCCCCCCGGCTGTCCCCAAGAGGCTCACTGGCAGAAGCCGTTTCTGGGCTGGTGTCAGCAGGTTTTTCCAGCAGCTCAGGACCCCAGCAGCAGTTCAAGATGCAAGGGAGGGGAAATTTAATGACTCCACCTACCCTTGCCGTTGGTCTCCAAGCCTCTCGGGGTTACCCCTGCCGATGCCTTTTTCCTTCCAGTTCTGCTCGGCAACATCTTCCCGTGGAGTCTCCTGTAGCTTCAGGGACTCTTCCTTCTGACCCTCATCCGATCTATGATTATCTGGCTGTTTGTGTTTTTCACTTTCATCTAAAATATTTCCTTCTTGCAGAGACACTCCGGCTGCAGGTGTTTCTCGTCCAACATCCTGTCTCTTTCCCCGCCCCCGCCTTTGAGGTTTTTGATGACAAATCTGATGATGATTGTGTGGGGAAATTATGATGACAGTTATCCTCCTGGCAGCTCTATAGATGTTAATAATGGAGCTTATTGTGTATCACATGCCGCAGAACACATTTTGATAGTGTCATGATGTCAGCTATGTTTCAGCATCACTCTGACACCAATCAGAATTTAAAGTAAAAGAAATGGAATATTTCAAGTATAGACATTATGAGGTCTTTAGGAGCCTAAAGATATTACAGATTTTCAAACTGCAAGGAAGACCTTGCTAAAATAACAGAAAAATATCCAATCCCCTAATTTTGTTATGACAGCTAAAGATCAATCCTGTGAGCTCTCTCTCCTGGCAGGCAACCTGCTGGGACTCTGTTTTCACAAACTTCAGAAAAGAGCCAAAAGAAAGGAAATGTACATCTTTCTGTCCATATTCACCAGCTCCCAGCCTTTAGAATTTGTTTCTATAGCCTGAGGTGTTGTTGAGAACCTCCCTGACCAGAGGGCAGGGGGTAACCTCCAGGCCTTCATTTCCTGCCCAAAACCATATCTCAGGGCAAAACTCACATGCCCTATAATAAACCTGACTACATTTCAGAGATTACCAAGTCTCCAGGAACAGAAGAAACAAGAAAGACAGACAACTTGATGTCTTTCCACTGCCTGCTAATTACTCCCCAACAATTACTATTTTTCTTTTTGTCCCCATAAAAGCAGAAAGCCGCTTGGCCTTGCTGCTGGCATCTCCCTTCTCTTTCTTCGGGATGCCACTTCATCTCCCTGCTCTCTCTCCCCTTCTCTCTTTCATTCTCTCTGTCTATTAAATTAATAGCTCTTAAAATTGCTATATATATGTATTAAGGAAAACAATTTCATATTTCTAAGTTATACATGGTATTAAATTTATAGGTACAGTTGCATGAAGTATCATTCACTTTTATTAACTTCAGTGTTTTAGAGGGTTTTCATACCGGTCTATGAATGCTCTGAATGCTGCAGGGAAAAAGAAGCACAATCAGTATTTTATTTTTTTTAGATTTCTCAATTGAGTTAGCCTGTCCTGTCCACACACATAATAGCATTAGCATTTCATCTTATGCTTTGTTGAAATACTTTTAATCCAAACTCTCAGTAGAAGTTAAAGCATATGCGTAAGTGGTTAAGTCTTGTCTAGTCTCATTCATCTGCCTCAACATGCTTTATTTCATTATATTTGCATACAAAATGTTTTGATTTCAGTTTTGTAAAGAGGATACGATTTAGCATACTCGTGTTTGTTCAGCTGTCCATCTTGCACCGTTAATGCAATGCCTTTCTCTCCCATTTCATGTATTTGTATCAGTGTCCCCAAATCTGCTGCATTTTAACTCCATAAAAAGAAAATGTGATTTCGTATTAATATTTTTGCTGATGAACTCAATATTTCTGCACCAATCAGCATACTTATATGCATGTAGTTGTCTGTACAATTGTTCAACATCAAATTACTTGTTTACTTTATGTCAAAATGTCTATAAAATTGCCGGCATTGTTCTCCATTTCAGTCTGGTAGAATAAGCGAGATAGAAAATAAATGTGTAAATGAAAAAAAAAAAAGCTATTAATTTAATAGCTTCAGGAAGAGTTGGAAGAAGAGGCAGGCAGAGAAGGCAAGGTTAGAGAATTTTTGCTTCTGAAGCCTTTATTTTAGGGTAGTTTCTTAGCCCCATGAACATGATATTACTTTACATTAGACTGAAAACAAAACAAAACAAAACAAAAAAAAACACAAAACACCAAACTTCAGCACCAATCCTTAACACCTCATATGTCACAGAAAGCTGTAACATCCTTTTTTTTTTTTTCATGAGGATCAAGATTAAGCTCTTGGCCGGGCGCGGTGGCTCACGCCTGTAATCCTAGCACTCTGGGAGGCCGAGGTGGGCAGATCGTTTGAGCTCAGGAGTTCGAGACCAGCCTGAGCAAGAGTGAGACCCCATCTCTACTAAAAATAGAAAGAAATTATATGGACAGCTAAAAATATATATAGAAAAAATTAGCCGGGCATGGTGGCACATGCCTGTAGTCCCAGCTACTCGGGAGGCTGAGACAGGAGGATCACTTGAGCTCAGAAGTTTGAGGTTGCTGTGAGCTAGGCTGACGCCACGGCACTCACTCTAGCCTGGGCAACAGAGTGAGACTCTGTCTCAAAAAAAAAAAAAAAAAAAAAAGATTAAGCTCTTTAAACACAATCTAAATAGTATCAAAAGATTTTTTCTGAATTTGGGTATAAACTTAAGTACATGTATTTCTAAAGGAAACCCTGTTTTGAGATTCTCTTTGGATTTTAACAATCATTCACTTTTTACCTTAAAATAAATTACTATATAACAAGTAACAGTTTAGGAATTTTTTAGGCAAAAACTTTGTTATAGCAACATACTGTACACATAACTGGCTAGCCTGTAAAGAGTAAGACAAAAATGGACAAGATCAAGGGAAAACTAAAGCTTCCAATTTAAGATCTTCTAACTACAACTTCTAGGACAACTTTGAATCCCTAACAGTACTGTTGATGTGACATGACAGTGAGTTAGAAACCTGTTTTGTGTACCTTTCTACAGACATTGTATCAGTGGAAAGAAATACTATCTGCAGTTAGGACTAAAAGACCAAATCCAAACATTTTCATAAGCCTTTGACCATAAGTTTGTTTTTGTGCTCTACTTGGTGTTTTATTTACTGTAATTTACTGACAGTTAGGCATGTTTACATTGTTAATCACATATGTATTTTTTGTTGGTAACTCAGATTTAGTGGTTATGATTGGACCAAATATTAAATTTACCTTATCAAGAATCATACAAACACAGATCATTTTGTCTTTGGCTGAGTTTATAGTATTATAACCTTAATTTCAAATGCTGACATCTCAAGAACATAAAAAATATCCAGTAAAACCCAGGCAAAAACAAATGTATGCTGAAAAATTGAAAACATTTTTACTTTTACTTTACTTATACCTTTTTATTTTTAAAAATAATCCAGCTTACTTAGCAAAGATTACTAAATTCATGTGAACCATTTGGGTTTGTTCAATTAATTTATGAGTGCTCCCTTATATTTAAGCCAGTCCAGAACCATGTAAGCACGAACATGTAATTCACGGACATACACAAAACATACCTAAACATATACACTCACACACAAAAAGCTCTAATAGATTTTACCCTAGAACTCTAGCCATGAGATGGTAACACAACTTACCAGTCTGTAAAAGACAGTTGGATCCAAATTTCTTCCCATAAAACTGGAACTTGTTCACATGGCAAATTTTAGTTGCCCTGATTAGTAACCTAGTTAGGCCTGGGAATCAAAGTTTTTGGAAAAGTAGTTTCCATGGCAGTTTAATTTTTTAAAAAACCTCTTTTACCCTTTTTGTTCTTCAGTTCAAAATTAGTTTTGAATGTTTGCATTTGAACTACAACTGGCAGCAGGATCTCCAGGTAGACTTCCAATTGTAAATACCATAAACGATGAGTTATCTTAACATGAACAGAAAAAGTTAGCAGGTTTTAGAGTAGCCAGAAAAGAGAAATAGCTTGAGAGACATTTTGATTTTATAGTGATAGGTAGATCATTTGAGTTCTGAATTTTCCTTGATGTGTTTTGCCCGTCCATAAACACTTGTGCACAGGGTTGGCTATAACCAGCTGGAGCCCTAGAAAACCTGGCATGCCTTTGAACCTTTTCATTTACAAAAATACTTGCAAGAAGAGGTGCCACAAACCAACTGGGGTGCCTGAAGGGGGTCATTCTGCATGTCTTTCCTCATTTTTAAAGGATTTTTTTGCATTTTTCTTTAAAAGAAGCAACCAAACTATAGTCTAGGGTTAGGTGTCATGGATCAGAGTGTGCTGATTGTGGGTGGGGTAATCAGTGTTTCACCACTGAGTTGGTCCCACCCTCTTACATGTCTCAGTTTCTCTCTTCTGGAGTCTAGTACCTAAGGGAGGGCTCAAAATGTGGAATGATGAGTTCTTATATGTGTTTCCTGGATGAGTCTTCTTTTAATTAATTGATTTGGGGTTCCCTATAGGGCCACTCATGCCTCGGGGAATCACTCCAGGCAACTCCCACTCAGGATCCAGGTGACCCAGGGCTGCCTTTTGGCTGGGAGGAGTAAAATGTCTTCGGAGGTGAGAAATTCAGTCTCTCATTTATCTACACACAAGACAGTTCAGTTTCTTCTTTCACAAATGCACAGAAAAGCCAATTGAGATTAAATTTTGGCAGGAAAGACAATGCAGAAGACCCTTTAGAATGCACCTCCAAGTCTTAAATTGGGATCCCAAACAAGAATTCCTAGGAAAAGAACCAGCTCAGAGTAAACGAAGACCATCAACTAAAAACAAGAGGTCCGGAGCTCAGGAGGACTTACCAGTTCCACCAATGAAGCAGCTCAGAGCTGCAGGGCCCAGGAGGGCCATGCCAGTACCTGGCACCGAGTACAGGCTACTCCTGTGGACATCCTGAGTCTTCTCTGAGCCCCACGTCTGGGCACCAGTCTTGTCAATGGAAAAAAAGCCAAAGTCTGTAGAATAATTTTAGAGATTTATTCTGAGCCATTTGAGGACCATGACCCAGAGCCACGCCCAAGAAGCCTTAAGCAAGGGGACTCACTGTGGTTGGGTTACAGTTTGGTTTTATACAGTTCAGGGAGACAGGGGTTACAGGTAAAGTCATAAATCAATACATAGAAGGCATACATTGGTTTGGCCCCAAAAGGTGGGCCATCTAGAGCGGTGACGGGGCATGGCTAATAGGTTATAGATGGGTTTAAAGATTCTTTGACGTGTAATTGATTAAAGACATGCAGCTTTGTCTAAAGGCTTGGAATGTTTTAAGATAAGGAAGTTTGTTAATCAGAGACAAGTTACTGGATATATATCTGTTGTGTAAATTGAAGACCTACAGGTGTGTCTTGCTTACACTTAGGCCTGTTAATGGGTTACAAAGGGTGTCTCCAGGAAGGCAGGGGGGCATGATGAGGCACATATGACCTCCTTCTCATGACAGGCAATGTAGTTATAGGACACCCCCTTGGCCAAGAGGGCGTCCATTGAGTCAGCCGGTGGAGGGGGTGGGGGGAGCCTTAAGATTTTATTTTAGTTCACAGCAGTTTTGCAGCGATCACTGAATTTTTGTCCTCAAAAGATACAGGATCTGTGTGCCTGTGGGACCAAGTGCACTTTCGTGGATGCAACTGTCTCCAGTGTCAGGACATACAGAGTGATTGCTAAGGGAAGCAAGAAAAACTTCAAATTAAACCCTTGCTTCCTAACAAAGCCAATGTGAAAAAGAAAACAGAAGCCACCTAGAAAATGAGATGTGTCCAAAACAAAATTATGTGGAGGCGGAGGAAGAAAACACTACGAAGTTGTCTCACACACATTTCATCTGACTTTTATCACCATTTGTAATCAATTTCCAAGGCTTCATAATACCTTTTAACTTTAGTTATTCAACCTACTAAACAAGTCATGGCTGTGTTGCCCCATTAGAAGGAAGAGTGGAGACTCTTTTGATGTTGATAAGAGAAAGAAAAAGGAGTCACCTCAGGAGAGGAAAGTGTTCTGAGGAAACACCTGGAGCCTAATGGTAAGAAGTAGTGGTGATACTTTGTCACTTGCCTTAACCCTTTGAAAGGTTCATCAAACCAGAACATAGAAATTCATGTAATTAATGAATATGACTTTTCTCTTTAAAAAACCAGAAATTTTTCTTTACACAAAAAGAACAGAAATCAGTGATGTTTTATTATTCACCCATTTAGGTCTGCCTCTTGGCCATCATTCTCCAGTGGCTTCTGCTTTCTGCAAGATGAAAAACGAAGTCATTATAGTTTCCTACCTGACATTATTTTTAAGTGCAGCACTACAGGACACGTTTCAAGTAACAACATTCTGGTTTGCAGATGAGGTATCTAGATTATTTTAACAACCTCTTTCTCCCTAAGGTTCATCTCCTACATTTTTGAGTAGATTCTTCTTCCCTATTTTTTTTCACTCATGATGTAAAGAGCTGTCTATGCAACCTCTGGGCCAAAAAGACTCCCCTGGAGAGATCTGATCTGAAATGCATGAAAATGCTTTTTAAAAGCTATTTTGCTTTCATTTCTGTAAATAATAAAAAGAGGGTCACCACATGCCATTATTACATAAATTAGTATTTTGGGAAATTAATGTTTTTCAAATGATCAAGATTTCCTTTCCATTTCACAACTCAAGGTACAAAAATTAATGTTGGTATATTGCTTTTCACTTTACAAAGCACTTGTAACCTATATTGGCAGCCAAAAGCAAGTCTAAAGGTAAAAACGAATACAGAAGCTTTCTATTAATAATTTCAAATACAAAAATTTGCACACTTTTACTTGGTCAATTTCCTGTCTCTTGCCAAAAACAATCACCTATCAATCAGTTGACGTAAAGCAGAAGAAAAAAAAAGTTGGCAGAAATCATCAGTGCTCCTTCAAGTGTTGGAAACTGTGTTTAAAATATTATAATTAACTTAAAATATACATTAACTACAATTTCACAGTCATCACAGACCTGACATGAATATATTCCCAATAATCATGAGAATTTGTTTTATTGCTTTACTTCACAGATTTTTCTGATAGCACAGTTGTTTTTCCATTTTGAATCAAAGTTTAACATTATCTATCAAATATTAATGATTAGCTTTCCCCTTTTTTCATTCCTACTCCAATCCATCAACACAACAAAAACACATGAACACCCCCTCCCCCATATATACCTTCTAGGGGAACATGTGTTTATACTTTTCAGGATAAAGAAAACTTAGTCCATATTGTTCTGTTATGAGAATCTTCCCAAGGCTACAGCAACGCAAAGTAACCTGAGCCAGGATAACTTGCTTTGCCTTTTACTTCTGTTATCTGGGTTAGCAGCCAGTGGGTACTTGGTACAGGGACACTACAATGATATGTGTTAAGTGTCTACATGCCAAATGAAACTTTCCTCTTTCTCTCTTCCATCTGCCTAGTAAAAAAATAGATTGATATAGATGATAGTTGATAGACAGGTAGAAAATAGGTACAATAAGCCACAAGATTTCTCACCAAATAACATCTTCCTAATCAGGCATTACTATGTGTCAGGTCCCATGAATTAACACAAAGTCTATAAGGTTGTAATGTTAGCTCACATTTTTTGAGCATTAAAAAGAGCCCAGGCACTGGGCTAAGTCACTCATGTGTGACTTTGATCCTCACAGCAGCCTTATAAAATGGGTATAGCTATTTCTCTTGTTTTGAAGGTGAACAAGTAAGTTTTATGTAGGTTACATATGTAACTCACTCAAGTCACACACCAGAATGAAGACCACAATGCCTATGTCAGAGGATTAAAGGAGCTAATATATATATGTAAATTGGCTGACAAAAGCAATGGCATTTAGTAGGTTAGTCCAAAGTTAAGTTCTTCTCTCTCCCCTTATTTTAAAATGCTACCCTGAGAAAGAATACCTACCACTTTTGCAAGTTTCTGTAGTGATTTTCCAATCATTATCTTACTGCAGTAGGGCAGCTTTTACTTCTCCTGTTTCAGAAACAGGAGATGAAGCAACCTGCTCATGTTCACAGGTAGTACAACCGAGACCCAATCTAATTTCAAGGCAGCAAAGGGTCTGTTCTTCAGGAAGGTATTCCCACACAGAATAAAATTGCCATGGGAAAATTTAAAATACAAAATATAAGCTCCTGGGGTGAAAATCAAGTTATTAGTTAGAAGTAAATTATTGCCAATTTTCCTATAAACACATGGATAAGAGCAGAGGTTGAGAACCAGGAGAATATTTCAATTCTGACTTCAGGGACAAATTTGGATGGCTACTAATTGTTTGCTATTATAACTATTCTCACTATATTGTACATGTATTGTGATAAATGTTATTAATGATGGATACAGCCAGAACTCTCCTACTCCAAATCAATCATGCATCTGTAGAAAAAATGAGCAAAAAAAATATTTCAATGTCATGGCTCCTGTTTTATTTTGATTTTTTTAAAGACTTAGACCTGCAGAACCTAAGAATCTATAGTGCTCAATATTCAAAGTCTAGAATGTCACATTTTATTGGTTTCAGTTGCTCTTTAAAAAAAATATAAACAGAATAAATCAATCTGCATTGGCATCATTATCAACAGGCCTAATCTATCAGACTAAGGAAATTAGCTTTGAGGAAATTCTCATTTTACCTTTTTGATAATCCCCTTCTTTAGGTTTCCTGATTTTAAGTACAACACTTTTAATCTTAAAAAATGTTATATTTTGCTATCACCATAAATTTTTCAACAGGAAACATAAGTAAATCCCATGATCCATTGTAGTTCTTTCTTATTTTACCCAAGGAAGCCCTATTGTCAACTTCTATGTCATTATTTTGCACATGCTTATCTTCTCATATACAAATACTAAATTAACCCAAAGGCAAAGCAACAGAAAAAGATATCATTTTCAAAATTTAGCATTCTCCTCCTCCTCCAAATCTTCTTTTTGCCTCTTTTGTGATCAGAAAAATCAATAGCAATAATACAAGGTTTCACAGGGATCCCCTCCTCGACAAAAGAGAATGCTCACATTACCTAGCACTAAATCAAATAGAATATGCCCTTAACAATTGTTCAGTATATTAAAGCAATATAAAATAAATGAACAGACTAAACTACAGTCAGTTCTCCACTCATCTTTTCCTCCTGGTTGGCACAACAAGGATTCATAACTAGAAACTTCAGAATCTAGAACAGTGCAATTTAGTTTCCACCTTGTGTCTTCTGCTCTGCAAACTTCAGAAAGTCAACTAACAAGACAGGTTTGAATGATCCTTCTACATCCATCTATTCTCAAGAAAGAACTGAAAGGCAATAGAATACCAATCCGGAACGTTCTATCTCCTTAACAAAATGATCTATTGAGACCGTGGGGTAAAAATGAGGCAGGAACACAGGTCAGCCAACCTAATAAGGCCAGAAGAGCTCAGAAGGACGAAAGCTTCCAGAGAATTGGAACTGTGGGCCCTACAAATAAAGTTACTTCACAAAATAATTCAAATGTATTTGAATCTCCCATATTTGGATCATAATATGTGATGACATAACAACAACAAAAAAAAAATTTAAAAAGGCATTGCTGAAGGGGTGAGAGCCAGGGCTGGATTTTAGGGACAGCAGCACTGGGTGACCGCTCACTGGGCTGTTAAGCATAAAGAAAATCCACACTGGGGAAGAAAGGGATCCGGTGGAGGTGAAGGGCCCCTCTTGTCTCCAAGGCTCCAGGCCCTGCTGCAGCTCACTCTACTGTGGCTCGGATGCCTCTGAAGGCCGCGGGCTGCTTCTTGCCGGCTCCCACCTGGACCTGTGAGTCCACCACTGGCTGACCTCCCACTTTGTGTTGACAGGATCTGGGGAGCTCTGGGTCTTCTTGCTCTCCACTGTAAAGGCAAGGACACATTTGAAGGGGACTCTCAGGTATTTTGAAATGTGCAGGACATTCTCGTTGACGCTTGCCACCCTGCTGTGCGGCAGATGTCCAGGCTTCTTCCTCCTGTCTGTCTGAAACTCTGTGCCCCGTGACCAACTGCCCATGCCCTCCCTCTGCCATCCCCCAGCCTCTCATCACCATCTAGCTACTGTACTTCTATGAGGTCAGCTTTGCAGATTCAATACGTAAGTAAACTTCACATTGTACCCCATACATGCAACTATGACTTCTTTATTCAAACTAATATCAATAAAACCATAACAAATAAAATAGATTCAGGAAGGGTGGCTGGACTGCCCCACTTACTTGCTCTTGCTGCTTCAGCTGTCCACATTCCCTGGCACCACCTTGTTTACCTGTCTGCAGCAGATCTTTTGGGCTGGCAGATACAGCACATTCTCAACATAAAGCTGGGAAATCTAGTGAGCCCTTTCTGGCCCTGGCACTCCTAAGAGGGAGAGTTTGAGGTCTTCCCTTCTGGCTGCCCAGCCTGGAGACTAGTGGCTTTCTTGGATGTTTCCTGGGGAGAGGTGTCTCCTCCTTGCTCTTCCCCATGGCTGCTGGTGCTGTGGGTGGAGGGGAGGCCATGGGGCCATGCTGGGGGGCTTTTCTGGGTTCAGGACTCATCTGCAGTCTGGATAGAAGACTGGCAGTCACTGTGGCTTTCCCGGTCACCTCTGGCATCTCCTACTCCTTGATCCAAATGCCCCTCATAATTTCAGGAAGCGTGGGCCTCTCCCAGGTCAGGAACTTCTTCAACAATGTTTTCAATTCTTTAGAAAAGAAAACAGGTGTCTCATACCTTCCATGGGTGATGTTACTTTTAAGTTCTTCCCAGTTGTCGCCATAGAATGAAATACTCCAGGCTGTCATGGTGTAGAGGACAATACCCAGGTTCCACATGTGCAACTCCCATCCCGTGTATTCCTCACCCAGGAACATTCCTGGGGCACAAAACAAGGAGTTCCACAGAAGGTGTCCAGCTTCTTCCCCTCACTGAATGTCACGGCAAAGCCAGAGTCAGCTACTTTGATGTTCTCCTTCTCATCAAGAAGAATGTTGGTGGCTTCAGGTCCCAGTGAACGATGTGGTTCTTATGGCAGTACTGCACGGCAGCCAGGATCTGTGGGAATTTGGCCCAGGCCTCCTCTTCCTTCAGGTGGCAGTGTCTCGCTATATGCCATAAAAGATCCCTGTCACTGGCATACTCTGTGACTAAGCAGAGGGTGTCTTCATTCCCCACGACATCCAGAAGCTTAAGGATGCTCGGATGAGTCAGGGCCCTTGTGGCTTTGACCTCCACTTCCCAGACTGGGGACGGTCCGTTTGGACACGATTTTTATGGCCACCTGGGTCTCAGCAGGAACATGCTGGGCCAGCATCACCTTGCCAAAGGTGCCCGAGCCAATTCTCTTGAGGAGCTTATAATTGTTAAGCTCCTCAGTGGATGAACTGGAGGCCACGACCTGCTCCATGGTCACCTCTAACTAACTAATGAACACTACCAACTACACTAACTAGGCTAACAGTACTAGCAGTACTAACTATACTAACTACTCTGACAATACTAACTATATGAACTACACTAACAATACTAATAAATAATCTAAATGGGCTAACAATACTCATTATACTAGCACTACAAAGAAACAATACTAAGTAAACTCTCCTAACACTAATAAAAAACAATATTAACCATGGCATGCTAACGCTACTAACAAACAATACTAACTATAGCATGGCAGCAAGACTAACAAACAGTACTAACTATCCTACGCTAACACAACTAACACACAATGCTAACTATACTGACTACACTAACAATGCTAACTAACAAGGAAAAAGCAGTCTCGCTACAGTCAAACTCCACAGGTCACCAAAAAGCAGCTTCCTGGGCAATAAGGCCCAGCCAGGGGCTCACACAGGTGTTGCTAGTTGGATAACAACGGCTCTTTATGAGGTCAAAGCAAGAAATGGGCCAATCACGGCTGGGTATAACCCACAGTGGTTTTTTTTTCCTTTTTTGGTTGCAAGAACATTTTCCTTTTAAAGAAAACAAGTGTTTTTTGTTGACTTGGTTATAGAGATTGATATTTAGTTTATTAGAAATTGAAACCTATAAAAGGCTTCAGGGACCTTTCCATTTATAGTTTGAAAATCTGTAATAACTTTAGGCTTTTAAAGACCTTATAATGTCTATACTTGAAATATTCAATTTCTTTTTCTTTAAATTCTGATTGGTGTCAGGGTGATGTTACAACATAGCTGACATTATGATTTTCCTTTAATTGTCACTGCTGGGGCAGAAGGAAATGTGTCAGGGCCAGCTCTGCATCTCTGGACCCAGCCAGCCTGACCCAGAATGAGGGAGAATAAATGGCAGATGCCACAACCCAACCCTGGGCTGTAGGTCGAGCAGGGCTGACTCGGGATGGCTCCGACCCCAGGTGCAGCGAGAGGTTCCATGAAGGCACGGACTGTAACTGTTTTGGTTCCGAGGGATAACACTGCACCCCATCCTGGGGCAGATTTAGGGATGAAGTAGGGCCCAGGACCACCAACTGAGGGCCTCCCAGAGTGCTAGGATTACAGGCATGAGCCGCCACACCCAGTGTCAAAATTTGGGTGTGAAACCATGTGGTCTGGGATTTTCTTTTTTATTGCTGCTTCAGTTTCAATATTTGATATTGCTCTGTTCGGGAATTCTATTTCTTTCTTTTTGAGCCTAGGGAGGCTGTGTGTTTCTACCAGGTTCTCCATTTCCTCCACATTTTCACATTTATGCACATAGAGGTTTTCATAGTACTCATAGATGATATTTTGTATCCATGGTATCATTTGTAATTTCTCCTTTTTCATTCCTGATTGAGCTTAGTAGAGTCCTTTCTTTTCTGCTTCTCATTAATCTAGCAAGAGGCTAGACATGTAAGAGGGAAACATGTAAAAAAAAAATGCTCCAGATCTCTAATCATTAGGGAAATGCAAATTAAAACCACAATGAGATGTCACCTAACTCCAGTAAGATTGCCTTTATCAAAAAATCCCAAAGCAACAAATGCTGGCGAGGATGTGGAGAGATAGGAACACTCTTATACTGCTGGTGGGACTGCAAATTAGTGCAACCTCCGTGGAAAAGAATTTGGAGATACCACAAAGAGCTACAAGTAGAACTACCATTTGATCCAGCAATAGCACTATTAGGCATCTACCCAAAGGAACAAAAGTCATTCTATAATAAAGACATCTGTACTTGAATGCTTGTGGCAGCACAATTCAGCACAGCAAGGATGTGGAAACAACCCAGTGCCTGTCAATCCATGAGTAGATTAATAAAATTTGGCATATATATATATATATATAATACACACACACACACACACAATGGAATACTACTCAATTATAAAAAAACGATAGTGATCTAGCACCTCTTATATTTTCCTGGACAGAGCTTGAGCCCATCCTCGGAAGCGAGGTATCACAAGAATGGAAGAATAAACACCACATGTACTCGCCATCAAACTGGCACTGACTGATCAACACCAAGGTGCTCACACAGTAGTAATATTCTTCGGGGGTGGGGGTGTTGGGGGTGGGTAAACTCACAACTAATGGACGCGGTGAGCGTTGTAGGTGGGGAAGGGCACGTCTCAAATCATGGCTGGGATGTGGCAAAGTCATAACATGTAACCAAAATGTTTGTACCCCCATAATTTCCTGAAATAAAAAAAAAAAAAAAAAAAAAAAAGAAGAAGAAGCGGCCCGGGGCTCCAGGGTCCGCGCAGAGAGGGCTGCAGAAAAGGTTGCTCCCACGCCAGGCGGCTGAGCTGCTGCGGCCCAGACCGCCGCTCTCACACCCGCACCGCCACCCGGCGGCCCACTCTGGAAACGGCGGGCGAGCCCCTTGGAAACGAAAAAATTGACGGAATCCAGATAAAGTCTGGGGCTGAGTTAATAATAATGTACCAATGTCAGCCTAGTTTTGACAAATATAACATAGCAACGTAGGATGGTAACGATGGGAGAAGCTGGATGAGGGTGGATGGGGAATCTCTGAATGACCTTTGCAACTTTACTGTAAAATTGTGTCAAAATAAAAGGTTTATTTTTAAAAATGGGTGTTTAGGGGCAGGTAAATTCTCCTTTCTAAGCCTCAGTGTTCTGAGGGGAATAGACTCTTCCAGGCCAGGATGAAGAAATGTCTCTGGGGTCAACAGATGCTGACCTGTGCATGTTGAGATGGGGGGGGGAAGTAGAGGGGGAGCAGAGCTTGCCCCTCTGCAGGGTACCTTGGTCCTACCCGGGGGGGCTGAGCTGCACTTTTTCTACCCCCTCCAGGTGGGCCTTGCGGGACTTGTGGCCCAGAAAGCACCCACAGCAAGTCCTCTCTGGGCCTTCCAGCTCAGACTCCTGCAATCCTAATTTGGGAGCAGGGTGAGTCCTCAGACTATTTTAGCGGCACAAGCAGAGTTGTGGGAGCCCAAACACCTGCGCTCAGTCCTTTCCCTTCCAGAAGGCAGCCGACCTCCTTCTCCCCTCACCTCTCTGTCTTTCTTTTTTCAGGGGCTGCCAGGCTGAGGAAGATTCCGAGGAAGGTTCTCTGGGACACTCTCTCTTTTAGGTTCCTTCCTGAGCCCTGTCCTGGGGGAGCGTGGAGATGGCAGTGCTGGTGCCTAGCTCACCAGAGTCCTCCCAGCTGTAATTCAGTCTGCTGCCTCAGTTCCCTGCTCTGGGAGGAGGCGCAGTCCCTGATGTCGTCTGGAGCCTGCCTCACGCCTCTTCACAACGGGGAAGCTCCTCACACAGGGGCCGCAGCACAGATCCTGACGGGCCCGGGGAGGCCGCGGCCTGAGCCATGGCTGATGGACAGTGGACCTGGCTGGGACTTGGTCTCTATGACTAGAAAGTGGTGGCAATAATGAATGTACATTAACTGCTTGCATTGTTGTTACAGCAAAATTGACCGGGAACGGAGCGAGAGGCAGACTGAAGTACAGCAAAACAGGTTTTATTACGCCGGCGGGCTCAGAGGGGACTCGCCACCAAATTCTGAGCCCCGAACAAGAGTGTAACGGTCTTTTATACATTTTGTTTTTAGGGAGGGAACGGGTCGCGGTGGACAGTTGCAACATAGTTATCTTCAGCGGGCCAGGGTCAGCCGCCTTGGTTCCTGGTACGGAGTTGCTGCAAGCAGTTTACAGAAGCGAGAGAGTGAGAGCTGCCAAGGGAGATGGCAGGGTGGGGGCTTGTCAGTGGGTTTTCTACTTCATTATGGCAACAAATCCTGACCCCAAAGCTTGGAGAAAGATGACTTTATGGGTGTGAATGTCAACACCTGTGGGAAGCGAAGGAGCCAATCAAAGTGGGTAAGTTCTTTAAGAGAGGGTTGGGCACGGGCGAGGGTTTGACTTGAGGGCCTCCTCGGGCTGGGGCACCTCCTGCAGCCTCCTTCTCCGAGGAGGGCCCATGACTCTCCCTAGGAGCCACGTTTGGCCCTCTTCCCCTGCCCCCTCCCAATTCCTGCACCCAGCCCTGGCCTGTGACCTCAGCGTTGTGATTGGCATTAAAGCCAGCCTCCCTTGCCACCAGCAGCTGTCACAGAATTGTGGGTGGACGCCCGCCTACAGGGCTCCCTCTTTCCCACCAGTTCTCTTTCCTGGCCGGTCAGAAGAACTCCTACCTTCTCTCCCCCGGCCATGTGGGAGTGCCCACAACAGCTTCATTCCTGCCCACCCCTGCTCCCCGCAGGGAGCTCTGCCTCGCCCCCAGTGGACAATGCCTGTAGCCCTCCCATCTGGCCTGGGCCAGAGCCCAGATGGCACCGAGGAGGATGAAGCTTGGGGCCTAGCCAGCAGACCTTATTATCACCTCTGGCCACCTGCCTCTGGCTTGGCCAGGCTGCCCCCTGAGCTTTCTGCTACCAGCTTCCCGGATCCCTGGAACTCTCTTAGGGGCCCTGGACTGCCGTCTGATGTGGTCCAGAATTTAATCAGAGCAAGGAATGGGAGAAGGCTCTATTCCCCTGGCCCTGGCAGGGGAGGAGGAAGGAGGAGCTGGCTGTGTCCTGAGAGCAGCTGGGCCCCAGAGAGGGTCGGAAGGCAGGGCCAGGCCTGGGAGGGGCATCGCCCTAGGGCCAGGCCCCTGTGTGCTGTGACTCCCCCAACAGTGCGGAAGAGTTGACCTCTCTGCCCCGAGGCAGTGGGTAGGGGCGTGAGTGAGACAGATTGTGCAGCCTTGGCTCTCAGCACCCATTGGGAATGTTTGACCTGAGTTTTCGTTTGTTTCCTTATTCCTCCTCTGGACACCTTCAATGTTCCTGCTTTATCAACCATAGCTAATTTTGATTGATAGCAATATGCTGGGGCCCCCGGATCATAAGGGCTCAGTTCCAGTATGGGAGGAGGGTGGATATTGGCAGAACATTCTGGGCCTTTCTTGGCCCTGTCTTCCCAGCAGGAACATGCAGATTTCTAGGGGAGCGTGGTAGGGTGTGGCGAGGAGGGCACAGCCCCTGGGGCTTATGGCTTCCTGGACGATGCTCCGGCTTCACCTGGCTCCTGAGCCTCAGTCTCCTGCTCTGTGAGGTGGGCGGGATGGTCACAGGACTTGTCCCCCGGGGTGGCTGAGGATAGAACAGTGTTCAGAACAGCGCCCAGCCAGGGCCGGTGCTCAGGTGTTTACCAATGTCTGCCAAGCAACTTTGCTCCTTCTTTTCTTTCTTCTCCAGAGCCCAGGGCCCAGCCTCACACACCTATCCAGCTGTGACTTCGGTGACCATGAGACTGTCCAGTTACAAATATCCATCCCTCTTCTCTCTTCCCTCCCTCCTTCCCTCTTCAGCCATTGACAAGGGTTGACGTTTGAGGGAGGAGGGCATATTTCCAAGAAAGCTTTGCTCTGCAGGGTCCGGGGGGTCTCCCACGGGGGCATCTCTGACATATCCCAAGCAAGGACAGTAGCTTTGGGGAACGGTAAGGAGATTTTTCACAAGGCTGAAGTCATCTGTATGCCTTCCAGTCAGTGGCTTTTAAAAATAAACTTTTTATTAATGCACAACATACATATAGAAACCTACACAGTTAATATTCAGACAGCTAGATGAGTTGTCACAATATGAACACGCCCATGAAATCACCACCAAGTCAAGGAAAAGAAACATTACCAGCTCGTGAAGCCCCACTCCTGCCCCTGTCAGTCACTTTCCTGTCCCTCCTCTCCGAGGTTAACACTCTATCTTATGACATCACAGGCACTAATTTTACCTGTTCTTGAGCTTTACATAAATGCAGCCCGGTGGCAGGTGCGCTTTTGTGTCCGACCTCTTTTGCTCAACATTGTATTTGTGAAATTCAGCCAGGCTGTTGGGGTAGCAGCAGTTGGCTCATTCTCTTTCCAGGGTCCCCAACCTATGATGAGGTGTATCATTATTTCATTATATATTATGATGCAATAATAATAGAAATAAAGTGCACAATAAATGTAATGTGTTTGAATCATCCTGAAACCATCCCCCCTACTTCCCTGGTCTGTGGAAAAATTGTCTTCCATGAAAATGGTCCCTGGTGCTAAAAAGGTTGGGGACCGCTGCATTACATCTACCACACATGGACATTTGAGATGTTTATGGATAATGCCCCTATGAATGTTCCTGTTTATGTTTTTGTGTGCACGTGGATGCATTTGTGCTGGGCGTACATCTAGGAGAGGATGAGTCTAGGCAGTGCTGTGCTGGGGCCGGCTCATTCTGGCTCACGAGAGCGGGCTGTTAAATTGTCAGGAATTTGCAAAATTTTGACGCAGTCTGAACTTCCCTCCCTTGCATGCTTGTGGCTCGTGACGTTGCCTATGTCTATTGTACCTACACGGTGGGAGCGTTATTATATGGTACTGCCCACCTCTTCCCAACTCCACATTCACTGACATCTATCCAAGTCGGTAGCTTGAAATTGGCCATATGGGGAGTTTTTACACCACAGAAATTGGCAAATGCTACAAATTAGGGCTTAATAGATTTATTGTTTTATTGATTGTCTAAAGTTAGACTTAGAAAGTGATAGAGAAAATGCTAATAATGCAGATTAAACTTATAAGTGTGTCATCTCTATAGCTGTGACATTGTGAATAGTACCAAAAAACTGAGAAAGTGATTCTCCATTATCAGAAAACTATCACCTGATTCAGGAAAAAAAGTTGCTCATGTCACTAGTGAATGAATGAAGTTCTGATGTATGTGTGTTGTTTCTCCTTCATCTTACTCCTTCATATAAACAAAAATATCAATTTTTAAAAATTTTAATCAATATTTTTCCAGTATTCATGCTGGAGATATATTCTCAGAGATGGTTATCAAGCACCTAACAGCCCACGCTAGTCATAGGGCACATTCTGCTTTAACTGATACTGTCAAAAGGTTCTCCAAAGTGGTTGCACTGATTTTCACATCTGTTGGTAGGTTTTTAAACAAAGTTCAGCTGTATGTTGTACTCCTGTCTCAGGACCAGCAGTTTCCTAGCCACTAAGGCTAAGGCTAATGGAACAAGCTGACACGGGCTGGCTGGTGATTATCAGCAAAGCCTCCCATAAGCAAGCGCTACCTTCCATAGAACCACTTGTTGAGGTGTGATCTGGGCAGGGCAGTGAGCTGCAGGAAGGAAGAGGTTACGAGGGTGCGGCCGCTCAACTTTGTGGAGGGGGCTGCACCCAGATGGCCCTGAGAGTTGGAGTGGGCAAGGGAGGTGCCAGTACCAGGGTGGGGACAGTCTGTGAGCGCTGGGGGGCAAGGAGTGTGGCTGGTCAGCAATGGCCGTCAGCAGTGGCGGAGGACAGAGGCTGGGGCACTCCCACTGTCCAGGGCTCCTGTCCTTTATGCATCAGCCCCACGACCACCTGGAAAGGGAGCCTGCATGGGCTGTCCTGGGGCGGTTCCTTCATTTGAGGAAGCTGTGCTCCCTACTTACGGCTTCTGTCGTAGGTTTAATTCTCATGTCTTGTATGCCACTGCTCAGATATAGTCTCAATAAATTCTTTTGTGCACTGACACCTGTGGGCAATGCAGAGTGGCCCGTAAGATAATGAATCAACATTGTCTAAAACTGCACACCAACCCTTCTGAGGCCCGTGAATATGCCATTGTCCTCATAGCCAGGACACACATTTCCTGCTCTTTCTCTCAGGTAGAGGCCATGATGAGGTCAATAATCAACTACAAATAAGCTTTAGTTATAAAATTCCCAGAGCCAGGCCCAGTGCCAGAAGGGGGTTGCACAGAGAAAAGCTTCAGCCCCCCTCTGAGTCCACGAGCCAGGAAGGAACCAAAGGGCAAGAAACAGGGCAGGGGAGTGGCAGGTTCCTGTAGCCGACAGCTTGAAAGGCGGGCTGGCTGCACATTCCACACCACAGGCACTTGGTGGGGGGCAGCAGAAAGGGCAGAGTCGGGCGATGAGGAAAGCTGTGGAGTCCAGACTCCCAAAATGTGAGAACAGCCACAGACATGCTACAGAGTGCTCTAGAACCCTGGGAGCTGGACACAGCGTTTTGTGTGAAGGGACACCTGCATTGTCCTGGGGAGAAAATGGGCTCATGGTCCAAAAATTAAAGCATGAACCTTCCATCTAAAACATCGCCCCAGTTCATCAGGAAGTAGCTTGATGGCTACGTTGCCCTTCCTCCCGTAGGTACAGAAGGGTAATACTGACAGTGGGGATAGGTTACAGAGGGAACCGCCTAATAAAAAACACTGGCAAAAATGTTTTCTATCTCTTTAAAACCTTCTCAGCCTTTTGGAAAACTAAAACCTGCATCCCTGCCTCAGGGCAGGGGAATGTCTCTCGTTCTTTGTGCTACAGGAGATGGCTCAATGGAGCTGTCCTGGCAGAGGTCACAGGATTGTCTTCTGCAGAGATGGAATGATCAGAATCATTACTCACAGTTGAACGACAACAGCCTAGAACTGAAAGCAGTCCCTTCAAAAGCTCTGTATTTCTATTTATTATTAGAATGATGGCATTTTTAGACAGGAGTCTTCATTCTCCACATTTGCCAGCAAATTAATAAACTCCTCTTTCCTCCTCCTCCAGATAAAAGTTCTAGACCCCTGCCTTTACCTTTCGTAGCACCAGTGCCAGTCTGAACAGTGATCTCGCCGTGATCAGAATGGAGCTTCCGCCCCCCCCCCAACTCTGGCTCACCTGCAGTCTTCTCCTCTCAGTTAACGCTTCTCAGGCCGAACACCTCGGCACCATCCCCAACTGCTCTCCTTCCTACCCCACACCCTCGTAATGCAGGCAAACCCCACGACCTCCACCTTTGAGAAATGTCTGGAACCAACCATCTCACCACTTCCCCACTGCCACACCCTAGTCTAAGCCACTCCATCTCTCTCCTCGGTCACTGCCGAAGCCCCACAGTCATGTCCCTGCACCCCCTTCCCTCCCTCTCCATCCATTCTGAGCCCCTGCACGGCTCCTGCCTCCACAGAGCAGAAGCAGACGTTCTTCTGCACCCACAGGGCCCCACGGTTCCTGGTCCCTATACTTTCCCAAGTCACTTGGTTCCAGCCAGGCCCACATTGTGGAAGCTGCTGGAAGATGCCAGAGCGGGGCAGTGTGCGACTTTCCCCACCTGCCGCAGGCCAGGCTGCCTGATTGAAGGGAACCTACTAAGTACAAGGAGACAGGAAACCTGATTCTACCTGGCCCCACCAGGGCAGATCTGGGCAGGCCACATGCTCCTTCTGGGCTCAGAGAACCCATTTGTAAAATGGTGTCAAAGGAAATATTCTTTTCTGAGAGCGTCTGATTTTCTTGGTCAAATTATTTCATAGGAGGAACCTCAAGCCAGAGTATTTCCAAATATCCTGGAAATTGCTCATTTCCCTGACTCTTTCCTCTATTTCCAAATAGCCACCAGGTTCTGCTTCATCTCAGGCCCCCGGGCTTGCTCCCTAGTTCCTCATTCTGTCAGTCACCTTCTGCCCTTATGTCCTCACCTCAGCCCTCTAGCATCCATCTTGCGTCCTGCTGCTGTCTCCTTTTCAGGCTGCGCCTTCTGGGATGACAGGGAATGTGGTGAAGAAGCAGGTGGTTCTGGACTCACCCCTTGGTGCTGGCACCCTCCAGGGAGAGGCAAAACTCGTTGCCCGCCCTTGTCACCAACATGGTGATCTTCAGCTCCTGGGGGAATGAGCGAGTGGCCACATGGGTTCTGGGAAGTCTTCCCTTGCAGCCCAGAGAACCCTGGAGTGGGGAGAGAGAAGGTGTTGTGCAGCAGAGGCAGGGCTGAGAGTCGGGAGGGAGCCGGCGGGGAGACAGGTGAGCGATCGTGCCAAGAGGAGCCATTGAAGCTACAGGGAGGGGCCCTCAGGAAAGTCTATGGGGCCCAGGGAGGGGCGGGGTGGTGAGAGACACAGAGAGATACAGAGAGAGGATGACGGGCAGAGAGAGATTGAGAAAGGGGGGGGGTTCATAAAAGAGAGAGAAGGAGAGAACCACAGTCACAGACAACAGGACAGAATGCGGAGGGGGGCCAGGTGGGGCTGGGCACCTAAGGACGGCAAAGACAGATGACCAGAGTCAAGGACTGGAGCAGACTGCTCAGTTCAGCTTCAAGAAGGAGACTGTAGGGACAGTGGCTCCTGCTCTGCCCCCAAGTCCACCCTGCAGGGTGACTTGCCTCTGCTAACACCTTCCTCGTGCTGGATCATCATGCACCTTGAGCCTGTGGAAAGGGACCCCCTCGCAGATCCTCAGGGCTCTGCATGGTCTGGCTCACAGTGGGGATCAGAAACATCTGGAAACAATAACAATGATAGTTAATATTTACTGAGTTTTCAAAATATGGCTTGCCTTTGCACTGAGCGTCTTATGTAAGTTACTTTGTTAAATCCTAATAATCTCATGAGGAAGGTACTTTTACTATTCCTATTTTCACATGGGGAAACTGAGGCTCTGACAGGTTGAATGATATGCCTAGATCTGGGAGGTGAGGAAGAAGTGGAGCTGGTTTCAAACCAGTCCCATCACTGTCCCTGTCTTTCAGGCTCCAGGCTACCTAGTCCATGAAGAAGAGGTGAGGGAATCCCCTGGGATGCAGGTGTTGCACTGGGACGTGCTCAGAAGAGCCGGGCTTAGAAGAGCTGAGGGAGGGGAGTGCTGGGCTCACGGAGGGCAGGGGAGGGAGACCGTGACTCTGGAGAATACAGAACTCTTATCGCCAGTAAGAAAAAGACAGAGATGAGCCAACTGATCAAAAAATGGACAAAAGACATTCCCCAACAGAACGGCTAAAATGAAAAAGACAGAGACAGGATGTGAAGCAACTGGAATTCTCAAATATGTTGATGGGAATGTGAATTATTACAACTAATTTTGGAAAACTGGTAGAATTTTCTAAAGCAGAACACATGCATATGCTGTGAAATTCCATTCCTAGGTATATGCCCAGCAGAAATGAATACATATGTTCACCTCAGCACTATTGTAACAACCCCAAGTTAGAAATGATCCAGGCTAGGCACAGTGGCCCACATCTGTAACCCTAGCACTCTGGGAAGCCGAGTCCAGCCTCAGCAAGAGTGAGATCCTGTCTCTACTAAAAATGGAAAGAAATTAGCTGGGCAACTAAAAATAGAAAAAATTAACCAGGTGTGGTGGTACACACCTGTAGTCCCAGCTACTCAGGAGGTTGAGGCAGGAGGATCGCTTGCGGCCAGGAGTTTGAGGTTGCTGTGAGCTAGGCTGACACCACTGCACTCCAACCCTGGGAAAGACTCTGTCTCAAAAAAAAAAAAAAAAAAAAAGAAATGACCCAAATGTCTATTACCAATAGAATAGACAGATAATTCTGGTACATTCACATAAACAAAGACTATACAACAATGAGAATATAAGAATCGTTTCTTCATGGAATAGCATAGGAGAATCTCATGAAATTTTAAACAAAAGAACTCAGGCACAGTCCATACAATTCCATTTATAAAAATTTCAAACACAGTAGAAATTAATATATTGTGTTAGACATCAGGATAGTGATTCCCTTTAGGGTAGTGATTGGAAAGAGGCATGTTGAGGGTTTCTGGGGGCTGGTGATGTTCTAGTCCTTGAATTGAGGTCTGTTTCATAGGGAGGTGTTCACATTTTAAAACTTCATCAAATTATACATTTATGACTTATGTATTTGTTGTGTTATGTATGCATATGCTTGTTATACTTCAATTAAAAGTTTGCTTTGAAAAGCCAGATATTACCATATACAAACTCGATGAGCAATGTAAGTTTGACTTGGCATTTGGAAATATAATAAATTGGTACAATTCATCACAAAAGAGAAAAATCCAAATGATTATCTCAATAGATGCTGAAATTCAACATCCATTTATGTTTAAAACTAGGTATCTAAGGGAACTTCCCTAATCTACAAGTCTACAAAAAAACCTACAGCAAGCAGACGTCATATTTAAGGAGGGAAACGTTGAAAGCTTTCCGTCTGAGATCAGGAATGAGACCCGGATATTGTTATCTTCATATCTACTCAACATTGTACTGAAAGTCCCATCCAGTGCAAAACGATTGGAAAGGAAGTAATTGTTTTGGAATTACTGTTTTGGAACAATTGTTTCCAAAACAATTGTTTTGGAAACAAAGCTTCCATTGTTATGTTTGTGGAAATTCCCAAGTAATTAGAATTTGTAAGTGAATTTAACAAAGTTGCCAAACATAAGGATGATACACAAAAATAGATTATATTTCTAATACTAGCAGATATTATAAAATGAAATAAAAATTAGAAAACAAAAAAAGAATGATCTCACAAACAATGTTGAATGAAAGAAATCAGATACAAAATAATATATATTGTATGATTGATTCTATTTATATAAAATTCAAAACTAGGCAAAAAGTAGACTAGTAGTTTAGTAGCTAGTAGGATAGTAGCTAGCTTTGGGGCAGGGGGAGGCTGTGAGATTGGGTGGAGGGATAAGGGGGCTTCTGGACATTGGTAATGTTTTCTTTCTTGACCTGGATGGTGGTTACACGAGTGTTCTCTCTGGGATAATTTGCTCAATTGTACATTTATGTTTTTACATTTTTCTACCTGAGAGTTTTTTTTTTAAAAGTTAAAAAAGATTACTTGGCCAGCTTGAGTTACTGATCTTGATCTCTAATGGTCAGTTCGCTGTAGCCAGATCAAAAGAGCCATGTGCTTCATAGGGTAGCCTTGTGCAGGGCAGTAGGGCAGAGAGAGGTGGTGTGTGTGTGTGTGTGTGTGTGTGTGTGTGTGTAGGGGAGGGCAGGAGAAAATGATTGACATTTCATAGGCAGTTTCCCCGAAGAATCATAGCGTTCTCTCTCTCTCTCTAACAAACAGGCCTCATATGAGTTAGAGAGTATTTCCTCTTATAGTTTTTGGAAGAGGTTGTGTAGAATGGGTGATAATTTTTTAAACATTTGATAGAATTCAACAGTGAAACTGTCGGAGTCTGAAGATTTATGTTTTGGGAGTTTAAAAACTACAAATTCAATTTATTAAATAGTTATACAGCTATTCAAATGATCTATTTCGTATTGGGTAAGTTACAGTAGTTCATTCCTTTGGAGGAATTGGTCTTTTTCATATAAATTGTCAACTTTATGCGTGTAAAGATGTTTTCATAGTCCTTGAATTATCCTGTTGTTGTCTTCAGGATCTGTACTGATAGCTCTTGTTTCATTCTTGATATTGGTAATTTCTCTCTTTTTTTGTTTTTGTTTTTGTCTTACTAGAGATCCAAGGAATGTGGTCAGCCCCTTGAAGCTGAAAAAGGAAAAAAAAAAAAAAATTCTCCCAGAGCTTCCAGAAGGAAATCAGCCCTGTGTTCTTAGTCCAGTGAGACTGATTTCGAAACTCTGACCTTGAGAATTATCAGATAACAAATCTGTGTTGTTGTAAGACCCTATATCTATAATCTCTGGGTTTTAATGTGGTACTTAGTGGGAGGAATGGGAAAAGATGTGTCCACTCCATCTTGATCCAGAACCAGGAGTGGGACATGCTGCTTTTAGGTGCTGCTGGGCTCCCAGGCTGCGGCTCTGTTCGGTGGAGTGCACCGCTGCAGAGCAGAGCACAGCCCAGCCGTGTTCAGCACAGAGAGGGCATTAATCCAAAGGGGGAAAGAGGATGCGCTTCCCCAGGGACAGACCATAGCGAGAAGAGAGGAGAAGCAAGGGGGACCGCTGTCCGCTGTGCGTTTCTGAGAGTTCCCTCAGGGGTGGGCTGCAGTGGGGAGGCGAGGGACAGGGAGACAGGTCAGAAGCCGAGGCCGGAGCCCAAGGTCATCTCATAACCAGGGAATGGAAAGCAGCAGGTGGCACAGAGGCAGGATGATGGGCCCCAGGTGACACAGAGTGACTGGAAGAGAAGAGGGAATGGGTGAGGACACACAAGTATGGGACTAGAGAGACTGAGCGTCCGCCCCCCGCCTTCCCTGAATGCAGTGAGGAGAAGGCCACGGGAGGGGTCCAGGAGGGAGGAGGAAGACATGGAGAAAGAGCAGGAGGGACAGGTCCAAGCAGAGAGAAGCTCTTTGATTGCTGAGTTTCCTTTACAGATGGGGCAACATTGGGCAACATCATTGGCTCAGAAGCATTGCTCTCCTGTGCCCCCAGCTCCCCACACCCTCAGCTTCCTCCTCATCCCCCAACAGCACTCGCTCCAGGAGGACAGAGGCCAATTAGGTGGCTGAACTTCAAGAGCCTTTTCCAAAATTGATTTTTCTGGAAATTAATGCTCTCTGGAGGAAGTCTTTGCACAGTCAGGACCAAGATTTGCTCAGTGGATCAACAAAAGGGAGTGTCTTGTTCCCCGCTCTGCCCCTTCTCTGTCTTTTGGCTGGAACCCACAGGAGGTGACCACGAGAGGACAGGATGCCCTGGAGAGAACTCTGGACTAGAACTCTTCGCAGCACGCCTGCCATATGCCTTGGGAGGGTGTAACTTCAGTAAAGACACACACTTATGGTTATAAATGTCACAGCTCATGGCAAACACCTCCTAAAGTCATCTGAGTTTGTGCTCATTTCACTTCTGGTTTCAGCTGAACCAGAGTAGAGGGAGGAGTGGGGAGGGTAGAATCTAGAACTGGGAGGGAGAGGGAAGGGAGGGGAGGGGTGGAAGCGAGTGTCCCTGGAGACTTGTGCCAGGAAGGAGCAACACGGAGAGGTCCCGAGCTGCCAAGGACCCCCTGAAGACTCCAACAAGCCTCTGATTGCAAAAGTAATCAACTAAGGTGACAGCATCTCTGGCCTTGAAAGGGGGACATGTTAGGGTTTGGGTCTGTCCCCAAGGCCTCCAGCCTCCAGAGTTCTCCCAGCTCATCACTGGCACTGCTCTGGTACTCTCCTGGCACCCTCACTCCTTGTCCTTGGAAGCTGATGGGGCTATAGAAGAGGAGGCCCTTCAGTAGGAGAAGTAGGTCCTAGCTTCCCTGCAGGAGGGTGCTGAGTGCTGGGTGACAGAGAAATCTCCTCTAGCCTTTCCATCCTCAGGACATGACAGGCAGACGCTGCACAGCTCTCCAGCTTCTACTTAACTCTCCATGTGCCTTCACGCAGAGCTTGTCCTACTCCACTCTCCATGCTCACCTGGTCCGCAAGCCCTGGGGGAGGCTCTCCCTGGGGCCAGACCTTACAGAGATGCATCAGCCACAGTCCTTCCCTCCTGAGCTCAGAGAGAGAGGACGGGCATGGGGACAGGGGCAGTAGTCACAAGTGCTGTGCTAGAGCAAGGCCAGCCAGGGTCGGAGCCCTTCCAGTGGAGAACATCCACGGCACCTGCAGACACACATGTTTACGGGAGCGAGCACGAGAGAGGGAGCCAGGGATGAAGAAAGAAGCCAAAGAGAGGGAGAGAGACAGAGGAGAGGGAGAAGGCAGGGATTAGGGCAGAGACACAAACAGAGAGCAGGACAGCGTAAGACTCAGAACACTCTCGAAAAAGTGGGCCCTGGTGGCAGCATGTGCTCTGTTAGAATGAGGGGCACGTGGGAAAAATGACTCCGCCACTCTCGCCTCCAACGCCCCAAGCTCCTGGCAGCCTGGTCAACATGCTCTGCACACTGGACGGCAACTCCCTGGGTCCACATAGACCCTCCTGCTGTACCAGATGCCCCTAGGGTGGGGCCACTTCCCTGGACCCTTAAGCTTGGCTGAGGATTTTGCGCACAATGGAGGCTCATGGGTGTCTGCAAATATCGACAACGCGCCTATACTGAGCATTGTGTAAGCATCTCAACAGCAGGAGGACGGTGCCTGTGAGGAGCGAGCCCAGAGGGGCGCGGGGTCCAGGTGAGGAGGAGGGGCAGGAGGGGCTGGGAGGCGGAAGAGGAAGAAGAGGCTGATCCGAGAGGACCTCTGTGGGTCCTTTGTAAGTTGGGCAACATTTGGCAACCATGCATATTGGTTAACAAGGCCGCTGTTTTCCTGGGGCTGCCCTTCAGCTGAGCTGCCCTCCTGATGACAGGTCCCGCCAGCGACAGAGACACGCCCAGACTCTCCAGGGCCTTCGGTTCTGTTCAAGAGGCCAATGTGGGGCCGAGCGTCAAGGCCTTTCTCTGGAAGTCATTGTCCCTGTGATGGAGTCCTGCAGGGACTTGGCTTGGTAGAGACGCAGGCAGCTCTGCATTTCTTTCTCATTCTTGCTCATTTTCTGCCCCCTCTCCAGGGCGATCAGCAAAGGAATGGTCAATACCAAGACACCAAGGGCCCTAAGGGGTCACTGGATGGGGTCTGGGTGGATTTCTAGACCAGCTGGTGAGGGTGGGCAGTCACATTGCCTTAATCCACTCATCTGGGGAGAGCTCTGATGAGGCGCCTCATGGCAGAAGGGGCTGGACAGTGCCTGGTTCACCGAGGGGTTCAGCCCTTGCTAGCTTTCCTTCCGCTGAGATTCACAAGAGCAGGCACATCCCTGGGCCCCAGTATCTGCATCCGGAGCTCCCAGAGGGCTCCTGGGTCCCGTGGAGAGAAAGCTCCTGGCCGCGGGCCTAAGGGGAGACTTGGGGCAGTTCCATCTCTATAGCTCACTCACTGTGTGTCCACAGGCAACCCTCAGAGTACCGGTTTTTAGAATGGGAACAGCGACTGTCTTAACCACAGGGCTGCCATTAGAGTCACATGAGACAAAGTCACTGACAGCTCTCTTTAGAGTTAAAAGTGCCATCCAAATGCTAAGGATCATTATCTTACCTCTCTGCTGGGGATGGCACAGCCAGCACACACAAACAGGCCCACACTAACATGGGCACTGCATGGCACCAAACAGTGACCAACACAGGCGGTGGTGTGCTGGTACACTGGCCCTCTGCTGGTGGTGGTGGCGTTTACTAATTTCTGTGGTGTAAATACATCATGACTGATACCAAGCTACCATCAGTTCTTCCGCCACAAAATCCTTAAATACTTAACAAATGGCTCTCTCCCAGGTCAGCAACCTCATACCACTGGCAGGGACAAGAAACAAGGTCTGGGGTTTCCTGTTGGCCAGGCTTGTGTCCAGATGTGATGGATGTCTTGGGAACTTCTTTTCTCCTTTTTGGCATCTAGAGCCGGTTCTGCCCAGATCGCACACTTCCTTACCAACACTCCTCTTGGGGTTTGAGGGTAAAGGATTCATAGAGGGTGCAGTATGGGGTTTACTAGTGTGTGGCTTGGCCAGAGACTGTTGCCCTGCTGATGGAGCTTGGGCCCGGTCACAGCCTGCTATCTGCAAAGGCTCTCTGTGCAAGTTTTGAGGGTGGGGGTGGAGTGGAGGAAGAGAAGGCAGTCAGCCCCCACACCTGCCTGTTAAACACCAGCTCTTGCCACTGCAAGGCCGTTTGCACAGCAGCTACCTTCTTTGTGCTCCTTGTATTCATGCCACTGTCCCAGCATCTGAAAACCTTCATTCTACCTTCTTGCAGGCTCTTCAAAATCTGGCCAAGCTCCAGGCACGTTGGAGATGCCCTGTAGATCAGTGTTAAATGAATGAATAAATTAACGAGTCCATGTACACAGGTTCTGGGGTGGCCTGGCTTAACCAGGTCTGCCCTTCACTGCCCTTCAGACCCGACACATTGCAAACAGGATCCTTTGTCCCCCTCCTAGCGTGTTCCTCCCCTCATTCATTCATTCCTTCAACTGATATTGATCATCAAGAGCCCATAACATGCACAGAGCTAGCTGGTCAGCGAATTTGAGGATGCTTCTGTTGCTCTTTGTCTGGTGAGTTTGGTGGAATGTAGTAGGAAATATGAGAGAAGGTGCAGGGCTGAAGGGAGCCGGTGACTTGCATTTTAGATACATTAAATTTAGGTGCCTCCAGGACCTGCAAGAGGACCTGTCCAGAGACAGATGGACATAAGATATGGAGCTCAGCATGGAGAAGGAGGACTTTGTTGATCCTTCTTCCATCAAGAGGTCCAGGCCAGAAAGCCCAGAGTGAACTTTTGTTGTCTCGGGTGCTCAGGTAATTGGTCACTGGGTACATGCTCCCAAGCTTTTACTTGGCTGTTTACTGAGTACTCTACCTGCATAAGTCCTACTCTTCATTCAGGTACCCAGGTCAAAAGCTCTTCCTCACACTCCTCTGGGGCCCTTGTGATGGGATTTGGTCATTCCTCCTCTGTGCCCCCACCCTCACTTGGTTTATGCTGCTTGGCCTAGGTGGCTTGTGTGATAGAAGTGTGTGGCTGTGCCTGTGTCTCCTCCATTGTGCTGTGAGCTCCCAAGGGCAAGGAGACTCTTCTTCTCTGTGTCTCTCGTGGCTTCCGCCAGTACTGGCATGAATGAATGAATGAATGAATAAATGTTGGTATAGGTCAGTTGAACCTCATTTGTTTTTCTGGGCAGACCCATCTCCTACATCAGCTTCCTCTGCAGATGGCCTTGGGGACTGCTCTGCCTGGGTCTAGATGCACACATTCCTGCCCTGGGGCTGCGCCATTCCCAGAAGGCACAGCAGGGAAACATTCTGCCCTGTTGCTTTACTGTTCTGCCTCCAGGACACCCCTTAAGCTGAGCCTCTTGGTTGTGGCCCTGGGTTCTCTGTGTTCTTGCCAACACTGTAATGTACTTAAGAGGGTCTAAGACCCTCTGACCTCCCCAGCCATCCTTTTTCTAATTTGCACTCAGAGATAGAGACATGGGTTGTGGTGTTTTGTAATTGTTTTATAATTATGAAAAAGCAAAGCCTAGTTGCTAATTTAGGTACGAAGAAGCTTCAGCACTCCTGAGAATTAGTCAATTTTGTATTTCTTCAGTACTTTTGAAATAGTTTATTGCAATTATTGATGAAGACAACTTTTAGTGTTGCAACATTGTGTTTCCAAACAATGAGAGAGACCCTGACTCTGTTACCCCAAAACCCAGCTGGTGATTCCAGCACCAAACCCCAGACCCCGCTCTTGTGCCAGGCAAGTAGGATCCCTGATCAGCCCCGACCCGTGTGCTTTGGCAGGATCCGTGCCCAGGGATGGAGGGGCCCTGCAGCCTCCTCGATGACCCCCAGGCTCAGGCTGGGTCTGCTTCCTGGCTGAGTGCCTGCTGCATGCTCGCCCTTGGCAGAGCTGGCTCCCTGCGGTACTGCCCACCTACTCCAGGAAATGCTTTTTAGTACCAAGTAGTCTAAACAAAGAGCCAAGACCAGTCTTTCAGGACAAGCAGATTTCAGTGTCACATATTGGCCAGGCTGACCTGCCAAGAGAGGTGTCCAGGTGACCTGGACTTCCCTCATGGTTCGGACCTTACTTCCCAATAACTCTTGGGCTAAGTTCACATCCGTACACACAGGATTGCCTTGTTCTTTCTGAGGCCCCAGCATATCCCAGTGCATGCATGGGCACCACACTCTGTATGACACCCTCCAGAGATGGCTTAGTGACATGCAGTGGTGCCCTGGAGACTCTCGTACCTGAGCTGTCGTGCATGGGAGTGTATTTACAAGATAAATTCTTAGAAGCAGTGTTCTAGCTTTTGAATTGAAAAATGGCTTCCCCCCAAATATGACATTTATGCCATATTTATTTATTTATTCATTTATTTTTTATTTTTTTTTATTTCAGGAAATTATGGGGGTACAAACATTTTGGTTACATATGATGACTTTGCCAACATCCCAGCCATGATTTGAGACGTGCCCTTTCCCCCCTTACAACGCTCACCGCGTCCATTAGTTTTGAGTTTACCCACCCACAAACCCCCGCCCCCAAATTATATCACTACTGTGTGAGCGCCGTAGTGCTGATCAGTCAGTGCCAGTTTGATGGTGGGTACATGTGGTGCCTATTCTTCCATTCTTGTGATACCTCGCTTCGGAGGATAGCATTTATGCCATTTATTAAAATGAGGTTCCCATTTCCCACCTCATACCACCAACACTGGAAAACAAAATCACCCAAAATAAAACAAGCTTTAGGGCATCTTTCCCACTGGCAAATGAGAGGACATGGAGCCAGGACTGGGTGGCAGTCATTCCCCTCAGAGGGCCCTGACTCTGTTTCCTGGAAGCTGTATCTCCTGTCTCAGCAGGGCAGGAAGAGACCTCATGGGCATGGGACTGGACAGCCTCTGTTACCCCTGTCAGTTGTCCCCAGGCTGCTGCCAGGCGTAGTTGAGTCCTTTCTAGAACTCCCAGCTCTCTGCTGAGCCAAGGTGGAAGTGGACCCACCTGCCCTAGCTGGCTCCTAAGCACTTACACACTTTCAACACTTTCTGCTAAAGAAAACAGCCTCACAGGTCAAGGCGATCCACCAATAAAGACACTGCTGTGTCCTGCCCTCTAGAAGGCACTGAGATCAGAGCAGGGACAAGACTCAGGGGCTGTGACTCCCCACGGGCTTGCAGACTAGAGAAAGAAGGCAGACGCAGGGTAACGCCCAGGTACAGGTCCTCCCTACCCTGCCCCTCACGAGATTTTCGGAGCTGGAGCCTCAAGGAACAAGTAGACCTGGCCGCGGGGCGGGGCGGGGGGAGGGAAGGGGGCGCGTTGGGCAACAGGGCGGGGCATACCCGGTGAGATCACCAAGCGCCGAATAAAGGGGCGCAGGGCGGGCGCAGGTGGCAGAGCCTTCGTTTGCAGAGTCGCCTCAGGACTGCAGACATGAAGCTTGTCTTCCCCGCTCTGCTGTTCCTCGGGGCCCTTGGTGAGTGCTGGTGCCTCGGCGCGCGCCCCGCCCAGCGGGCGTCTCTGGTCCCTGCACCCCGCCTAGTAGGCACCTTGGTCCCTGCGTCCGCAGCCTGCAGCCGGGGAGGCGTGGGGCCGGTCTCGCCAGCCCGCCTGGGGAGGAGCAGGAGCAGAGCTCTTCTAAGCCCAGGGACACTGTCCCATTGTGTCCTGCCTATGGATTGGGCACCCATTGTACCCTTACATGTGTTTTACGTGGAAGGAAAGTGAGGCTCAGAGAGGGTGAGCCCCTTGCTCAAGACACACAGGAGACCCGAGTTCAGATACTGGCTCCTGCAAGGACTGTGTGACCTGGGCAAGATAGAGCCTCTCTGAGACTTAGTTTTTTCATGTTAAAAACGGCCTAAACATGGGTCCGCAGGGTGTGGGAGGAGGTGGGGTGCCTGCTCAGTACCAGGCACAGGTGTATGCACACCTCCCATGGCAGAGGGGTGCAGACCCTCCTGGTGGGACCCTTGTATCAGAGTGTATGAGGGGGAAATGACTGAGTTCCCCTGTGAAATATGCCTTTGAAATAGAAGGGACTGAATAGAAGGGACTAAACAATCGTTAGTTCCATACCTAGGTAACTGAAGTGATTTCTGGGGTGCTCGGAGGGCATTCCCCAGTGGGACATTAGTGCTGTAACCGTGTTGAGTGCGGAGCTTCCTGCGGTGTGGGTGGGAGGAGGGTCTCAGGCAGCAGCGCAAAGGGCTGCCTTGGGCATTAGAAGCCAGGCAGTGGGAGGGGCTGAGTGGAAGCCCAGTGTCACACCTCTGTCTAGGGCATCTGCTCAGGGCTGGGAGCTTCCTGGGAGGGGGCCGGTGGTGGGAGAGCAGTGGTGATCTCACAACCCCAAACCCAGGGAGTATGATCCTATCCCTGTCCCTGCCCCTCTGATCCCCTTCTCCAAGTCCCTTCCCAGGTCTGCTGCACAGGGCTGGGGCCACCTGGGAGGCGCTGGAGAGGTGGAAAGCCTTGCTTTCCTGGAAGTGGTCATGGGCTGTGGTCCAGGAATCTCACTCAGAGTGGCACTGCTTGGACCTTTGGTTGTCTTGGCCCTTACAGAGATCTGCAGTTTAAATCCCACAGTCAATAGGATGGTGGTCTTCACCACAAAGTGCCACTAAAACCCTTGTCCTACCCTGAGGAAAGGGTGGCACTGCCCCATGAGATTCCTGCCCTGCTCCCACGGGTGCCCAGACGGCAGGGGTTGGGCAGGAGCCGTGGGAGCAGGTCGGGGAGTCAGTCGGCTCAGCCCCTGGAGTCATGGTTGGCAGGCACTCGTGAGGCTTCCCATTAGACTGGGCAGTCTGCCTGGGCCCTCCCGCGAGCCGTGGGTGGGTGGGAATTCCTGTCCTGGGCCCTGCCTTTGAGGCCAGGGCACTGCATGTCTGCAGGGAATTAGTGCTTTAGCAAGAGTCCAGCAGGCTTGGGTGGGCAGCATCTGAGTGGTCGATGCTGGGTGCAGGCGCTGGGTTGGGGATTTGGGAGGGGCCAGGCCCAGATCTGCTGTAGGGAACACTTGGTCCTGAGGGGCATACTCAGCTCCAGAGCTGGTAGGGGGGGGCCTAGGCGGGGATTTCTGCATCCAGCATCCAGTGTTTCAGGGGCTGGGGACGGGGATCCTGGAAGGGTGCTCAGTGGTCCTTTAGTCACTCTGGTTCAGCCCCTGCAGGGGAAGAAGCAAGCTCTGCCCCCAAGTTCTCACCCCCACTCACCCCTACTCTGGGCTTGAGGCATGGTCCTCTGTTTTGCTCTCTCTACCTTCACCCCCAACACCCACCCCTTAAGGCCAAGCTGATTTCTGACACCACCTCTGTGTTTCTGCATGCTCTCCCTTGGCATGCATGCTCATCCTTCTCCATTCTTCATGCTGTCCCCACTCCCCACTCAGACCATCCCTTCCCTCGTGCCTTCCTTGGCCACAGCCTCCCTGCCTGTTCCCAGGTTTCAGTCCACTCTGCCTGTCCTGGTCAGAGCCCCAGTCTCCACCCTCTTCCATGAGTCACAGCTTCCCTGCATCCCGAATAAGACCTCTCTGGAGCAGCACTGGAGATGGTCCATGACCTGACCCCAGACCCTTTACCAGCCCCATCGCCACTGCAGCCTGTCTCTCACCTAGCCGAGCTCAATAGGCAGGCTAGCCCAGTGGTAAGAGCAGGGGGGTTTGGTGCCTGACCACTTAGGTTCAAATCCTAGATCCCACACGTGTTAGCTGTGGGAACTTCCATAAGGCACGGAACCAGTGAGAGCTGCAATGCCTTTCCCTAGAGAATGGGGATGTTGGCAGATCTCTCAATGAAGAGCAGCTGGGGGGATTAACGGAGAGATAGCACCTGGCACAGAACATGCTTGTGACATTAGCTGTGCACATGGGCCCATTGTTCTCACCTCCTGGAATGCCCCCGCCCTAATTACTAGCTGAGGACATGGGGACCTCTTTCCTGGTTTAGTGTTTGTTCTCTTTTAGTGCATTCACCATCCTTAGCTTCCTCCTTTTGGCTTTTTGCCTCTCCAGTGAGAGGTGAGATCTGGTCCTGCCTGCTTACACATTCCTCTGCATGACATGTGTATACAGCAGGCATCCAGTGAATGTTCACTGGGTCACAAATGGCTGCATCCGATTGGGTTAATTCTCATTGTGGGACAATTCCCTGAGCTTCCAAGGCCAGGTTACATCCTCTGGGATTTCCCTGGGATGAGGGGGGTGGTGGAGGAGTGTGGCAGCCACGTGCCCTGCACCCCTGCACACTCAGCCTGGGAGCCACAGGCCTCCTGCCCAAAGCCTCCCAGGGCTCCTCACGTGCCGTGGGTGGCGCTCACCGAGGGGATGGCTCAGAAATAGGAAGAGGCAGAGGCTGCACTTTCTACCCCGAAG
Source organism: Eulemur rufifrons (assembly GCF_041146395.1). Classification (NCBI taxonomy): domain Eukaryota; kingdom Metazoa; phylum Chordata; class Mammalia; order Primates; family Lemuridae; genus Eulemur; species Eulemur rufifrons. The sequence goes on from NC_090989.1 coordinate 149,053,682, forward strand.
TACATCCAAGGAGGGAGGAGGCTTTTGCAACCATGTGTTATTTTATTTTATTTTGTTTTTGGTGACAGCTTTACTGAGGCATATTTTCTATGTCACAAACATTCACCCATTTGTGTACGATTCAATGATTTTTTAGTAACCTTCCCGAACGGTGCAATCATCACTATAAAATCACCATAAGTCAATTTTGGAACACTTTCATACCCCAGTAAAGATCTCTTATGTCTGTTTATAGTTAATCCTGATTGTCACCCCAGCATCAGGCAACCACTAATAGACTTTCTTGTCACTATAAATTTGCCTTTTCTGGACATTTCATACAAATGGCATCATACAATATGTGGTCTCTTGTATCTGGCTTCTTTCACTTAGCATAAATGAGGCTCATTCAGGTTGTAGTGCATGCCAGTAGTTCTTTCCTTTCTATTGCTGAATAATATTCCCTTGTGGAGGTACCACATTTTGACCAGTTACTGGACATTTAGGTTGTTTCCAATGTTTTACTATTGTGAATAATGCTGCTATGAATATTCATGCCCAAGTCTTTATGTGGACATAGGTTTTTATTTCTCTTGCATATATGCCTAGAAGTACAATTGCAGGGTCATATGATAACTCCATGTTTAACATTTTGAGAAACTGCCAACCTGTTTCACAAAGTGGCTGCACCGTTTTATATACTCAGCAATGTATGAGGGCTCCCATTTCTCCACATCCCTGCCAACATGTGTTATTGTCTGTTTTACATGTTATAACTATGCCAGTGGGTGTGAAATGATATTTTATTGCATTTGTAAATTGCATTTTTTCTAATGACTAATGATGTTGAACATCTTTTCATGTGCTTATTAGCCACTCATGTATCTTCCTTGGCACAATGTCTGCCCATACGATTTACCCATTAAGTATTTGACTCTTTTTGATGTTATTATATATAGAATTATGTCTTTAATTTTATTTTTAGGTTGTTCCATACTTGTACGCAGAAATATGATTGGGTTTTATATGTTGACCTTGTATCCTGTGACCTGGTTGTACTTGTTTATTAGTTCTAATAGTACCAATAGTAGTGGATTCTTTAGGATTTTCTACATAGAGGATCATGCCATCTGCAAATAAAGGCAGTTTTACTTCTTCCTTTTCAATGTGGGTGTCTTTTATTTCTTTTTCTTCCTTTACTGGCTTGATTAAAACCTCTGGTTTTATGTTGAATAGAAGAGGTGAGAGTGGACACCCTTACATTATTCCTAATCTTAGGGGGAAAACATTCAGTCTTTTACCAGTTTAGTATGATGTTCACTGTAGGTTTTTTTGTAGATGCCTTTTATTGGGCAACCAGGCGAGCAAATGATTCAGCCTCCTCCCTAATTGTGTAGATCCTAGCAACAAAGCCACGCTCAACAGGAGAACCAGTCTTCCTGTGCAGGGTGAATGGTGGTAACTCGGGAACACTGACCCTTTGGTTCCTCCCCACCCCCGCCCCCTGCCACTGACTGCAGCTCCTGGCAGAATCAGGAGTATTTTCTCTTGTTCCCTGGCACCCTCTGGGGAGATGCTTCTAGACACAACAATTTAGACAGACCTAGATCTTGGGCTGAACTTTGCACCGCTGAGCAGCAACTCACTTAGTCTCCTTAGGAGCCAGTTCCCATATCAGCAAAACAAGAGCAATGATCCCCTTCTTGCCTGCCTCCCAGGTTCAAATGGGATTAAGCAGGCAGAAGAATTCCATAAACAGATTTGAGGAATTGTCATCATTTTTTAAGGGGTGGGAATCATGTCAAAATCAAAGGAAGGAAAAGAATCTAGAGGCTCTGTCTCCTCTGATTTATTGGGAATCACAGAGATCCCCTTAGTCCATCAAGACGCCTCTTCAGGTGAATGGCTGGACTTAGCCATGGAATGCAGAGGGAAGGGGGACTGCTGAGAGTGGGGGAGGAGTCTGGAAAACTCCATCACAGGGGGAGGCAGTCACTTTACGGACAGTGGTTGAATCCTCCCTCCTTGGCTTCTCTCTCCCAGGACTATGTCTGGCTGCCCGTCCGGAAAGAGTTCGATGGTGCACCACATCACAAGCCGAGGCAGCAAAATGCTTCAAATTCCAAAGGAATTTGAGAAAAGTGAATGGCCCTCCTATTTCCTGCATAAGGAAGGACGACTCCCGCGGATGTATCCAGGCCATTGCGGTAAGTCAACGCCATGTGTTGGGTGGGACGAAACTGAATGGGAGGGAAAGGAATGGAGTGAGGGAGAAGACGTGCTCTCCCCTGCTGCCTCGGCTTTCCTTCTCAGGCGGGTGGGAGCAGTCCTCTCTCACAGGAAACGGTGCTGCTTTGAGAGCAGCAAGAAACGGGCCTAAGTCCACGTGTGGGGAAACTGGGGCCTCAACATAAATTGTTAATAACAACTATTCAAAAATGAAACCTAGGCAGTCATATTTGACAACTGTGTGACGTGGGCAAAAGTCAAGCTTGCTCTGAAAGGTGAAACCTTCGAAGAATCATGACTTCTAAGCCCTGTGAGGAGTAAGCTCATGCCAGTCACAGACACCACATCACGTAGCAGGGGCAGGACCCGCCTGGGCACCGGGCAGCAGACAGACTTTTGTCCCAGACACTTTCAGAGACAGAGAAAAAGGGATCGTGACTTGTACGTGATTTCTGATTCCTTTTGTTGGTTGAGATATAAGATCTACTGAAATAATTTTTACTCCACAAGTATGTTCTATGTACCTGCCATGCATGTGCCAAGGTTGTGTGTACTTGACTCCAGCACGGAGTGGGTACTTTGTGTAAAAGCTTCCAAGGCAAGCTTGAAGGGCTATTTTGTAAACATGATAGAGTTATTAGGGAAGTACTTAGGGAAAAAATCTAGTCTGATCAATGGTTTGGGCTACTGTTTTACAATGGCTTGGCGCCAGCATCTCCTGCTTGTTTAAAATGCAGATTCCCAGGCCCTGTGCTAACCTACTCATTCTAAATATATAGGAAGGAAGCCACAAAATCTGCCTTTTAAATAAGATCCCCATTTGAAATCAGTACCGCATACTGTTAGCCCAAATAAAGTTGAGATAGATTAAATGGTTACAAACAAAACTAATGTTATCAAAAACTAGGGGACAGGCTAACTAGCAGAACTGTAGAGAGAATAGAAATCTCTCAGCTTTAAGCCATGAGCTAAGTCATGAAACAAACTGACATTTTAAAATATAGAAAACGTAATTCATAGCCAAATAGAAAATATTTAAATAAGAAATTTATAAAGCACCGGAATGAATGAATATGCACCAGCTCTGACAAGTGATTGTTGTCATACTTACACTTTGTAAAGAACTAATTCAAATTGGAAAAAATGTAGAATCATATAAGAAAAATGATGTGAACAGGATATTAGTAAGAGGGAATTCATAATTAATAAAAATACTTGTGAAATGTTCCCCTTAACAATCAGACCCTAGCTATTTGTTAGTTCTCAAATTTTCTACAGTAATAACAGTTAAAATAATAGAATGACAGCCTGTCCTGCTGGTGACTTTATAGTGAAACTGGTCCTCACGGTCAGGGCCATTCTAAATTGGTGCTATGAATCTTCTAGAAGGCAGAACGGCAACAGCAGCCAGGGCCCTAAAGAGAAACGTGCTCCTTGTCTCTAGGGTTCCCCAGGGGCCCATCCCACGGACACAGACACCCGAAGAAAATACGCTAAGGGCAAAGACACCCACGAAAGCAGAGTCTTAACAGCCCAAAGTTAGAAATACCCACCTTGCTGACCATTGGGGGAATTATTTAATACATTATGGAACATCTACATTATAATAAAACACTGTGCAGTCAATGAAATCAGTGAAGGCTCTGCAGAAGTAAGAAACTGTGCAGTTTTAGATGCATAAAGCAGTCCACAAACTATGATCCGGACCACACTGCAAACATAAGAAACACAGGCACGTGGAATGCAATATGCCAAAGTGGAAGAACATGGTTTCTTGTGATAATTTTAAAATCCCTCGATAGATATATTTTCTAGTCAATACAAAAGAACTTAAAAGAAATGAATGTGGAGCAAGAATGGGGGGAAAGCATCTAGAACAAACAACTTGAAATGTAGACGTGACCCGTGACCCGGAAAGCACAGGAAAAAGAGGGCACGGGCCCAGCTCGGGAGTGAAAGGGCTGGGGCTTGTGGCCCCCAAAGAGGGGCCCTTGGCTCCCACCATCTCTCACAGGACATGATGAAAAGCTGACCCTTTTGAAGACCCTTCCAACCACGGAGACTTTCTGACGTCCTGAAATCGCACTTACCTGGGGTTGGGTGAGTTTCCTCCTGAAGCCGGGCTGGCCTCTTTTCTTTCAGGGAAATAAGGCAGACGCTGTGACCCTTGATGGTGGTTTGGTGTTTGAGGCAGGACTGGCACCCTACAAACTGCGCCCTGTGGTGGCGGAAGTCTATGGGACGGAAGCGCGTGAGTTCTGCCTGGGGACCCAGAAGCTGTGGTGGCCTTGGCCTGGGCCCAGGGCTCTGTGGAGTGAGAGTGGATGAACGCGTGGAGGTGGGGGCTTGGTCGCATCCCACATGCAGGCGGTGGAGTCGCTGGGCTCTTTGGGCTGGAGGAAGGTCGTTTCTCCTGATGCCGACCCGTGAGAGGGGGACATGCGTGCTCCCTGGGGAACAGAACAGGCTCCACATTGGGTCAAACTGCAGCACATGGGTTCCCCTTTGACTGGAGGTTTCTCAGGGTGGGTTGTTTTTCTCCCTCTGGTCCAGCTAAGAGCTTTCATTTCTCTCCGGCCCTTTGCAGAGCCACGAACCCACTATTATGCTGTGGCTGTGGTGAAGAAAGGCAGTGGCTTTCAGCTGAACCAACTACGAGGTCGAAAGTCCTGCCACACAGGTCTTGGCAGGACGGCCGGGTGGAATGTCCCCATAGGGACACTTCGTCCATTCTTGGACTGGGCAGGGCCACCTGAGCCCCTTCAGGCAGGTAAGATGGCCAGGGGATAGATCTCAGGAGGGGTCTCTACTCCAGCTGCACGCACAGGCCACACAGATCACATGGGTGAACGTGTGGGATGAATACAAGAGGGGCAGGGGGATGAGGTTAGCCAGCGCGACCCATGTGCCGGCAGGGTCCATTACACCTGCAGCCCTTGGGAGGTGGCAGCTGAGTCTGCCCTCAGCAAAGGTGCGTGTCTCTGAGCTCCCAGCCCCACGACAGAGGCTGTCCTGCAGGGGTGGAGGAGAGGGCTCTCTGCCCTGGGGAGCACATGCTGGGAAGCATCACTGGTGTGACCAGGGCTGGCTCACACTCTGTGGTCCATTTCTCTGTGTTCAACAGCTGTGGCCAGGTTCTTCTCAGCCAGCTGTGTTCCTGGTGCAGACGGAGGACAGTTCCCCAACCTGTGTCGCCTATGTACAGGGACAGGGGAAAATAAATGTGCCTTCTCCTCCCAGGAACCTTACTTTGGCTACTCTGGTGCCTTCAAGTGAGTGATACTGTTGTCTTCCCAGTGGCCACCTTAGCTGTGGTCCCTTCTGTCTCCCCAGAGAACCCTGAATCTGATTTTGCTCCTCTGTTGTCCTGGGCTCCTCCTGCTAATTTCTGCCTCCTCCCTAACCAAGTGGGACAGAAGGAATCTTGTCATGAGACGTCCAGTCCTGGCTCCCAGTGGGGCAGGTCAGCCACAGTGTCCAGGCTGATGTCATTCTGCCCCATCTGGGCTTCTCCCCAGAGCTCAAGGACGGTGAGCCCTGGCTGACCCTGGTCTCTGCCCCCTGCGGAGGATGCGCTCCCCTTTTCCTGTTCCACCTGCTGGGGCTCAGGCGTTTTTGCAGAAGGAGGCCTCCCTGCTTCCCCACTAGCCAGGGCACGTTTACCCACTCAGTTCTGAGAGGAAGAGCCACATGGCCAGGGATACCAAGCTTTACGCCCTTGGGTAGAGGCTTCAAAACTCTCTTTTAATAGTGAGTACATGTGGTGTTTGTTTTTCCATTCTTGAGATACTTTATCTTAGGAGGATGGTCTCCAGTTCCATCCAGATTGTTGCAAAAGGTGTTAATTCATCTTAACAGAGACAAGTAAAACTCAGTGAAATCAACCAGGGGAAGGAGGGGGAAGGGGAGGGGCAAAAACCTACCTAACAGGTACAGTGAACACTATTTGGGTGACAGACACACCTACAGCCCAGACTCAAGCATTACAAAAGCGATCCATGTAACCTCAAACATTTATACCCCCTTAATATTTTGAAATTAAAGAAAAAAAACCAAACCTCTCTTTTACACAGAAAAAAAAGTTTTTCTCCCTTGGCCCTCAGAGCAGAAGGTGGGGGCCTCTGGCCGGCACCTGAGCCCTTCTTCAGAACCTACCTGGAGGGGTCCTGCCGCCTTCCCAGCCAAGAGGCCCCAGAGCCTCAGAGCCCTGCCCTGGGGGCAGACACTTGCGGGGGTGGGAGGGGGGCGAGTGCCAGGGCCCCCACAGGAGTGCCAGGGCCGCTGTTCCAAGGGAAGGGGGCGGGGAGGGGCTGCCTGCGCTCACCCTCTGCTGCTTTCTCATTTCAGGTGTCTGAAAGACGGGGCTGGAGATGTGGCTTTTATCAGGGAGAGCACCGTGTTTGGTAAGAGCCGGGGGAGGAGCCATGGGAATGCCCCTTTTATCTCAGTTCATCCGGACTCTGACTGTTGAGCTAATTAGGGTCCTCCGTTCCCAGCACACTGTCATCCAGATTCCCTGCAGGGCGCAGCTCTTATTTTATATTCTCTTACATTTTAAATAAGTTTCCTTTAAATTTCCCATGCTCACTGCCTTTCCCTGTGCCCTGATAGCCACCCACACCCAGGCGCTCCATAGCGTGTCTTCTGAGATGTGTGTGGTCAGCAGAATGGGTAGCGCTGGTCTGTGTTTCTGGGGTCTAACTTCACAGACGTTTTACTGAGCATTCAGAACCAGGCTGCTCCTAAGGTTTTCCACTGAACACTTTGTTTTAGAGACTTATCGGTATTGTTGTGTTCACGTCTAGTTTGTGGTCCTAACAGCTGAGGAATGTTTCATGGAATGCGCCTACCACATGTGACTTCTCTGTCACTGTAGTGAGGGACAGCCAGGTTGTGCTTTCCCTCCTTCAACCACGCATAGCTACATGACCGATACTCTCGCCTGTGTTCCTTTACTGTCCTTCTGGACGATGTCCCTCAGGGACTTACACGAAAGCACAACTGATGGGTGTGTGTAGGCTGAACACATTGCATGCAGGATCAGTGGAGACAAGCCCACCATATTCCATGCAAGACCACTAGACACAGGCTACCATATTCCACCCAGGACCCCCAGAGACAGGCCCCACCACATTCGACCAAGGATGACCAGGGACAGCCCCACCAAATGCACCCAGGACCACTGAGATAGGCCCACCACATCCACCTGGGACCACCGGAAAGAGGCCCCCACGTCACCCAAGACTATTAGGCCATTGTCTGGAATGACAGTCTGCAGGTTCTCATTTTCCTACAATTTCAGTTTGGAGTGTTTTTGACTTTCATATTTTTTTTGTCCAAATGATGTCTGTAATGCAACAGATATTTCATTGTTGGTTTATTTTTTATTTCTCTGACATCTAGTGAGTTAGATCATCTCAATATATTTGCTAGTAACTTAGGCTTCCTTTCTTATTTTGTAACATTTGACTATTTTTGTTAGGTGTCATGCCTTGTTTCTGTATGATTTTGATTCAAGGACAGGTGTTCCTTCTATCTAGGTATCAAACTGTTGTGTGTTTTAAAATTTAGTAAGATCTTTTCTTAGTCAAAAATCTGACAATATCACCCTCTGTTGATAAGAAATCTTTAATATTGATAGGGTCAAGTCTATCCATTTTGCCCTGTTGGTTTGAGTTTTGGAGTCTTTTAAAGATGCCCTTCCTCACACCAAAATCATAATGATTTCCTACAACAAGGTTTGAAGACCCTCTCCTCCTTGCACATTTATCTGTATGTACTCTACCTAGGAAATCAGGTATGGGTTTGGCTTTAGCATTTTGACCCCATTGCAGTGAGGCAATTTTCCCTACGAAGACAGCTATAAAAAAATCCATTTTTCTAGTGATACATGAAGCCAATTCTACACCAACTTGGTATATATCCAAGTGGATCAGTTTCTGAGCTATTTTGTTTCATTGGCATATTTGTATTTTTCTGCTTTTATTACCCTGGCTTACAGTGGGTCTTACTATCTGGTAGAGAGAGAGAGACAGAGCGAGAGAGAGAGAGAGAGAAAGAGAGAGAGAGAAAGAGACCCTGTTCTTCTCACTTTGCTATTTTCAAATATTCTTAGTGAAAATTTTACAATTATTTTGTTGACTTTCTAAAAAAAAAATCATAGTATAATTTTGATTGGAATTGTGTTGAATTTAAATTGACCCACAAAAAATTGACATATTTATAATATTGAGTTGTCTGATTCAAAACTCCCTATTTGATCACACCTTTTTATAGCCTTTGATAGAACTTAACACTTTTTTTCTTTATGGGTCTCATGCATCTTTGTGTGAGGCTAACTAATGGCTACTAATGGTTTTAGTTGCTATTGTAACATCTTACATTCTGTATTGTTTTCTGTTTGGCTGTTGCTTATGATGATAACACTTGATTTTTGTAGATTGACTTGCAACTCGTTACCCTTTTGAACACTCTTGTTAGTTTTAGTAATTTCTGTTGGTTTTGTTAGCTTTTCTCTATAGATGATTATATCATCTTTTTGTCTTTTTCCTTCCAGTGTTTATATGTCTTATTTCTTTTGTAAATTGTGTAATGCAGATATCTAGTCTTGTGTTGGTAATGTGATAGTGGGCATCTTTGCCTTGTTTCTGAGTTTGCAGTGAATGTCTAAATATTTATTATTTAATATGATTTTGGTGTAGATATTATGACTAAGGACACTTATCAAGTTCTGTAACTTTACCAATACTATTTTTCCAAAACTAAAAAAAATCACAAATAGACGTTGAGCACATAAATCATTTTTCTGCACCTATTAGGATTAAGATAATCTCATGATTTTCTCCTTTAATCCATTAATGTGGTGGATTAATTTAGCTTTTTTTTTTTGTACTTATAATGATTTATTTATTTGCATATGAGTTTTTTCACTACAATATTTATTTTTCCAAGCCATTTTGCTGCTCTAGAGGCAATTTCGCATGCCATTTCTTTTGGACTGCCAAACTTTATCAGAAAAACACATGAAACATGCTAAAATAGAATCTTATGCACTTAGATGCATACAATATGCACTTTCACATACAGGCACATTCACTCTGTCAAGTATTAAAGCCAGTTTGTGCTACAAAACTCATGAACACTGATGATTTCTATTTTATACAATTCCCAAATACTACCCATCCATCCATCCATCCATCCATTCATCTGGTACAACAACAAAAATTGAATTATAGGTCTACTCAGACAAGAATTGAGCACTACAAAATTGAGCACTACAGCTACAATTTATGCATCTTACAATTAGAGCAATTTTTCACAAAATAACTTTTGGATCCATATGTTTATTTCTTTTCTTCTGTGCTACCCACATAATTCCAGACACTAGAGCTGCAGATTACATTTGTATGGCATTTTTTGTTTGACTCTTTATCATGATGCTGGGCAAGTCAGTACAATCAAGGGTAATTCCTAAAATGTAGATGGCCGGCCATACTCTGCCAAGTCCTAGAAATACATTCCACCAAACCAAAAGTAAAAGATTCCCCTACGTAATGTTTCCTCAATTGGACTAAAAGGTGCCCATGCTTTGTCCAATATCAGCCAGAATGGCAGGAAACATGACAGATGGCAATGTAAACCAGTAAGAGGTGGTAGTTTTTAGCAATTGCATTTAAAAATCTTACTTTGGCAAATTTTACAAAAATATAGGACTGTATTAATTAACAAATATCCAGAACCTTTTCCTGGGCTTTGGAAGAACCCAATGAAAGTGAAAGCCCCAAAGTTTGACGTTTCTTAGCTTCTCTGTAGCATGGCAAAAAGTTTGCTAATTACTACTTGGAATTCGTAATGAAGATACTACCAGAATAAAATCTTAAGAGCTTTCACACTTATCTTCAAGCAGTGGACAGAAACTTAGAGAGTCAAAATATAGATTGGTTTCACTGATCCATGGAAAGCAGAGCATAATTTAGCTTTTTTGACATTCAGCCATTCTCTTGTGAAATGAATAAATCGATAAGCTTTAATCCTGATCAGTTTTTTTTAAATACTCTGTTAGATCAAGTTAGCTAATATGTTATTTTTAATTTTTGTATTTAAGTAAAATAGGCCCTGAATTCTTCCCTCCTATACTGCTTTCTCTGCTTTTGACATCAAGGTGGTACTAATCTCATAAAGTGACTTGGGCAGGTTTCTGTCACTTTACACTTTCTGAAGCAATTTGTATATAATATAAATAAATAGTTCCAAATTTGACTCAACTCACTCATAAAAACATTCTTTTCCCTTCCTTTGATATACCCGGTGTTGGAAGGTGACTCAACTGTATTTCCTGCCTTACCATTTTTGTCATTTTTAATCTTTCCAGAGATGTGGGTAAGGCAGCAACTTTTGGAGGCCCTGGACTTGTCTCTACAAAGTGACTCTTTTCTAGAGTTGCCATGGAAACAGAGAGGGTCTGACTGGGACTCTTTGGCTTGCCAAATAGCAGCTGCATCAGAATCCCAGGTGGCCTATGTGATTTTGTCAGAGGATCACCCTGAGGCTTTTGGTGCACTAGCTTTACCTTTCTGAGTGTTCTGGAGCAATTCATTGCCTTTTGACCCTCAGTTTTGTCAAAGGTGTAAGATGTCTCCCCTAGCTCAAAATTCTGTGGGGAGAAGGGGAACTACAGCTCATGGTTACTGCTTGGAGTCAGCCCAGCTGGGCTCCCTTCCACCTCCCCCTTTCCCCAGAGGACCTGCCAGACGAGGCGGAAAGAGACCAGTATGAGCTGCTCTGCCCAGACAATACCCGGAAGCCCGTGGACAAGTTCCAGGAGTGCAACATGGCCCGGGTCCCTTCTCATGCTGTTGTGGCACGAAGTGTGGACAGCAAGGAGGATGCTATCTGGGAGCTTCTCCGCCAGGCACAGGTATCCTCACCCACAGTCCTCCCATCTGCCTAGATTGGGGTTGGGGGCAAGTTTCCTTCCTTCCATCACTTCTGCCGCTGTAGAAGTCCTTCTGTAGCCTTGCTGCAGGAGCACTCACTAAGGCACTGGGCTGCTCGTCCGGGCTGTGCTCTGGGTAGCAGAGGCCACGAAACTCCTTGAGCATCGCTGACTGACAGTACCACATGGCTGGAGCAGAAGCAGAGGGCGGATGATGCAATATTCTCAGCACCCTAAGGTGCTTGGACCCCAGCAACTTTCCCAAGCATGAGCCATAGCTGAGCTTGTGTCTCAGGGGTGGCATGAGTCCTTCTGCTGCAAGATGTTAATCAAAGTTTCTGCTCTCACAATCATCCAAAAGTTCCAGATACTCTTGTTTAACATCGATTTTTTGTTTCCCACCGATTTCCCACCAACACCATTAATTCTGTTTTTTCTCAATTAGGAGAAGTTTGGAAAGAACAAATCACCGGCGTTCCAGCTCTTTGGCTCCCCTCCTGGGAAGAGGGATCTGCTGTTCAAGGACTCTGCAATCGGGTTTTCGAGGATCCCCTCAAACATAGATGCTAGGCTGTACCTCGGCTTCGAGTACTTCACTGCCATCCAGAACCAGAAGGAAAGTGAGTGAGGCCAGGCAGGGTCCTGAGGCCGCCTGGTGTGGGTGGGGCGTGTGCACCAGGCCGCCTAGTTCAGGGTAGTGTGGCCCTGCTCTGCGGCGGTCACTCCTCTGTCTCTTGGCCACTGCAGGGCCTTCATCATGGCAGATTTGATGCAGGTGCAAGTGTTTTCTGTTGACCAAGTCAGGGCAATTGTGAGAGGTGTCTCCAAAAGAATGTCCTGGTCACCTGATCAATGCTTCCTTATGCCTCTGTGTCCATCAGGCTCCCCAGCCCTGACAGAAATCAACTTGCCTCCTTCCTACTAAGTGAGCAATATGAACATCAACTAAGAAAGCCAGGCCCCCTGCTGGGATGAATCCAGAAGCCTGATGGAATACCTCCTTGTGCCCCGGCCCTGAACTTAGCTGGGGCCACCACAGTGGCTCTTCCCCTACTGGGGGGCCTGGGGTGGGCGTCTGGGTGAACCAGGAGGATGCAAGACTTGTCAGGGGGAGGTCAGGGCTGAGCTGAAGTTCCCCTAGGCCATCTTTTGGGGCTGCCACTGATCTCTGTGTCATAGAACTTTTATCTCCAGAGACAGAGACAATAGGCAGGTCCGTACACTAAGGACTGATGGATGATCAGAAGCCAGGGAAGGTCTCCAAAGGAAGGGAAATGAGGAACGGAGGGCGCTTTGGAGGCCTGAGGACGGGGCTGGGAGCAGAGAGGAGGAGAGGACATGGGCCGCACACCACCCGCAGCTCCCGACCGAGGGAGGGTCTAAGCAGGAAGCGGCTCCGGGGAGGTCGCATGACCTGGCCAGGCTCGGGGTGCCCCAGCAACCCGCTGTCATCCCTTCCTGCAGGCGAGGCGGAGGCCAAGGCCCGCCGCGACCGGGTCTTGTGGTGCGCTGTGGGCGACCAGGAACTGAAGAAATGCAGACAGTGGAGCAGCGCGAGCCGCGGCAACGTGACCTGCGCCTCGGCGCCCAGCACCGACGACTGCATCGCCCTGGTCCTGGTAGGGGCCTTTGGCACGGGGGCAGCGGCACGGGTTCCTTGGGAGACCCGGCTCACCGGGTCTGTTTAAGCCAAGTCTGGCGCCGGGGAGGCCACTGCAGCGCTGGGAGGCAGAGGTGCGGAGACGGTGCGTTACGGTAAACCCGCTGTTGAAAAAGCAGTTTGCCGCCGCTTTCCCACTCCTCTGGTTACCAGAACAACTCAAAATTATTGTAGGTAGTTTGGAAAACATGGAAAGATATGTTGTTAAATAATTAAGTAAACCCACCAAACTAAGAAAACCACTTCTGATCTCACACAGAGAGGCACAGGTAAGGTTTTGATAGTTTGCGATTCCAGGATTTCTCTGTGCACCTGCAGTTTTGCATGACACGATACTACGTGGTATCAGTTATGTAGTTTTTAAGCCCTATTCACTAAACAGGGCATTCTCTCACATGAATACTTACTCTTGGAAAACTTAAAAAAAAATTATTTCAGAGTATCTCTTAGGTGGATGTGGCTCAGTTTAGTCATGACCCTATTCCTCCTTGTCCCCTTACTTTGCTATTATCAATAACCCTGTGATGTCCGTTTTTGAATAGAAGTCTTTGTCCACATCTCTAATTATTTCTAATGTAGTTGTAAAAAAATTATTACTGGGCCGAAGAGGGAATTCTGCAGTCTTTCCGAGTCCGTGTTCCTGTGTTGGAGCGAGGGCTCGGTCATTCAAATGGCGAGCCAGTTCTCCTTTGTTGGACAACTTCTGGGTGGCACTTTGAGTGTAGTACCAGTGAGCTCAGATTAGACAAGGCCAGCTGTTCCCATCTGTGTCTTCAGTTAGTGAGGCTGGCAGGAAGCTGGCCCAAGAGCGCCTGGGACACAGAAAGGATTTTGTTCAGAGGACACAGGGCTAGTGCAACCTGTGCCTGGTCTTTCCAGTTGAATCGACAGCACAAAAGGCAGGTGGGGCTGGTTTCACTGGGATGCCTGACATAAAGCCATTCTCCCGGAGAGCTGTAAAGACAGGCAGGACAGGAAGCAGCCCCACTGTGGTGCTGAGATCTGCTCTGTCTTTGCAGAAAGGAGAAGCTGATGCCATGAGTTTGGATGGAGGATATATCTACACTGCGGGCAAATGCGGTTTGGTGCCTGTCCTGGCGGAGAACTCCCGTAAGTGGAGTTAGTGTCCTGTCTGGTTTATCCCCTCTGGACCATGGGGGTGGGGGCAGTAACCCCACTCAGTGGATCCAGGTGAAGACAGTAAGATGGGTGGACACATTCACACGGGAGAATCAGGAGAAAGAATAAATGCAGGGGGCCGTGTTACCCATAGAGCCTATTGTGTTGAAAACTGACAAAGCACAGATTGGTTTCATTTTCTTAATTTTAAAAAAGATTTTAGTGAAGTATAACATACACGCAGGAAAGTGCGCTTCAGCAACTGTACACCTCATGCGCTTGTGGAGATGATGAAGACAGCAAATTTCGGAAGTTCCCTGTGTCCTCCTGTCATTCTTGCAAGGCAGCCACTCTCCTGACTTCTAAGGGCACAGATCATTCCTGCCTATTTTTGAACTTTACATTAAAGGAATTACAAAGCACTTGCTTTTTTTTTTTTTTTTTTTTTTTTTTTTTTTTTTGAGACAGAGTCTCACTTTGTTGCCCAGGCTAGAGTGAGTGCCGTGGCGTCAGCCTAGCTCACAGCAACCTCAAACTCCTGAGCTCAAGCGATCCTCCTGTCTCAGCCTCCCGAGTAGCTGGGACTACAGGCATGCACCACCATGCCCGGCTAATTTTTTCTATATATATTTTTAGCTGTCCATATAATTTCTTTCTATTTTTAGTAGAGATGGGGTCTCGCTCTTGCTCAGGCTGGTCTCGAACTCCTGAGCTCAAACGATCCGCCCACCTCGGCCTCCCAGAGAGCTAGGATTACAGGCGTGAGCCACCGCGCCCGGCCAGCACTTGCTTTTTATGTCTGGTTTCTCTTGCTCAGCTTCACGCTAGTGGTATCCATCCATCTAGATGTGCAGTTGTAGACCGTTCAATTTTGTTGCTGTATAGCATTCTATGGTGTGAGTCTACCACAGTTATGTAGCCATTCAACTGTGCATGGCCATTTGGGTCATTTTCAGTTGGTGGCTGTTGTGAACAGTGCTGCTGTTGAATACCCGTGTCCATGTTTTTTGGTGAACACTTATATACATTTCTGCTGCACGGAACTCAGGGAACAGTCCCTTTGGATTTGATTCTCCATTGTTGAGATTTAAAAGTTTGTTTCTTCTCAGTACATCTGAGTGTTTAATGATGTCTTGCTTGCTTTATTCTTTCAGAACCCCAAGAAAGCAGCAACCTTGCTTGTGTGGATAGACCAGTGGAAGGTGAGTTGGCATTAGTCACTTTCAGGGATGAGGCTAAGTTCTTGTTGCTGGAGGAGGAGGTGGCAGGAACTTTTAAAAACTTACAGAAAAAACTGCAGCCACAGAAGCCATAGGTACTTTTAAAGATGCAAATAATTCATAGTAGAAGAATAATTATAATTCATGTTTATATTGACCTTCATGCTTGGCAGAGAACATTCATGTGGTTCCTCATTGTGTCCTGGTCACATGGAAGGAGGGGTGCTTCCCATTTTATATGTATGAAGAAACAGTGGCCTGGAGAGTCCCCAAGTGCCCAGGATCTCACACACAGCCTTAGTTAATACTATGGCAGAGCCTGGCCTTGAACCAGGGTCTCTTGTGCCAAATCCACCTGTCCACTAGAGCTGGTGCTCACACAGCTTTGGAAGGGACTTGGCACTTGCCCTCAGTGGGCATCTGTCAGGTGCACTCTATCAGGAGGAGGATGGCCACCATGTTAACGCTGTCACAGTGCAGGGCTGGTTCACACTCAGCTCAGGCCGGTCCTTGCAGATACCCTCTCCTGCATCCACACAGCAGTTAATCTTTCCTGATGCATATTGTAGTTGGAGACTTGTGCAATTTTGGGGTCAGTCTTGTTGTTCAGGTGTTTGTTGCTTTAGTAGCCCACATCGAAAAGTGAATTGCTGGTTTGTAACTGGGGGACATTGTATGGCTAGTGGAGGACAGTCTCCTGCAATCACTTAAAGAATCAGCTTTTCTTACTATTTTATTTCATAGTTCAGATCAGTCTCACCTTAATGTAGGGAAGCAGCTTATGCTTTTTTGGTCTCCCTAACATTGGCCAGCTACTTGGGGGAATTGTTGCCTAGAGATGCTTCTTGATCTATTGTGGCCGAGTTGCAGATAGCTGTACTAGAATCCATATGCCAGGTCTCCGGGAGGTTGAGACTTTCTCTTCTGTCATCTGTTGTGCAAGGATATCTTGCTGTGGCAGCGGTTAGGAAATCAAATGCTGGCATCACCTGGAACTCTCTGAAAGGCAAGAAGTCCTGCCACACAGCGGTGGACAGGACTGCAGGCTGGAACATCCCCATAGGCCTGCTCTTCAGCCAGACAGACTCCTGCAAATTTGGTAAGGGGTCCTGAGGGTGTCATGGGTGGGCCATCCTGGAGGGCTAGGCACATTGTGCTGTGGAACCTTAAGGAAGGGAGGGGAACAGGGGATTTGCAGGCTGATTATGGCTCACAGGTCTCTTTTGGCATAAGCAAGTTCTCCCTGTGGCTGCCTCCTGCAGTCTTGGATGCACTGGGAGGTTCTCTGCACGACACTTTCCATGTTCCATCCACCCTACCCCAGGATAAAAGATTCGAATGTTTGCCTGTTTCTCTGCACCCTAGGAATGGATGCAGGTTCCAAGAAGTACATTTTTTTTTTTTTTAAACCTCACAGAGCTCCAGATCTAAATTCATCATAGCCCTGGCTTCTCAACTTGGGGAAAGGCACCTGCCTGCCTCATGAAAGGTGACTTCTGTTACTGAACAGAAGTGACTGCTTATTCCATATTGCAAAAGAACCTGAGCAAGACCTCCGGGGTCTGGCTCATCCTGCTTCTGGGCCTTCTCTTTCTACCACACTCCAGCCTCACCTTGGTCAGCATGAGCCCTGTCCTCCCCGCCTGCTGTGGGCCCGGTGACGTGGAAGTGGGTGGCGTGTTTTCACTGTGGCTCCCCTCTTGTGCAGGCAGCTCCTGGAGCAGGGGCCCCGCTGCGTTGTGAATGGGTTTTGGTGCTGGCTGGGCAGGTTCCACGTGGTTCTGCTCCTCACCGCTGCTCTCGCCAGCCCCACGGCAGCCTCCACGCCGTAGGGAAGCTGTCAGGATGTGGTGGGAGCCCCCAGCCTTTCCTGAGGCACGTAGTGTGGCTCTTCCAGCGGCAGAGGCTGCAGGAGCCTGAGGACGGGTGGCACTTGCTCCATGGGGCAAGGGCAAGCCTTTCTTGTCACCTTTATTTCCTCTTTCTTGGGTTAAATATCACAATAAGTTAATTCAGATTAGGTTCAATTGCAAGGAAGAAAAAACCCCTGAAATTACAGAGGTTTAAAGAAGACAAAAGTTAGTTTCTCCATCATGTAAGTGAAGTCCAGAGGTGGGTTGTCCAGAGCTAGTATAATGAGATCTTGGTGTCAGGGACCAGGGCTTCAAACATCTGGCTATTCTGCCATTTGTGGCTTCCATGCTCAAGGTCACTTCATGGCCCACATCACAGCTGGAGGTCCACTCCCTGCTTCTGCATTCCACATGCAGGACCAGGATGAAGAACGGGAATGAGAAGGGCAAAAAGCATGTGCCAACTGTCCATTAAGGGTGTTCCCAAGAAGCTGACATCCAACACTCCTACTCATATTTCACTGGCCAGTACCTTGCCACATGGCTATACCAGCCCCAGGGCACCTGATGAGTCCAGTCTTTATACCAAAGGGCCAGGTGCCCAGGGAAAAAGTAGGGTTTCCATTCCTGAGCAAAAGAGAAGGCAGATCCTGGAGTAGGCAGCTAACTAGCAGCTCTGCAGCTAATGGCCATACTGTCACCAGAGGAGTCCCCAGCTCAAGGCAGTGATGATGGGACCCTCTGTGCAGCTCTTGTTCCCAGCCTCAGTCGGGTTTTCTGTCAATGCCTACAGTCTGCAGCTCTTCTGATTTCTGGTGGGTCCTGTGTTGGTGGTAGACTGTCACTCTGTGATAGCATGTTCTATGTGTCCTGGGCAATACAATGAACTGAAAACAAGCTGCATCACCTGTTAGGTAAAAGCCATTTACATTGACTCAGGTCGGAAGAGCTGACTTCCCATGTTCCTTCTGCCCAGACGAATTCTTCAGTGAAAGCTGTGCCCCTGGGTCTGCCCCGGGATCCAGTCTCTGTGCTCTGTGTGTTGGCAACGACAGGGGAGAGGACAAGTGTGTGCCCAACAGCAACGAGAGGTACTACGGCTACACCGGGGCCTTCAGGTGAGTCTGTGACTGAGCTCCATCAGGACAGGGCCTCGTCCCTCATCCTCCCGCATGTGGGAACTGTAGTTCTAAGGGGTCAGATGTGGCCTGGCACAGCAGAGCCGGGGGCACCCTGTGAGTTTGCTGCTGGGCAGCACCAGTGAGGCCTCCCCCACCACACCAGAGAGTGGAGGCTGGCACTGGGGCTGTCTGACCTCAGTTCTGCTGTGCTCCTCCCCGCGGCTTTGAGCCAAGTCAGCCGCAGTGGGCCTCCCTATCTTCATTCCCAAATGGCTAGAGTATGTGGTGTCCTACCTGCTTTCTGCAATTCAGTTTTACCGGGAAGAATTCTTTTTCCCATAGCCACCGCTCTCTCCCCGCCCGTAGATCCCCATCATGTCTTATATTTTTCGCTTTTCTCTTTGACTTTGACCTTAGAAGTGGCAAAAAGAAAGCACAATAATGAATAGTGGTGTTATTCTCCAGTAGTGAAGTGAAAAATAAACCAAAAATAAATTTTTAGAGTTCACTTAGTGACTATAACCACTTAGTGATTCATAAAAACTATCCACACCCCACATTTTACAGTTTCATTCTTTTGGGCACTGCTTCTCAGTGGTACTATTTAGGCCTTTTTCTCCATTCACCAAGAGTATATTTCATCACTAGATGGCGTCATGTATCTGACAAACTATATGGCCTTTGAATTTTGAAATATAAATTCAGTAGCCTTATGCTCCTGACTTTATGATGGAATGATATAAAAGTAGCTTTGGCTATACTCGTAGTGACTTGTAAAAATTCCCCAAAAAACAAAAACAAAAAATTTTGTGAATGTACAAAAATATCTTTAAGGGACTAAGGATTTGCGAATGGACAAGTTGTGATGTGATTCCATTGAAAAATGTTCAATAGACTCATCTGGTAAGAATCCAGAGGAATCATGTGGTCCTCTTTTTTTCCAGACCTGCAGAAAGGTATTATTTCACTGAAAACAGCTACATTTTAGTATTCTTATTTATGCTAAACATTATACTTTGTCTGTTGTTCAAATTATATCTAGAATCTAGATTGGGGAAATTTATAGCAAAATAATTGAAAGC
This sequence comes from Eulemur rufifrons, assembly GCF_041146395.1. NCBI lineage: Eukaryota > Metazoa > Chordata > Mammalia > Primates > Lemuridae > Eulemur > Eulemur rufifrons. The sequence continues at coordinate 149,072,880 of NC_090989.1, forward strand.
TGAAACCCAAAGTCTTATTCACCCCTGTATTTCTAACTAACATCCTTATACCTCTGGTTTTTAATTTTTAACTTTCAGCTATTTTTTGCTAACTTTCAACTATGGAAGAAGATTCAGCCCCTCACACTGTTCCCTGTGCTGCTTCCACCCCACATCAGCTCTCTTTAGCACCCGACAAGATTATGTCATATTCAGTGCTTACCTTTATTAGGATTATGTAAGCATTATTCTCATACGAAACATGTGGTATAATAGGATATTTCCCGTATTGCACAAACTTTTTGTTTACTCTGGAGTTCATAGATTTCTTTTTTTTTTTACTTCTTATTTTTTGTGCTTTTTTTCCTTTAACACTAAGTCATCTCAAAACTCTCTCCCAGTAGTGTGAATCTCCTAACTACATGTATACACACCCCCTGGGTACTTTCTCAGTTTCATCATTTACAGGGAAATGTCGCTCCTGAGGCCTCCATCCCTCTGCTCCAGTCTGTGCTGGCTGCCCTCTAGGCCTCCTGCACTTCTGTGGTCTTGTGGGTCCTGCTGACCATCATTCTGGGATTCCTGTGACCTTACTTCATGTCAGGTTGCCTGTTTCCTAGGTCCTACATCTTTAGCTTTCTTGATTTTTTTGGGACAGAACACATCCCCCAGCACCTCCTTGAGAAAGGGTGAATGAGAGTTGCTATTTTTTATGTATATTTACATGTCTGGACACATCTGAACCTTTGAAACGATTTGTAGTTTGGCTAGATAACCAAGTCTAGGTTGGGAAAGATTTTCCCTAGGAATTTTGACAGGATTTCTACATCTGGGAAATGGCAGCATTAAGCTATTTTGATCAACTTGCCCACTAAAAACAAGTGAAAATGCTGGATTAATACACATACACACACATTCACAGTACACATCTTAAAAGCATTAAATAGCCGGGCGCGGTGGCTCACGCCTGTAATCCTAGCACTCTGGGAGGCCGAGGCAAGTGGATTGTTTGAGCTCAGGAGTTCGAGACCAGCCTGAGCAAGAGCGAGACCCCCGTCTCTACTAAAAAATAGAAAGAACTTAGCTGGACAACTAAAAATATATAGAAAAAAATAGCCGGGCATGGTGGTGCATGCCTGTACTCCCAGCTACTCGGGAGGCTGAGGCAGGAGGATCACTTGAGCCCAGGAGTTTGAGGTTGCCGTGAGCTAGGCTGATGCCAGGGCACTCTAGCCTGGGCAACAGAGTGAGACTCTGTCTCAAAAAAAAAAAAATTAAAATTAAAAAGCATTAAATAACTGACAAAATGATAAGGAATTATTTAGACTAAAATCTAAGGGAGAATAGGAATTCAGAGAGCTAACTGGAGCCACTTTGTCCTGGGGACATTTACCTATTCTGACAAATTTGACCCCAAGAGGTTACATATGCTCTTAAGGTAAGAGTGAACTCTTCTAGTAACTTCTGTGCCCACTCCCAGGAGGCTTCAAGTTGCCTGTGTGTTGAGGAAAACAGGGAAGAACACCATTCCTGAGAAATAGAAACCATAGACTAATTCTTGCATGGATTTGTAATTCAAACTCATCTCCCTTAGGTCCGAAAATTCTCAACTCATACATATTTTTTAAAGTGGTCCCAGACTTAATGGTCCCTCCATGAACATGTCTAGAAGATAGTGTCTTCAGATTAGTGTTCAAAGACTACTCAAAAGTATTCTTTCAGTGACAATGAGCAGTACACAGTTAAAAGTAATTATAATAATATTAACAAACACACAGGAGAAAAAAGTTGCCAGAAGCAAAATCCAACAGAAAAAACAAGTCAATATTTTTAAAAAGGACTAAACAGAACTTTTAGAAAGGAAAAAACCTACAGCAATTGAAGTAACTATGCAACTGACCAGTGTAGCAGATTAGACATAGCTAAAAAGTAAATTAGTGAAGTGAAAGATATGTGAAAAAAATTATCCAGAATGTAGCATGGAAAATGTAGAAAATTCAAAAATTTAAAAACATTCATCCATTGTCTTCTAGTTTCTAGATTTGTTGAGAAATCTGATATCATTTTTGCTTCCTGATTCTTCATAAATGACTTTCTTTCTTCTCAAAAACTTTTCGAGCCATTTTTATCTCCAGTGTTCTAAAACTTTATAATAATTTTTTTATGGGACTCTTCTGTTAATTCATTGGATTGGGCACTTGATGGGCTTTTTTCATCTGGAAACTCAAGTTATTCTATTCTGTTAAATTTTATGTTATTATTTCTTTGATAATTTCCATCCTTGTATTTTCTCTGATTTCTCTTTAAACTTTACAGAGCCTTAAAGAACTTTAAAAGCTGACTGTTAGCTCTGTGTCAGTTGCCAAGCTTTTGTGAGTACTGAGCCTCGCTGTAGAGCGATTGGTTTGTGTCATTTCATTGTAGGCATCCAAATATAGGAATCTATAGGTGTTTTTCTTCAGTTGAACAGATTCCCCAGAGAAGAAATCCTGCTGTCTGCTTCTTGGGGGATATAACCCTGACAGCCAGCTTTCTGGAAGCTGACTGGGGAAAAGCAGCTGTGATTTAACTTTCCAGGATTTAGATTTTTCACTCCATTCTGTTTTTAGTGTTGCACCTCTGCCCTCAGCTGTATTTGATTCTCTAATCCACGGTGTTGTTCAGGTTCAATCTCCCCAGGGAACAAACCTTCACTCTTCTGCCAGAGGGAGGGAGGAGCAATCTCCCAGCTGCTTGGGATATTAGGGTACCTAAGCTGCATCGTATATAGGCTCTATTCATTTTTCCTGTTTCCAGCCACTTTTAATAGTACCTAGCACCTCTCATTGCTGAGCCTTTCTGGAATTCTGTGGTACACATCCACTTTCTGCTTAGCATCTCTCACTTCCAATTTAACTTACATCTTTCTTTGCTCTGTTGGGTCAATCACTGCTTATCAATTTGCTGTGTAACTTCCAAACATTGTCGTTATTCTCTCACTCTCTTTTCTGGGTTTATAGCTTTTAAAAAATCTTAATAATATCATCTTATTGGCACTTTAGAAGGAGGGAAGTTCCAGATATGTGTTCAATCTGTCATTTTAAACTATAAGTTCCTGGAAATATTTGTCTTTATATTTTGCATGTTTACTTCCATGTTTCCATTTTTTTGGAATGTAGATTACAAATATTTATGAAAATCCTAATAGTTCCTCTTCTCCAGTGACGTGTTTATTTTCTGGAACATTTTAGGTGCCTGGCTGAGAATGCTGGAGACGTTGCATTTTTGAAAGATGTAACTATCTTGCAGAACACTGATGGTAGGTGGAGATGTTTCCTTTTCTCCTTCAAAGTAGAGTCTTTGGCATCACAACACATCTTAGTATTCATATTTGCAGTTGGGAAGTTGTTATAACATTTTCTGGACTTTTGATTAAAAGAATTCCAAAATTCTTTACCACAGCAGGCAACATGGTAACATCTGTAGGCATTACGTTGATTTGAAAACAGAATGCACACACACACACACACACACACACACACAGAGATACTAGTCATACTCAGTAGCAAATGTCTCCCTGGCTTTGTCTAGTCAACTGCAGAAACACTCCATCTCCCGGCACCAGATGGCACATGCCTATGGGAAACAGTGTGGATGATACTAAGAAACTGAACGTATGCCAATAAAGTTTCCCTTTTTAAAAAAGGAAGTAGAGACCATCATTCAGCCCCATGTGAGCCCTCGGTTTGCAAACTCCTTGGGAGTTAGTGGGGACAAAATCACAGGTGGTTGCAGATGATAGAAGATAATCTACCAGCCAGGGTTTGAAAAATCATTCTCTCTTCCGATCTCCAGATGAAAAAAATAATGACCAAATTCAGGACTCCTCAGCCATTTGCTACCTTCCAAGCTGAATCCCTCTCTGTAGGCCCCACCGGCACCCCCAGCCCTCAACCGCGGCAGATGGCTGGCTGTCTTGTTCCCTGAGAAAGAACTGCCTCCGCCTTCTGCCTCTCTCTTTCAGTGATGTCTGCAGTCACAGCCACTTCTCCCTTCTCCTCCCGCCCCTCCCCATGGCACTCAGGACAGGGATTAAAGCCAGACATACACGTTTAAAATTGTTTCAATATCAAATAGAGGAACCCAAGGGAAGGTTTTCTCATGGGGAGAGAGCAGAGAGACAAGCAGAGGCTGAGCCGTGCACCGTGCCCATTTCACACACGTGGACACGCATCCAGTTACATTTACAGTCTATGGACCCTTCCATCCAAGCCATCTCCAGGGATCTGACTGATGTGCAATTTAACTTTAAGGTTCTCTGATACTTTACAACTGTATTTTATTGGAATCAATGAAACGTATTTGATAAACCCATGGAGGTTCCTGTCCTTTCTCTGGTTGCACTAAGAGCATTTGAATATGAAAAAAAGGAGAAAACAATTTCTCCTTGAATATAAACCAGCTATTCTTTTTCCGGAACTCGCTGGGAAATATGGCATAGGTAGAGGGTTTTCTTTTTTAAAACATTAAAAGAGAACTTTTAACAGCTTTATTGGGATAGAATTCACTTACAATAAAATCCACCATTCAAAGTATACAACTCAATGGTCTGAGCATATTCACAGATTGTGCAATCACAGTCCAACTCTGGAATGCTCATGTCCCCCCATAAAGAAACCCCTGCACCTATAGGCGTCACTATCCCCTGCCCTGCTGCTCCCTTAAGTGCTGGCAGCCATCAGTTCACTTTCTGTCTGTAGGTTTGCCTGTTCTGGACATTTTACATAAATGGACTCATACAATATGTGATCTTTTGTGACCAGCTGCTTCTTTCACTTAGCATCATGTTTTTGAGGTTCACCTATATTACAGCATGTATCAGTACTTTGCTCCCTTATATTGCCAAATAATATTCCACTGTATGGACATAGCGCTAATTTTTTTTAATTTCAAAATATTAAGGGGATACAAATGTTTTTGGTAATGGGATCGCTTTAGTAATGCTTGAGTCTCAGCTATAAGTGTGTCTATCACCTAAATAGTGTTCATCATACCCGTTAGGTAGGTTTTCACCCCTCCCCCCCCCACTTGATTTCCACTGAATTTTACTTCCCTCTGTGCTCATGAGTGCTCATCGGTTAGTTCCAATTTAATAGTGAGTACATGTGGTATTTGTTTTTCCATTGTTTAGGTACTTAGGATAATGGTTTGTAGTTCCATCCAAATTGTTGCAAAAGACATTAATTCATTCTTTTTTATGGCTGAGTAGTAGTCTGTGACATACATATATACCACATTTTGTTAATCCACTTCTGAATTGATGGGCACTTGGATTGATTCCACATCTTTGCAACTGTGAATTGTGCTGCAATAAACATTGGAGTACAGGTGTCTTTTTGATAAAGTGACTTCTTTTCTTTTGGGTGGATACCCAGTAGTGGGATTGCTGGATCGAATGGTAGGTCTACTTTTAGTTCTTTGGGGAGTCTCCGTACTGTTTTCCATAGAGGTTGTACTAATTTACAGTCCCACCAACAGTGTATAAGTGTTCCTTTCTCTCTGCATCCATGCCAGCATCTATTGTTTTTGGACATTTTAACAAAAGCCATTCTAACAGGGTAAGGTGATATCTATCTCATTGTGATTTTGATTTGCATTTCCCTGATGATTAGAGACATTACTGACATTAGTGACATTAACTTGCATTTCCCTGATGATTGCTGACATTACAGTAATGTCCTGCTCCCTCCTGTTTTTCTTCAGGCAAATGAGGGAGGAGACTGAGCCTCCCTCCTGCAGGCCTAGGCAAGGGTGGTTTACTCTGGTGGTATTTCCCAGACCTGGGCTGACTGAGCAATGTTCTAGGTGAGGCTTCTGAAACCACAAACCCAGAACAATTTGCTCCATAGATTTAGGGCTATGTGAATGTGATTTTTCATTAGTTTTGATTTTGCATTTTTTCATGTTTATTGGCTATTTGTCTATCATCTTTTGAAAAGCTTCTGTTCATGTCTTTTGCCTACTTTCTAATGGGGTTGTTTGTTTTTTTCTTGCTGATTTGCTTGAGTTCTTTGTAGATTCTAGTTATTAGCACTAATGTTTTATATATGTGAAGTTCGTGTAGCTTGTGCAGGACAAAGCTTCCTTCTCTCCATCACATCACCACAACCCCGGCGTGTGCATCTGAGAGGCCAGTGGGATGGCCACACCCACGCAGAAAGGACTATTTGGCTAAGCAGGGCATCGAGGCTGATGCTACCTTTTTCTTCTCCCCAGGAAAGAATACTGAAGCATGGGCTAAGGATTTGAAGTTGGAGGACTTTGAACTGCTCTGCCTTGATGGCACCCGGAAGCCTGTGACTGAAGCTCAGAGCTGCCACCTGGCCGTAGCCCCAAATCATGCTGTGGTATCTCGGAAAGATAAGGTGGAACGCCTTCAAGAAGTGCTATTCGAACAGCAGGTGTGGACCTTCAGGGCCTCTAGCTCTTTCTTAACTGTGTGGGCTCCTGTTAGGTGGGGAGATCACAGAGCTAGGTGAACCAGCCCACTCAGGCCTTTCTTTCTAGTCCCTCTGCTTAGAGCCGGTGGTGACAGTGTTTGCTCCATGCTGTGGGGCTGCCAAGAGTCTCAACAAAAACCACAGAGGCTTTGACTCTGGGCTTTCTGGAATTCAGTTTCTGCCCTGTGTCTCTGTGCCCCTGGGCTTGTGCACTCACTGCCTGGCTCAGAGACTGTCACTGTCTTCTCCCTCCTGTTGTTCTTCAGACAAATGAGCCTCCCTCCTGCAGGCCTTGGCAGGAGTGGTTCACTCTGGTGGTGTTTCCCCGCCCCTGGGCTGGAGCAATGTCCTGGGCAAGGCCTCTGAAACCACAGACGCAGAGCAACCTGCTCTGTAGATTTAGAGCTATGTGAATGTGATTTGAAGGAAATCCTAAAATTTCCTTAAGATCTGGGATTCTCTATTAGAACTTCCATTTTATATTACAACATCATGTCTCTAAGTGTGCTATTAAAGACAATGGCCTTGGGATAGTCATGGCCATAATAACTGCCTTTATGGAGTCCTTGTTGCGCACACTCCCTGGTGTGGAGGGGCTCTGCCATCACTGGGACGTTTGGCTGCCTCAGCTCCAGGTGGGAGCCCTGGGCATGGAGGAGGAAATGTGGCTGAGGGAGGCAGAGGGACCTGCCTGGTTAGTGGCGAAAACTGGGTTTTCCTATGCAGTCTGCATTTCTGGGAGAGCTGCATCCTAGAATGTTCTAGGCAATCAGCTTTTGGGGAGGCAGATCTCAAAAATTCTTGGCTGTCATCTAGTCACCCATAAGAAGCTGTATGGGAAGAGGTCACCAATTGAGAAGGAAGGAAAGATGGCAGGAGATGAAATCAGAAGTGGTGGGGGCCTTGGGCACTGCCCAGGGTGGGCCTGCCACCATGAACGTGGCAGGGCAAGAGTCCGCCATGGAGGCAGAACCACTCCAGAACTCAGCTCCTTTTGCCCCACCTGGGTTTTCCCAGGGCTGGTCCTGGATGGAAGAAATACCCTTGACCTCCCCTAATTCATGAGCCTTCCTTGTTTCCTTGGCTACACACTTACCATCTGTCCTTTCAACTCAGGCTCAGTTTGGAAAAGGTGGATCTGGCTGCCCAGGCGAATTTTGCTTATTCAAGTCCGAAACCAAAAACCTTCTGTTTAATGACAACACTGAGTGTCTGGCCAAGCTCCAAGGCAAAACAACATATGAAAAATATCTGGGACCACAGTATGTCACAGCCACTGCTAAGCTGAGACGATGTTCAACCTCTGGTAAGTAGACCCCAGCTAGCATCCCTGAGAAACCACCGGGCGGGAAGGTCAAGGCTTGAGGGTCAAACAGCATTCTGGGAGTGAAGATGGGTATAAAAATGTTAAGGCAATATAATATCTCTATACTTCAGGAAATTATAATCTCATTGACAGGGTGAAAGAATTAGAGAACAAAATAAAGCAGTATATAATATGTTAAATTTTTATAATGCTGATAATGATTGTCACGAAGTTTTTGGAAACTGATAAATCCATTTTATTCAGTAAAATGAAATGTATCTATATACATGTGCATTGAGAAATGACAAAAACTGGTTTCTAGACAGTTACCATAGATACCAATCATGGAGAATATGAATTCTCAAAAATTCAAATGTAGGAAAAAATATCTTAACCAGGAAAATGTCCTGATAATAATTTAATCCTTTAAGTAACACAGAGTGTTGTAAGGCTCCCGGTGACAATTCTGAGATTCAGTGTGCACCAACTCCCCTGTGCACAGTGATCATCCAGATTCACACTCCTGATCCCCCAGCCAGAGAGCCGGGGGCATTGGGGTGCTGTTGGTCCAGGGATGGGGATAGGGCCAGGAGTCTCTTCATCAGCGACTCCCAATTAGGGCCAATTTTGCCCCCAAGAGGACATTTGGCCATGCCTGGAAGCACTTCTGATTCTCACAGCTTAGGTGGTATTGCTGCTGTCCAGTAGACGGAGGCCAGGCATGCCACTGAACGCCGCACAGGATGGCCCCACAGCAAAGAATTATCATCAGGGCCCAAATGTCAATAGTGCCAAGGTTCAGGTCACTGTGATGTGGGTAAGGACCCCACTTTGAGAAATAGGGCTACAGGACCGTTCTTGTGAGCAGCCAGCTCAGGACGGCACGGACTGCATGCCTCTTGAGGGCGGGACCTGTCTGTCCAGCTGTGTCCCCAGCACTTAGCACAGTGACTGACACAGAGCAGGTGCTCAGCCAGTACTTGTGAATGAATGAGTAAATGAGTAGATGAACACTACTGCAGGCAGATTTGCATGAAGATGACATCCTTAATTGTTCACGTTCCAGAAGAAGTTAGAGGACTACCAATGTCATATGAACTTGAGTGTGACCTTGATTCAGTTAGAGACAAGTGGGGTGGGGTGGCTGTGTCCCTCCGACCAGAGCAGTGAAGACCCTGGCTGGCGAGGGCCAGACCTGTGCTCCCTTGGACACCGAGGCTGCAATAATAGGACTAGGCGAGTGGGGAAAACATGAGTGGGGCAGAGAAAACTGTCTCGGTATCCTCCTTGATTTATTGATTTTAAAAACCGATTTGTCGATTTAAAGTAAAGAAATCAGTTTCTGAGTCTCCTGCTCTGTTGTGTCCCACAGCACTCCTGGAAGCCTGCGCTTTCCTCAGGAAGTAAAAGCCAAGAAGAAGAAGAAGAAGACAGCCTCCCCAGGGAGCCTGCAGCCACTGTGCGCTCAGCCTTGTCCCCGTGCTGGGGCCTTGCCCTCCCTGGTGAGGGCAGCGTTTGCCAAGCCATCTGTTTTCACAATTCCCTGCTTTCATCTCAGCAAGAAATAAAATTAGAAAAATTGTTGACTTTCTCTCCTTATAAAGTGCCTTCATCTTTTCTAGAATTTTATGTTGAAATCCCGTGTCTGAGCAAGCACCTGTGCAGTTGGACCTTTCCTCCCAGGTGTTCCGGGCCCAGCTCCTCCTCTCTCCTGTAGTCCCGGGTGCCCAGTGGTCTGGAATCGAAGGCCAGGCCGGCCTGAGCAACTGTTCTTCCCAAGGGGATCTGGTTGGTTATTCACATAGTTGTCTCAGTGTGTGTGCATGAGTGTGCCTGGGAGTGTGTGCGTGTGTGTGTGTTTCCAGGGCAGGGCAGAAATAGCCTAGGAATCAAAGGGTTAATGAAAGAAACTGAATGTCAGGAAGATATGTGATTACTTGGTATTTTAAATAAATATCATCCGGTATAGTAACTGTACAGATTTGGACAAAATAGGAAAATGTGTGAAATACTTCTGTCCCTCAGCCTGAGTGGTCCTCAATTTCTGTTAACCTCTAGTCACTGGTTTTTTACCTACTTTTCTCCACCACACTCTTCGAAACACAGTCTAAGCTGACTGCGCTTTCTTCCTTTTTGTTCTCTCTTCCCCCCACTGCAGTTTGACTCTAACCTATTCACTCTCCTGAAAGGTTCTGGAAAAGGACACTCTGCCCTCCTGGTCACCAAGCTCACAGGGCTTTTCGGCTGTCTCCCCGAGGGGCCGTTTGGCACCGTCTGTCCCGCTGACGATGCTCTCCTTGAAACCTGTTCCCTTACCTTCCATGGTACCCTTCCCCCTTTCTGGGGCCTTCCTTCCCCTGCCTTTAAAAAAATTTTAATTGATACATCATCATAATTGTGCATATTTATGGGGTATGTGTGATATTTTGATACGTGCCTAGAATGTGTAACGATCAAATCAGGTTGTTTAGGATATCCACCACCTCAAACATTTATCATTATTTGTGTGAGAACATTTCAAATCCTCTCTTCTAACTATTTGGAAATATGCACTCTATTGTTGTCAACTGTAGTCACCCTACTGTGCTATCAAACACTAGAACTCACTCCTCCTCTCTAACTGTATGTTTGTTCCCATTAACCAACAACTCTCTTCACCCTCTCACCCTTCCCGGCCTCCATTATCTGTCATGCTACCCTCTCCCTCCATGAGATCCACTGTTTTAGCTCCCACATGTGAGGGAAAACATGACATTTGTGTCTCTGTGCTTGGCTGATTTCACTTAGCATAACGGCCTCCAGCTCCATCCATGTTGCTGCAAATGCCAAGATTTCATTCTTTTTATGGCTTAATAGAATTCCGCCTCTGCCTTTTTGACAGTTCATGCTTTGTCCTTTAAACACGTCCCCCCATGGTTTTCTTCTCCAGAGTCATGTTTCTGACCCACTGTCTAGACACAGGGAGGGGAGTTAAGACAGAACCACATGGCCGGTTTTAGCTACTACTGTGCGGAGTCCCTGCACCAGTAGAAGGGGCCCGGTGGTGTCCAGGTATCTGCTCTCTCAGATTCACAACCGTGAATAGCTTTTCTATCAGCTCATCAGAGCCAACAGTCAGAACTCCACCAACCGGGGTCAGACTGTCCCTTCGCAGGCAGAAGTCAGACGAGGGCCCCGAAATCCTGCCTCCAGCAAGGGGTGAGCACTTGGCCACCGTTTCCCACTGTCAGTGAGATAGGTAGGTCTGAAACCTATCAGGAAAGGACAGTAGGTAAGAGCTCATAATCCTAGGATGAAAATTCACTTTCTTTTCTATTTGCTACTTTGAATTATGGCCAGATATATTGTCCATCCTCACTGGTCTGAGACTATTCAGTGAGCAGCATTTGACGGTGTAGCCATAGCAGTTATGATGCCAGCATTGTGAAACACAATATTGGAACAGGATGAACCTTCTTGTGTAAATAAGATACTGAAATAAAATTAAAGCCCCACCAGTGAAGTCCCCTTTTCGTGGTTGAAATGAAATCTACCATCACCGTATCTGTCTGCTCATGTGAAGTTATATTGCCATACCAAACGGCCCCCAGATCAAAATCTTAGTGGGTTACATGATGAAACTTACTTTCTCTCTTGTGTGCCTGTCCACGTGGGTCTGTGGTGGCTCTGTGTCCTGTCTCTTCATTCTGAAACCCAAGCTGAACTGGCAGCACCCAGTTTGGAGTATGTTGGGTTTAAGATGGGGGAAATGACTCTTAAAACTTCTGCTTGCGAGAGGCCATATCATCTCTATTATTTCCTTGGCCGAAGCCATCCATGTGGCTGCAACTTCAACGAGGTTGAAGGCCCAGTAGGAAGCAGCAGTGAATATCTGGGCAATAGGACACTCTACTTCCCTTTCACCTCTAAATCCGAGGCAGTTCTTTCAGTGACCTCAACCCCACAGCTCCTGTGTGTCCCTCTTTCTAACATTCACTGGGGTCAACAGAATTCATGGGAACGTCTGCACCGCAGGCCCACCACATCCATGAACGCAGGGAGCATAGGCACTCAGCAGGCGCTGTGGCAGCCGTGGGCCCGAGCACCTCCTGCTCCTTCCCTTGACAGTGACAGCCCTATTGGGCTAGGAGCTCCCCGTCCCAAAGCAGGTTGTTACTACTATTTGAGCAGAAATGAAAATAACACCAGAAGCTGCATCTGAATTTTAGGGTAGAACCAGAGAGTCCATCTTAAAGAAGTCTGATAGGAAAGCGTGTGTGAGGCCATTTCAGTGGAGCAAAGTGAGCCCTCTACCCCCGTGGTGACAGGTTCGAGCCTAAGAGAGCCGACCTGCTCTACTAAATGAACAGGGAACTCACCGCTGACCACAGGTGGGAGAGGCAAGGAGGCGGCAGAAAAGCCTGCTTGGAGAGGACGAGTGGGCCCCAGGGACACAACAACTAGAAAACTGCCGTCGCGGAGGCAGTTCCTGCCCACTGTAGACAGGGAGCTTCATCGTGGACACCTAGAACAGATCGACGACTGGCCTTTGTCGGCTGTGGTGCCCCTTTGGGGAACACCCAGGTCACCCAGGCCAGTGTCTGCCTGTGGGGCAAGCATGTGGACAGAGGACAGCGGCCCGAGAGGAGAGAGTGGGGGGACGACAGCTGAGGGGAGGGGGCAGCGGGGACGCGGAGGTGAGAGGCGGCAGGGAAGGTGAGGCCTCGGAGCCCTATAGTATCTGGATTTTAAAAGAGAATTTCACCCCCGAATTTTAGAGGATGTGGAGACTCTTGGGGAAGGCAGGGACAGGCGGATAAAAGGAAGAGAAAGCATGTTTCCTCAGCCTCAGCTTTGCCAGAGCGACAGTCCGAGCTTTCTAGTCACTGAGAGGAACCAGCGTGTGAACTTTGACGTAGCAGAGAGATTTTCTGTTCCCCTCTGCTGAGCCGAGAGAGAGCCCGAGTGTGTCATTTCCTGGTCACCCTCTAATACTGTATTTCAAGTTATTGAACTGTTGGGTTGCGTGTGCTCCTGCACTCTCTACCCCCCAGGGACGTGGGGAGAAGGGAGAGGAGGCACCGAGGACGCTGCCTGCAGTGGTGAGACGCTGTTGTTGCAGGCTCTCCTCCCGGGAACAGGCACGCCCCCCACAGACCGGAGCCCCCTGGGGCCAGGCGAGCCTTTCTCAGCCCTCCCCTGCCCCTCCCCTACCGCCTTCCGGGCTTGGGCTCGGTGGTCTAACTCTATTTCGCAGAACTGTGAGAGGAAAGCCAAAAATGGTACATCAGGCTCTTTTTTGAGCCTGACCTTTTCAAGAGGAAGTCATGGTTTCTCATCTCCCCTAAGTGGAATTAACCTGCTACACGTGTGACGTTTCTAAGCAAACGGAATCACTGGCAGGGCCAGCTTTACAGGAAAAGACGCGGGCACACACGTGCAGACACGTGCAGACACGTGGCACGGGCTGCAGTGTGCTAGCACAGGGACATATGCCCAGGAGGCACAGGGATGCCCTGCCCGCTGCCCAGGCCTCCGTGCGGTCTTAGGAGGTGCCCTTTGCCCGAGGATGTCCCGTCCCTTGCGGGGAGCACAGCCTGATGAGCACAGTGGCTGGATCTCAGTCCCATGTGCCCCTGGTCAGGAGGCCGCTGTCAGGGCTCTGCCTGCCTGCTGCACAGGCCACCCCAAAACAGAAGACTGACCAGGTACAGGATGCCCGAGCCCCTTCCTCAGCGCTTCCTGTGACCTTTCACAATTTATCCTGCACTGATGACACTTCCCCAGAGAGCGCTGTGGTGGCTTCCAAGACGGGGCTCCCTGCAGGGGAATCATTCACATTTGATTGCAGAAACCCTCCCTCCATTGCCAAACCTAGCAATGTTAGCCCACGGCCAAACCCAGCTGTAACACCAGACACACTCAGCCGCCCAGTAATGGCTTCATGTCCCCCCACTCCGGGCCACAACTCTAAGACTGGTTTGGGCACACCCTCTTATCATTTTTATATCGGTCTCCTGGGCCTCTAAGGGCCAGAGCTTTCTCAAAAGAAGTTGTTCCCTCTTCCAGCTTATTTGCCATGCCTTCCTTTGTTTGCTTTTCTCGTTCCCATGTTTCTGTGCATTCTATAAAATAGCCTGTGGGTTTAGAGTAATCTAATTCCTATTGAATGGAAAAAAGAATTTTATTTAATCCTTGAATTTTCAAGCAATTCCAATGAATGTTTTTTTTTTCCACCAGGGTTTGAACCCCTTCACCCCTGCCCCATGTAATAAAATCCCCTATTTCTTTTTACCTTCTTTTTCCAGTCATGGAATCCAACTCACCATTTTCCATTGAAGCTGAGTCTTTGTTACTTATACATATGCAAATTGTTGGACTTACCTAATGCACAAACCAGGGAGGCTGAGGAGCCTGTGGTTGGGGTCATTGAGGGCCTCGGGGTGGCTGCAGACAAGCGCCAAGCAGCCCTGGGTCAGTCCCCATCGGTTCCCTGCCTCGTGCTCAGTGTGCTTCTAAACGTGTGAAGAACAATGAAAACCGGGCCAGATGTTCTATTGATAATTATACACATATAGAATGTACATAAAATATGATAAGTGAAAATTCTACATCAGAAGAAGGAATATTGATGTTATATAACCTTTTAAAAAGATACCCAACTCACTAGTAATAAGGTAATCACTCTTCTTTGGTTAGATTAGCACAATTTAAAACTGAAGTTATTAACGATGAGGATGTGATGAAGCAGGTAGTACTGGCAGGACTGTATATTCACACAGAGCTTTAGGGGGACGCTTTAGCAGCATCTGTCGACATTTTGCGTGAGAACATTCTCTGCTGCCGGTGCCTCAGCACTGATGCCCAGGGGTGCTAGTGAGATCAGAGAGGCAGTGGGCTCCAAGCTGGCACCTGTGCCCGCCGCAGGGCCCCCGCGGTGTGCTCTGATGCAGGCCTCTTCACCCGTAGCGTGGGTTCGCTTTGGACAAGTCACGTACTCTGTGGTGCTGTGACCCTCCCACCACGTCACACCAGAAGAAATGCCATGTGCTCCTAGGTCTTGGGAAAGCCGCCTGAGGGCCTGAGGTGGTACATACTTCTTTTTCACAGAGTTGGCTTTTATCCATAAAGGGCAACAGACTCGTTTGGCAGATCATTGTGTTCAGAAATAAGCACAGCCCAGGCCTGAGTGGGAGAAAGAAGTGGCCCGTGCAGCAGGACATCTGAAGCCCAGTCCCAGCTTTGCTGCTGCATCATGGCTGTGTGACCTTGGGTAAGTCCCTTAACTTCTCTGGGCTCAGCTTCCTTTGTGGGTAAAATCATGTGCTTGGGCTTGTTCTCTCCACAGTGCTCCTATAGAGTCTGACTGCAACAGTGAGGGACAGAGGAGGAGGGGACTTTTAAAATTTGTCCTTGTGGGGGCCAGGCGCGGTGGCTCATACCTGTAATCCTAGCACTCTGGGAGGCCGAGGCGGGAGGATTGCTAGAGGTCAGGAGTTCGAGACCAGCCTGAGCAAGAGCGAGACCCTGTCTCTACTAAAAAATAGAAATAAATTAACCGGACAACTAAAAATATATATAGAAAAAATTAGCCGGGCATGGTGGCACATGCCTGTGGTCCCAGCTACTCAGGAGGCTGAGGCAGGAGGATTGCTTGAGCCCAGGAGTTTGAGGTTGCTGTGAGCTAGGCTGACACCACGACACTCAAGCCTGGGCAACAGAGTGAGACTAGTCTCAAAAAAAAGAAAAAGAAAGAAACCATAATTAAAATTTGTCCTTGTGGTCACCTGCTATAGACTGAATGTTTATGTCGCCTCGGCCACCTACTCTTTGGAACACAACCTGGAGCTGTTCTCTAGGTGGGACCCTTTCAGAGAGTCTGTGAGGTCAAACTATTTTCATCATGATACTAAGAACTTATTCCTCTCTCATTATCTCATGAGTGGCATTTTCCAGAGGCTATTTGGCATTTGATATTCCAACAGATTGGAGGAAGAAGGAGATAGACAATCCAACTTCTTTTATTAAGTCAGACATTAAAAGGAATTTGCAAAAATGTAAAACAATACCTCTCTTGTCACTAAAGTTTTTTCTTTTGAAAAATACAGATATTTTTCATAATAATATGTATGTTAGTGTGTAATGGGCTTATTATTGTTTAAAAAATCAATTAATGATATCAATATTTAAAATTTTTGTGTTTAAATTTCTAATACTGTAACTAGCCCACATAAACAGAAGCTCTATGGTATCCTCAAGTTTTAAGCACATAAAAGGTTTCTGATATCCAAAAAGTTTAGAACCACTGCCCTGAAATTCTCTCTGGGTGCACAAGGAGATTTATGTAAGAATGTCCAGTCGGGACATAATAAGAAACCAGAAATAGTGGAAATCTCAATGCCTATCATCAGGAGAGAAGACAGATAATTTGTGGCCTATTTCTATAGTAGGTGCCATACGGGAGTGAATGGGTCAGTGCCTATCATAGATACTGCAAAATGAGCTAGTAGGAGAAGGACTAGATTATGAGACTATTTGCATAATTTTAAAAGCATGGTAAACCACATTGTGTTCTGCTTATGAGTACCTGAGCTAAAAACAAAAATACATAACTCAGAGGGAGTGAGCAGGTGTATAAAGTGCTGGGCAGGTGCTTTCTTGCTCAAAGGACAAAATGTGCAGGCCCCCTCTGGGAGCAGCTCCTGGGCTAAGCCTTGGCTGGGAACAGTGAGGGGGCCAGTCCCTGTCCTTCCCCAGGCATCTGGTGTGATGGGAGACTGGGACTGCTCTCTCCTTAGGGTATATTGCTGGCCTTGCCTGCTGCAAACAAGCGGCTTCTGATGTTCTTTACTAACAGGATTAGAGAAAAGATTTGCCAGCTGCAAACCAGGTGCAAGGGGAAGTGCTGATTTGCCCCAACAATGAAACCACACCTGACTCTGCAGCTGCAATGGCAGCCCCCACTTGATTAAGTTTGCGGTGATCCACTTTCGTTCTCCAAGATGCCTTTGTCTCCTGCACAGGACAAATAGGCAAGCTGAATGGGGGTGTGGTGGGAATCTTCACCCTTCGTCTTTCAAGTTGCTGCTGCAATTCCTCCAGACCTGCGGTATTGCCTTAGGTATTTGGCTGGTAGAGGCAGTTCCAAAGGCTTCCACTTGGCCCTCACTCTGTGAGTCAGAGAACCAGTGTGGGGACTCTGCCAGTTGCTGAGCATCTCTATTCCAATTATCCATCCTGAAACTGGGGAGATAACTATAGGATGGACATAGGGACCTTCCGGGCCCATTGTCAGACAGACCTGAGCTAAAACTCCAGGATCAATGACATCCAGAAACGCCTACTTTGCCTGGTAGACCACGGAGATATTTTAGGTCCCTTGGAATTAGTGTCAGTGCAGAGCCAGTGTCCAGGAATCTCCAAAAAGCCTAATTTATTAATATTTCCTTTTCCCCAGTGCCCAGTCAACCTGGTACATGGCCCTGGGTTCCTTGGGGGAAGGGTGGGAGAAAGATGCTGGGAATAAATTGCTTACAATGTCGCAGGATCTTTCCTCAAGAAGATCCAGCCTCCCTTTCATTCAAGGGGTCTGGAGCTGTAAACTGCCTCCAACCTGGGAATTGATGGAAGGGCCATGACTCAGTTTTGGTGATTGAAGTTAGACTTCTGTTCACTAGTGATAGAACTCTTCTGCTTATACAGATCAAGTAAGAATTTAGTAGACTGTCCCTGGATTTCAGTTGTAGGGGCACCACGATCAATAGCCAATGCCAAAAATCTCTGGGGGTCAGACTGCTCTGATCACTGCCTTGGCTCCACTGTCCATCATGGTAGCCACACACACATTGTCTCTGGCAATTCAGTGTCACCACACGGTCCCTGCGTCTTCAGGGTGCCACCATCCCCAGTGTATTTAGGAATCCCAGTTTGACGGTAGCAATTTTCACTACAGTTCCTGACCTACGCAGAAGAGCCACACAGAGTTCCTTAAGGATGCTGGAGCTCACTTATTCTTCACAGTGCGGCAAAGGGTATGTCCTCCAGGCGCTTCCTGGGTGGGTGAGTGAGTCTTACCTGACACAGCAGATCTGCCAGCATGCTAATCTCCCTAAGTACTTCGACACTTTCCTTTCTACTACACCAAGGAAGTTCTGGCACTTCTATAGTACATTTAGTGTAGGCTACCTTTGAGCTGATTTTCGCTCAACCAACAAGCAAACTGGGAGAGTCATTCCCAGCTCCTCAAGCTAAAGCACTGATTCCTTCCAAACTCCAATATGGCTGCCCACACAGGCACTGGGAGTCCTAAGTGTTACAGTCACCCTGTGTCAGTTTAGGGCAACGGGGAGAGGAAAGGTTTGGTCAGGATCTGTTACCCACCACATGGTAGTGCTTCTTAACTGCCCGTTAAAAGGAGTCCTGGGGCCATTTATCTTTGCTCTTGTCCTAGCTGTCATAAAAGATCTATTTTGTAAAAATGAGTAAATACATTGAAATTAAAGTTGCCAGGTTTAGGAATCCTCCCCCGCTACAAGACATCCAGTTAAGTTTGAATTTCAGATAATCAACAAATACTGTAATTGTGGTTTATGGGACATACCTATACTTAAAAATTATTTGTTGCTTAGCTGACACTCAAATCTAACTGGGCATCTTGTATTGTTTTTTCAGCTTCAAATTGTGTTGTTTTTCCATTCACCATATCAACTGTGTTTCCCATTTTTAAATTAGTTCCATGTGTACCCACAAATACACAGAACTGAGATGAACAGGAGACAGTTTGTGAGATTTATTTCAATCTTTCTCTCAAGTGGCCCTCATCAGAATTATTTTTACCTCATAGGAAACATTTTTGCATTAGAAAATAATTTACAGGCAAAACAGAATCACTGTCAGTTTTTGTTAAACACATCATCCATCTTCTCTTTTGCTTTTCATTGTTTGTTAGCTCTTTAATGCAGTAGTTTGTGGAAAAGTGGAAAAGTATGCACTATTTTATCTTTAGGAAATTGTCTTCTTGGCCTGACGTGACAGGAAGACCTTGTTGGACTATTAACGTCCCAAACATGCTACCTAAGTGGGCCGTCATAGCTGGATCACCCCTCAGGAACTTTTGATTTTCAACACACTCTCAATCACAGTAAGAATTTATAGAGCTTTATTCTCTGTAAACTCTGTGTTTTCATTTTGAAAATTCAGACGAGATTTTTCTTTGAGCTATCATTGTGTCTGGAAATATCTGAAGATAGTCCATATCCTCTGAGATTTCTGTCCTATGGTATAATAGGAGAAGTGGGTGAAGAGTCCAGATCTACTTCTATAACTTTATGAAGAGAATGTCTCTCTTCTTTATTCTTCTCTTCTTGAGGTTTTTTAACTTTTTTTTTTTTTTTAATCTACTAGGATACCTTCTTCCCTGGTCTGTCTCTTGACTTGTCATGGTGTTTTGCTTTCCCCTTTAATGTCATTCTGGTTGAGACTGTGCTCCCTCTGGGGTCTCCCCCAGCAGCCTCGCCCTTCCCCCGGTCAGTGAAGGAGGTGGGAAGTTGTGGTCCACGAGCGTCCTGTATTTTACTGGCAACTCTGCCTGGGAGACGTGGCACAGATGCGGGCACTGGGTCACCTCAGGCAAATGTTTAGAGTGCCTTGCCAAGACAAGTTGCACGCACATAATGGAGTAACAGGAGGATCTTAGAGGCTTTTTAAATTACTGTCTTGGGGTATAGTTGACATACAATAAATGGCATATTTAAGACATACAATATCTTAAGTTTTCACACATGTATATGCCAGTGAAACCATCACCACCATCAAAATAGCAAACATATCCACCATCCCCCAGATTGCCTTGTGCCCCTTTGTAATCTATCCTCCCCCACTTACCCCCAACATCCTCAGAACCACTGATTTGCTGTCACTATGGATTCATTTGCATTTTCTAGAATTTTATATAAATGGAATCATAAATATTCTTTTAAAAGAAATCTGGCTTCCTTCCCTCAGCATTTTGAGGTTTCATGCATGTGGCTGTGTGTGTCAATAGTTTGTTCCTTTTTATTGATGAGCAGTATTCCATTATACAGATGTGCCACTGTCTGTTTATCCATTCACCTGTGGAGGGACAGTTGGAATGGGGTATTTCCCAACTGTCCCTTATTTACTTACGTAAATAAGCTGTTAGGAACACCTGTGTACAAGCCTGTGTGTGGGCGTACATTTTCATTTCTCTTGGGTAAACGCTCAGGAGCAGAATGTCTGGTAGGTATAGGCTTAACTTTTTATGACACTGCCAGATTTTCCAAAGTGGTTGCACCATTTTACATTCCTACCAGCAGCATATGAGAGTTCCAATTGTTCCACATCTTTCTGAAGCTAGAAAAACTGTCATTTAAAATGTCACCATTAATTTCTTTCTTTCTTTTCTTTTATGATGGGGACTAGCATTCACCTTTGGGATAGAGGGATCCTTTGTTCTGGGAAGGAACTGTGAGTGACTTCTTTTAGTTATACCTGTTACCTGTGCTCACTCCAGCCCACCTTGGGGCCAGACCCATAGCCCTACCTACAAAGAGTAAACCCAGCCGCAAGGCCTCAGTGAGTGGTACAAGGTGCCGGAGAAGAGGTTTTCATCATGGGTTCAGCAAAATTGAAATCACTGGCATAAGTCCTTTTGTTCCTCTTCCTAATTCCTCTCCAACCAACAGCTGCTTCATTTATCCTCTCTGCCCCCTTCTATCACACTCCCCACCCCATGTCACAAACTCCTTTACTTTCCTGAACAATTCACCACTGGCTATAAATTCCATAGAGTCTTCAGCACAAGACCACAGTCCTTAGTCAGCTGAGTTCCTTCTCCCTAGCACCGTGGTTCTCAGAGTGAGGTCCCCAGGCCAGCAGCATCAGCATCCTCTGGGAACGTGTTAGCAATACACATTCTGGGCGCCCACCCCAGACATACTGAGTCGGAACCTCTGGGGTGGGCCCAGCAATCTGTGTTTCAACACGGCGGTTGGGATGTGTGCTAATGCTTGAGACCCACGGCCATGGAATCTAGCTGGGAGCCATTTATTGTTACCCAAGCATGTCACTTGAGGTTCTCTTCCACCATCCTAATAAGCTTTTCAAATATTTCCTCTAACACAAACGAGGTCTTTGTTTATGAGGTAGTACGTGGCGAATTCTGATGTTTGGAAAACATGATTTTTTTCCACCTTGTTTCATCAATATACAGCAAATTTCTATCCATTATTCTTGAGGAAGAAATTAAGGACACTTTTTCGTTGGCCAGTGTGGTTTTGACAGGTCAGAGGTCTCCATGTGTCCCAATCTGCACCATCGATTTCAGCTGGGGAGAAAGGAGCCTCCTGTGAAGGCGGGACAGGGACCCAGGGACCCACCATTCTCCTCGAAGGCTCGATGGCAGGAGTGGATGCCAGGAGGGGAGCAGAGTGCTGTGCTCTGGAGCGCAGCAGGAGAGGGCAACCTGGCTAGGCCTTCAGCAAGGATCACTGCTGAGCCTCCAGTTCTGTCCAGGGCAAGTGCGATGCTGGGCCATCAGGAGGAGGCAACCAGCCCTGTGTCTGCAGGACTCAGCCACGAGCAATGGCTGTCCCATATCAGCAAGGCAGTGGTGGCTTTGAGGCCTCAAGAACCAGGGGCAAGATTATCAAGAGACCAGCGAGTGTGGAATCCGGCTCTGAACACCAGAGACAGGAGGACGGTTTTAGAATCAAGGATGAGCCACCCTTACAGATCTGGGGGATCCCAGGGGACATAACCCTACGTGACAAGTTGGCCTTCCATTGATGTGGCTGGTGAGAGCCTACTCTCTACTAACTCAGCCATAGGAAGGAAGTGAGACATTATTTTATAGTACCAGGTTGGTGAGGCCTGAGGTATGTGTTATATTTAAAAGAGCATAGCATTCATTTTATTACACATTTCTAAACATAATTTTGTGCACTTACTGTGTTAAATGTCCTAAGATTCCACAGCCTTGAAGATAAAGTAGAAGAAAATCTAGAAACCTTGGGAAGCTCACAGGTTGGGGTGCTGGTGTGGGGTCCAGGGACTTGGCGTGTGGCAAGTAGCCAAGAGAACTTCCATAGAGGCTTTTCCCCCATAGCCTCTAACTAGCCAGTTTTTTTAATTACCTGCAAGAAAATGTGCCTGCAAAGCTACTTCCATATAAACAGGTTGCTTCCAATTTGGAATGTGGTCAAATTGATTTTAAAAGCAATTTCTTAATTGTTTTAAGATACATTTAATAAATGTTTTAAAATACATTGATTTCATGTATCTTGTTGCCCAATTTTGGAACTTTGGCATGCTGGAGCAAATGGTACCTGGATTTGTGTCTCAGTCCTGTCATTTTCTAGTTGTATGAGCTTGGCCAAATTTCTGAGCCGTGGTGTCCTTCTCAGAGAAGTGAGACCAGTCCCATCCACACTATGGACATGTAGGGAGAGGTGAAGGTGCTCACATTTGTAAAGAGCCTAGCACAGTGCCCGAGACAAATTCAGTGCTCAGCAAATGTTTGTTCACCCCCTTTTTCTTCCTCTATTCTATTTGATATACAAATGTGTAAAAAACACAAAACAATTCAAAGATACAAAAATTCATGTTTATTTGTCTTGCCATTGATGGATGCTAGGTCACAGCTGGGTGGAATGGCTATGTTTGTCCCTTGATGTGCCTTGTACAGATTCCTCACTGGATTGAAGTGGGGTGCCATGACGCAGGTGGAAAAGGCGCCGGAGGTATTTCCTAAATGCCTCTTCGAGAAACACATAGAGGAGAGGGTTGACACAGCAGTGAGTGGTGGCGAGGATTTTTGTTATCTGAATACTTCTGTCCACATTGTAGTTGCTCTTGCAGTCATCCAGGGAAAAGTGTTCTTTGAAAGCAGACAGGAAAAGTGCAACATTGTAGGGTGCCCAAATCAGAAGGAAGACAACCACTATGGCAAACACAAGCTTGAAAAGGTCAGACCTCCTCTCCCTGAACCTTAGTGTTTTTCTCATTGGCACGTAGGAAAATATCAAAACGAACAACGGGAAAACAATAACTGAAATGTTCATCATTAAGGTCAGAAAATTCTTCCGGAATGTCTCTTCCATTGGCAGGAAGGGAGGTCTGCTAAAGGTGCACTTGTAGACCCGGGCTTCCATCTGAGGTTTATAAAACATGCATTCAGGCAAAATGACCAGAATGATGACTGTCACCCAAGCCAGGACACTTGTAATGATGCGGCAGGGCACCTTCCCGGTGGTCCGGGAAAAGCATCGCGTGTGGGAAAACACCAGGTATCTTTGCCCAGTAAGGAGGACATTGAAAAGTGCCCCACCATACAGGCCTACGGAGCAGAGTCCCACGAGAATTTTACACATGGCATCACTGAGACTGCCCCCGTGGGAAGCAGTGTAAGCCCAGAATGGCAGGGTGAGCGAGAAACACAAGTTTGAAACTGCCAAGTTTAAAAAATAGATATTTTCCACGTGTTTGAGTCCTTTATATTTTACCAGGATAAGCACAACCACGATATTGCCCAGGAGACTGGCCAGGAACACCAGGGAGAAGAGCCACGGCACCAGCTGGGCTGAGAGGACCTGGGCGTCATACTTGTCACATTGTTCTGCCTCGTTGTCCTTTAGATCACCCTCTATGAGGACATCGTACTCATCCTCTGGTGCTGACGTGTAATTAGCCATCCTCAGGCTGCCCTGTGGAGAAATGGAGATTATCTTTCCCTTCCTACAGCTATGTTATCCCGGAGGAAACAGCAAACAGGACTAGTGCCCATACAGCCCCACGTTCTCTTTTCTGGCACTTAATTTTAGCCACAGTAGGTCTCCATCTCAGAAGATAAACATTTCTTCCACATGTGCCCACTTCCCTGGAGCAGCCGCCGCCCCGGATCAGTTGTCAGAGCACACAGGTGCTCTGCGGTGTTCTGGCAGCCACGGGAAATAAAGCAGGCATGACACTATCTTCACAGAACGTATAATATTCTTTTGGGAGAAACAAGACTTGTCGACTTGAAAACAACATGTAAGAAAATATACAATGAAAGAGAACCAAGTGTTGTGGCTTAATTTCAAGAAATTGGTGTAGAACCTAATTTTTATGTGTTTCAAAAGTCTACTCACCCCCCGCCCCCCCCCCCCGCCGAAGCAGCTGCCTGTGACAGGCTGAAATGTCTTTCTCTCGAAGGACATAAACAAATGTTTGCAAAAGTGAAACCGCACTAAGCACCAACATGGCCATAACTGGCTAAATACATAGATGACTTACCACCGGCCCGAGTTCCTGGGGGCGAGGACACAGCCTCCCGACCCGGCATCCGTACAGCCGTGGGAATGGCCCCGGCTGGTGGACGGCTTCCTTTTGAACAGACCGTTCCTGACCCCAAGGGGCACAAGAAACTGCTGTTTATTCCTCTGGTGGCTCTACCCCACCAGTCTCAGATCTCAGGGACCAACGGAAATAAAGAAACTCAAAAGCTTCCTCAGCCCTCCGGAGGTTCTCTAGTGCCTGCGAGAAACCGGGAAGTTGCACTCTCCTCCCCCACCCCGGCGCCTGCACCCCGCCTTTGATTTCTCTGTGGCCTTCAGACAGCCGTGGCCTGGCCGCCCAGATAAGGAACCCAAGTTATGCTGCTCCGAGTGATATGGAGGGAGTGATGTCAAGGGCTGAGACACACGGAGACCCCTCCGACTGCTGACATGTGACTTTCTGAGTAGGTGACAGCTACCAGCTACCACCAGAGGAGAGGAATGTTCATTGCAACCCTGAGTCCAGACCTGAGGGTCCTGACCCTCCCATGCAGCTTGTCGCCAGCACTTGCAGAAGCCCACTCCCTGATTTACTGCGGAGGTCAGGAACCTGCAGTGAGAACCACAGTGAGTGGTGTGTGCTTGGGTTTTTACTGTCATTTTTGAGTGGCAGTGTGGTGGCAGTGTGTGCTTTGGCTGAAGGATGAGGTCTCAAGAGAGAATTTGGGAAAGTGTCAGTTGGGAAGGAGGCGGCGGGGGTGGGGCGGTGGGGAGGGGTGCGGAAATAGGGGCCTCAGTGACAGTGAGTGTAGGGCAGCCCTGACATTGATATTGAGGAAAGCAAGGAGTTTTGTAAGCAGTGGCGAGCGATTAGTGCAGGGACACTTGGGGGAGCTGACCCTGCTCTCTGCAGAGCAGAACCACGGAGGGAGATCCCCTGGTGAGGTTTTTGAGGCGACGTCAAGTCTTCAAGTCAGGCGGGAGAAAATCTGAGGAGGACAAGTTTAACCCCCAACTGAGGCTGGAGTTGGGGTGGATCCAAGGCCAGAGAGAAAGGAAACAGAGCAGCCCAGACTGTGAATGCTGGGAGGCAGGGAGGCGGGAGGGGCGGGTGCAGCTTGGAAGAAGGATGAACTGAGAAGAGCAACTTGAAAGGACTGAACATACCTGGATGCGCTCCTCTCAGGTCCAGGACTCTCCGTAGCTGTAATTGACTTAATTTGGGACCAGTCCCACCTATGTGCTTAGCACTTATATCTGGTTAAATGACATGCTTTTTCATGCCAAAGATGTGTTTGATGTAGCATTCAATGCAAAATGTGTACCTGCCAAAGCAGAAAATGAAGAAACCATTAAGAGAAAAATAAACATAAAAAGAGCCCAGGCAGATATGTGGTTGAGCACTAAATCTAACCCCAAGCCTGCGGCAGCAAAGGCAAAAAACTAAACATAATGATGCTTGACATCAGAGGGGTGTGTGCACCTGGGAATCTGGGCTGTGACTATCTTCTTCCCTGCGGTGAGGTTCCCGGGAGTGAGTGAGGGCCACCATGCCCTGGGAAGCTCTACCTGCCCACTGGTGGTGGCTCCAGCCTGGGGTCAGCAGTGGTTCCTCTTCCTAGGGGCTCTCCCTCCTGCAGCTGGGTGACTTGGAGCCACAACAGGACATCCAGTGCCTTGAGTGAGTAGGCGGTGGTGGCTCATGATGCTTTATTCCGGACGCCCACTGGTCAGTCCCAGACAAGGGAAGGAGAGTCAGGTCAAACTCTGAAACTTGAAAAACACCATGAATTTATATGCACTGCTCACTAGATGGTTCAATGGAGGAAAAACCCGGCAGGCAGGCACCTCATATACTCTATGCCACAGAATCGTGTGAAATGTGAAGTTTCCCAAAGAAAAACACTGTTGTGTAAATTTGGGATCTCCCTAATTTCACAATACTAGCAAGGCCTTCATTTCAGTATTCTTTTATTTTGGCTCAATTCCCAGCATGCTGCCTACCCACATTCCAGCCACGGATTCTTAAACCTTCTTCTAAATTGGTAGGAAGGAATAGTTTACAATCTCAAGTTGAGGCAGAAGGAAAGTTCTATGTACCATTCCCAAATCTAAACCCCAATAGGGCCATCCGTGTTGGTGAAACCACACCACATGCTATGGCTTTGGCGTGCAGCCCACAGATTTTACCTTTGAAGGTCTGGGTTCCTCTTTGTCGCTATCATTCAACACTAGTTTCAGCCTAAGAAACCATCACTTTATACTTTCATTCCTCCCTATGTGGAGATCACTCATTTGCTCAATTCATTTATTCTACAATGTTTATAGAGTGCCCAGCCCTGTTCTAGGTGCTGAAGATAAAATCTTGATCTTCATGGAGCTCATATTCTACAGACAGAAGACAAAATAAGTAAGTAAATTGTAGGTTAGTAGGAGAGAAGTGCCATGGAGAGAAGCAAAGCGGGAAGGAGAATAAGATGGGCCAGGGGCTCACATTCTAAATAGAGTAGTCAGGGGAAGCCTTGCGAGGAGATGGGTGCTGATGCAGCAAATTATTAGGTCCAATAATTAGTGCTCATCATCTCATTCTTTCTTGTTACCAAGTTCTTATATCAGGGAGGTTGAAAACACACACTGGGTGAAAACGTTAGCAATAATTCTACAGAAGATGCAGCAATATTCCTCATAGTACACTGATCCTCAATAAAAAAGCAAAAGGCACCAGTTGTCAATTTATTCCCTTCCAGACCCTAATCTCACTCGTCTTTGTCCTGCTTTGTGATTCTAGAGCTGAACACTGCACACATTTCTCCGTTGTCAGCTGGCATAGAAGTCATGGGAGGGTCACAATAAGAGACAGGGTCTTGGCCGGGCGCAGTGGCTCACGCCTGTAATCCTAGCACTCAGGGAGGCCAAGACGGCAGATTGTTTGAGCTCAGGAGTTCGAGACCAGCCTGAGCAAGAGCGAGACCCCGTCTCAAGAAATTATATGGACAGCTAAAAATATATATAGAAAAATTAGCCGGGCATGGTGGCACATGCCTGTAGTCCCAGCTACTCGGGAGGCTGAGGCAGTAGGATCGCTTAAGCCGAGGAGTTTGAGGTTGCTGTGAGCTAGGCTGACGCCACGGCACTCTAGCCCGGGCAACAGAGTGAGACTCTGTCTCAAAAAAAAAAAAAAAAAGGAGGCAGGGTCTTTTCTTTCCAGTTCCAGAATTTGTTTTTATGTTTGCTCCTTGGGCTGATCTGCTGGTGCTATGTGTATAACAGAGCAGTCACCCCTCCCCCCATAGATATGGAAGGGAAATATTGACAGTGGGGAATATGTAACAGAGAGAATGGCCTGGAAAAATTGGCAAAAATATTTTCTGTCTCTTTAAAACATCCTCCATTCCTTTTTGAGAACTAAAGCCTGCATCTCTGCCTCAGGTCAGTGGTTGGGAGGGACAGGGTAAGTCTTTTGTTTATTTGTGCAATAAAAGGTGGCCCAGCCTGGACCCAGTAAAGGGAGGTCCTGAACGGAAGTCATGAGACTGTCTTCAGCGGAGATGAGATGAACAGAATCGTCAACAGTAGTTGACAAGTAATTGTCTGAAGGTAAGAACCTGTTCTTTAAAAGCTCTGTATTTCTGCAAATGTTCAGGAAATTTGGATTTTGAGCCAGGAAGTTCTACCATTTTTCCTCCCTTGCCAGCAAAGTAATTTCTTTCTGTCTCCCCAGAGCACTTGTTCTCGTTCTTCTGATTCAGCGTTGTGGACAAGTGCCAAGTTTTCTGTAACATGTGGAGACACAGGGTTGCCCACCCTCCCTTGAATTTTGCTGACACCGTGACAGGTGGCTTCCTATTGAGGCTTGCTGGCACCCTGAGAGCAGCCTCCTTGGCAGAGGTGTCCTGGAGACCCAGGGTGCCTGTCCTCCAGTGAATCTCACTGGGACCACTTCAGGGACCCCTGCAGCACCTCAGCAGACTTCTTGACCATCCTTTGGGCTAAAGCCATACCCTCTCTAACAAGGGCTGAGAGAGCCCAAGCAGGGAGGACACCCCCCAACTTTGCCCCTTCTTGGGTGCCTTGCCTCAGGCTAGAGGTAGTGCTGTTCCTATGCCTGGATTCCTTGTTCTGTAGAGCTCTCCTTACTCCCTTTAGTAGTGCATCCCCTTTTATTTATAATTATTTACATTTAGTGTTCATTGTTCACATTACTGGTGTGGTTTCTTCCTCTTGACTGGATGATTGATGTACACAACGTTAAATTTACTTCAGTGTTTGTTTTTCCTTTCTTAAGAAACTTAGGACAATGGTCTCTAGTTCCTTCCAGATTGTTGCAAAAAGAATTAAGTCATCCTCAAACACTGCAAGTACTCACTATTAAATTGGAACTAATTGATGAGCACACATGCGCATGGATGAAGTAAAACTCCAAAGAAATCAAGCAGGGGTGAGTGGGGAGGACAGGATGGGTGAAAATCTACCTAATGGGTACAATGACCACTATCTGGGTGACAGACACCCTTATAACCATGACTCAAGCATTATAAAAGCAATCCATATAACCAAAATGATTTGTATCCCCATAATACTTTGAAATAAAAAAGGAAAAAAATTAGTTCAGTGAAAGGGTGGGAAAATGCTGGGATGATGACTTGTTTAGAGGTCTAACTTGATATTGAGAAATGGGTATTAGAATGTTTCCAATTATGATAATTTAATTATCCCTTACAATGGTTTCTTCAAATATCATTTCTCTCAGATTATCAATCTACCTATGTAATTTTTATCAGCAAATATTACAATATTACAAGCAAATATTACAATATTACAGAATATTTGTATAGAAAAAAATTCATGATCATGATATTCTCAAATAACAGCTATTATAAGTTTTAAATAGCACTGGTTCTTAATAGAAAATGTGTAAAATCTATTTTTAGAGAAAAATGAACTTTCTGTTGGATTAGTTGTTTGGTATTGAGTAGTTGATTGAAGGGGCAGATACCCTCATGTTGTAATTTTGGGGATTCTGAGACTGCTTATCCTGTCCTCAGATTTTCTCCCTCATACTGGCTAGTGCCTAAAATTCCCCCTCTTAGTAGCTGGGATACCTAGGAGGGCAGCAAAAGGGAAGTGATACTTCTAAAATACAATTTTATTTATAACCAACCCTGGAAATACAGATTTTATGTGTACTTCCTGGAAGAAAAGTTGTTAACTATTTCCTAAAGCCATCTTTCCCAATGCATGCTCAGTTTATTCTGCAATATGCTAAGAAGTGTAAAAAAAAAAAAAAAAAAAAAGGTGTGCGTATGTGGGGGAGGGGATTTGCTCAAATAAGTTTGAAGAATAGCTGGACTAAAAAAATAAAGCAAGTTTCTTTACTACAGAATTTCTCAGAGGTTTTAATATGCTAATAGACATTATGACCCTCCCTGAGAAAGAGAGGGTATGCAGTGTTTCCCAAAAGTGTTTGATCACAGAAACCCTCTTTAAAATTTTCATACAGATATGTATGGGCCAAGGGGTCTGTCTATATAGCTCATTTTGAAAAATGTCTCCTTGGATATACAAGCATTACTATGTTTTGTGCTGGCCCTGAAAATGGGCCCCCCACAGCTCTGAAGGAACTAATTGATGAAGGGTCTTGGCCACTACACTCTGAGACCCATCCCTACATACATGCCAAAGCCACACCTACCACAGGCTGCCCCTGTGAGGGTCAGGCACGGTGACAGGCCCATCCCTAGGAGATGGGCTCCTCTGATGAGCAACATTGGCTGATGTTTGCTCCCAACCCTGCTTCCTTCCCTGTCCCCTTCACTTGGGGTGAGACCTGCATTGTGATCCTATAGCTTTCCCAGCTTCTCCTGGCTCCCTTTTGCAATTTCTCTCAGAGACCGTTCCTCTAATACTTTCCTTTTATGCCAAATCCCATCTTTTGGCATCTGTACCTTGATTTGAACTACACAGCCTTGGAAGGAAAGGCACCAGCTCCCGGAGAGTCTCGAGTCCCTTGCTTACTAGGGAGTGACACATTTTGCAGCTTCTTAATCCCTCTCTTTTCTTCTGACCCCCCATCTACCTGTGGCCTGCTGGGACTAATATTTTTGGAAGACATAAACCACTGAATTCCGACATACCCCCTCCCTGTCATGTTTAGTCAACTCCTCCGGCCATATACCTTTTTCTATTTCTCATTGCTGTTTTGCTTTGTGCTACCTCTGCCCTAACCTCTCTTTCCAATGTTCCATTTTCTCCCGTGCTTTTCCTCTGTGCCTCTGGAATCTGGATGTGCCTCTGGATGACAGACAATCTCCCTGACATCTTTACTCTATTCCAAGAACATTTCCAGCATCTCTTGTCCCTTAAGGCTACCCCTTCCCTCTCACATCCATCTCAAACGTGGGAGTCACAAGGTGGCATTCACAGCCTCAGTGCTGCTTTTCGACCATTAATCCTATGCCTAGATGTATAGGAGACTGCTCTGGTCCCCAGTTCTCCAACTGGATCACCCTCTACTCCCCCTCACCGCTGCCATCCCGTCTGCCTGATTGCCCCCGTCTTTTATTCAAGACTTGTGTATGTGGGTATGGGGCTCCTATTCACCCAGTTCCATCATCCCAGTGACTTAATTGTCCATGGGGACCCCCATCCAGTGCCCAAGTCTCTAAGTTCATTAACTGAACTTCACTGGCCTTCAGTTTCATTCCACTATTGTCCATACCCAAGCTCAGATTTTCGGGTTTGTTAACATTGATTTACTACTGAACTCTTACAATAAAATCTCTCACTTTTCTGATGACAACTGCTACCCCTTTGGTCTCTCTCATTCCGTTTATTCTTTCTCTAACTTTTGTTCTTCATCAAGCCTTCCAGCCTCCGCCTATCAGCCCCTCTTGTGGTCAGACCCTTCCTTGTCCAGCTCAGATCCAATAACCTATCACTTAGTCACTCTCTCGTCAATAATCTGACCTCCCTTGAAGCCCCAGCCTTAGATAAATTCATCAATCTACTTCTCCCCTCCATTCTTTCTTTGAGTATGTGTCTCTGAGAACAGCTGTTTAAAACCACTTTGAAGATAAGATCTTCATGAAGATAAGATCCACTGCTCATTTGCGGTCTCCAATCTCAACTAGTTTCCAGAGATTTTTCTAGGTTCCCTGGTAACTCTTCTGAGTGTCACAAGTGATCACTTTATCCCATTTTTTATCAGCTACTTCAAGCCATTTAAAGCTTCTATTCTCCAAACCCCCCCTCCAAAACAAACAAACAAACAAACAAACAAACAAAAAACTACTGCCATTTACTCTCAGAAGATAATCTCATCTCCTCCTTTTCTCAGAGGTCTCTCAACTTCCTGGTCCCGGCCTTCAAATGTAGCTGTGGTATATCTACATTTTTCCCCTATCCATAGATGAATTTGCTCCTCCTACTTATATTAAAGGCTAATTTCTCCTCCTGCACTCTGGATTTCATTCTGCTTAAACTTCATCAGTTGTTTCCCTATTTTCTTTTATCTCCAAACTCTCCTTCCTCTATTAGGGTCATCAGAATTTTACAATGCTCAGGTCTCTCTCTTAAATAAAGACTACGAACCCACCCTTGACCCCACACTTTGCTCTAATTATGTACTGTCTCTTCTCTCCCTTTTCATTAGTTATCCAGACTCACTGTTCCTCCTTCGTCATTGCTCATCCCCCACTCGATCCCCTGCAGCCTGGCTTCTGTCCCTACCATTCCACTGAGACTGGTCTCCCAATTCACCCACACACCTTTGTGGTGAAATGTAATCAGCTGCTCTTCTAAGCTGGGGCAGCTAATTCACATGTGCCATGAACAGAGAGTGTCTGATTTCTCCCAACTCTCCAGTACTGCAAACACTGGCAACACCACCACCACCCTAAAGTCAACAACACATAAACACCATCACACTTAGGGCTTCCCAAGCTGAAGCAGTGCTTAAGGTATTTGAAACCCTTCTAGAATCTAAAGAGCATTAACGTGGGACTTTGCAGTGAAGATGGCAGAAGAAGCAGGATCACAGACTTTTCCTTCTCTAATACCTCACAAGATGACCAAAATAACAATTTTAATAAAAATTCTAAAATTTATCAGCAACAACTAGACAAAAAATAAGGTACAATCTTGTACTAAAACTTTGAAACATATTGTGCTAGAGCTATGCCCAAACCCAATCCTACTATAGACACAGCTCCAAAGAAAGAAGGAAAATCAATAAATTCTGAGAATTACCCTAATACTCTCCAGTTAGGAGACAAGTGGACTCAGAAGGTGAGTATGTATTCCTAGAAAGAAAAGAAAAAATCCATGGAGTAAAAGCTCCTACATCCCAGAGGGTAGGAGTGTTTCTAGGACTGTTCATAGTGAAGCACAATGTCTGAGTTAGGGCAATAACACACATTCTGCAAGAGTGGGATACACCCTTGTATACACTGAGTGGGCTCTGGTAATAACATTTTGGTCCTTTTTTAGGATTTTGATTCTTTATAATTATCTATAATAGTAATGAAATACTTTTAATAATCAATCAAATCTTTGAGGGTTCTAATAGTATATAGAGCTTTGTTAGAGGTATGTAATAGGTTTGTTAGATCTGCCAACTGTCACTCATGGTGATCCATTTCCTTGTGTGTTTTGTAGTCTCAGTGTGAGCTCCTCTTTATTGGGGGTGATTTTCTCTGCATTAACTTTCCTTGGTCTGAAGTGAGAGGTCTTCCTTCCAGGGGAGTTTTGTGTTTGATTCAGCCAGAAGCACTGATAGTATTGATGGGCTGAGATGAATTTTCCTGCCTGGTTTTGGGGTCTCCCATTTTGAAGATATTATAAAATGGAACCTCATATTTGTAAGAAGCATGGGTTTGGGATTCTCAGAGTAGACTTTTCCCCTCACCACTTAAAGCATAGGCAAAAATAGATCAGCTTTCTTGTCCTCCTCTGCCTGTGGGTGCATTTCTTCTAGTTCTTCTTTTCCCAAGTGCTAGCTTTATGTCAGGATCTCTCAGTTCCAGTTCCCCATGGCACATAGCCCAAGGTCTTGCTGTCTGCCCCCAAGTTGGAGTTACACTTAGTAGCTTTTTTTTTTTTGTGATGTATGTGGACTTTGATTTGTCTACATCAGACAGTGACCAAATAGTAACTACCCATTGAGTAGTGTTTCGATGAATGTCTGTTGTAAATTGTAGCTCATTTATTCATTTCACAGGTAATCCTTCTGCCTTCCTGTATCCACCCTCTGCTCTTCTCCACCCTGCTTTATGTCCAGAGAGGCATACCTTGTTAATAGCAGGCCCGCTTCTCCTCTGATTATCAGTTGGGTTTGGCCATGGAGAGTTTTAGGCAGGAGATTAGGGAGTCAGGTCAGGGGATTTATCCCCTGGCTCCCTCCGGGTGGTGTCTCAGTGGGCTGATGTGTCCTTTGACCTAAGGGCAGCTCTTATCAGACCTTGTGCTCCCTCCCCGCTTCCGGCCTAGCAGCAGAAATGGTGACCTGCTCTCACTAGCACCAGGCACCCACCACGTGATGTGGTTTCCCTATAGCCTGTCCAAATCTTTGTACAGAATCCCCTTACTAAGCTTTTCTCAGCTGCCTTCCTTGAGTGTGCCATTTGGTTTCTGCCAAGACCCCAAATGACACCTCTCAAGTGCAGGAACTTTGCTAGACCTCGGGAGAAAATGGTGAGGAAAGTAGACCTGCCCTCTGCCCCCATGGCACTGACACTCTAGAGGGAGGTGGTCAGAGACATAAGAGACTATGATCTGGGGACTCGTGTGCTCAGCTGGGGAGGGCACACGGAGCTGGAGGAGCTGTCCCAAGGGCGCCTGGTCTTGCCTGTGAGGGGTGAGGAAAGGCTTCTTGGGCAGGTGCCATCTCAGCTGGACTCAGGGGTGGGAGCTGGCCAGGTGAGGAGTGGGGCCTCCTGCTCTCTCCTCCCCTTCCTCCTGATGTCTGTGTTTTCAGGTTCTTGAGGGACCCTCTACTTGTCTCTCAAAGGTGGTGAAAGGGAAGAGAGAGCCACAGAATTCAAGGTGACATTTTATTACCTATTGGCATCTGTGACTCAGTTTTAGTGAAAGATAAAATTGAAATCAAGAACCAGACTATTTTAGGTTGGATTCTGACATCCAGGCCTCTGAGAAGCAGAGTTGTGTGCAGAAGCCTTGTGGGGAGGGAGCTTCCAGGAGACACACCTGGAAGGGAGCAAACGAGGCAGGACCGGGCAGAGGGAGAAGCTGCCCACGATGTGGTCATGACGGAGGACTCAGTTGACTCCACAAGGACCTGTGGAGCTGGGGTGCCCGTCAGAGTTGTCCTGAGTTGAGGGAGGGGCCTGTCCTCTGCACTCCCGCAATGGCTGCCATCGGCTCAGCCCCCCTTGAGAGGGTGTTCCTGGGGCAGGCAGCTCCAGTTCCCAGTGGCGGGGGTTGGGGGGTGGTGGTGCTGTGAGTCTCAGCAGATCTATCCCCACCTGTGGAGGTTGGTAGTGGGGGGGTGCATTGGCTCTGAACAGGGCCAGGTCCCATGACTCCACTGTACAGCTGGAGGGTTCTGGATTTCCTGCAAATTTCATTTACCCTGGATGACAAGAAATGGAAACTGGAATTTCCAAAGCCACAGTGTCACAAGGCCATGGAACCCACACAAGGTACACTGAAGGAGGAAGTCACGTGTACCACGAGGCCACATGGCCACATGGCCCACTGGCTCCACTCAACCATTTGACCGGTTGGTTACTCAATAGAGTGTGAAGTGTCCAGTTTTCATAGGATCAGGTCAGGTTGGACAGTCGCTGGTTTGATATTAACCATCTTAAGAGGATAAGAGATGTTTCTTTATGAACAGAGGTAAAATGTAATATACTAAGCAGCATCCTCAATTTAAAAAATATTTCCTTTAATAAAATTATAATAAATTACGACACATTTTAACTGTTCAGGAAAGGATTTGGGCCTGGTCCTCAGCTGGGGGGTGGGCCTCTTCCCTCTGCCCAGCTGTTCCCCCAGGAGGTCCCTGAGGCTCCTTGGAGGCCCCACGGTGTCTCCCTTCCCAGGCCCTCAGCCTCCGAGGACCTCTCCTCGTCAGACCCAGCTCCCACCTCCCTACGGAGGAGGATTCCATAGTCCCCACCTCCTTCCCGCCCCAAAGGACTCAGCCAACCCTCTGGAAAGGACCTTAGAAAGGGCTCCTCCTTCTCCCAGTAAACCAGGACCTTCAAACCATCGAGGCTGGTCCTATCCCCTCCGAGAGCCCAGAACTTGGGGACAGAAGTCGTGCTTTTCTCAGGGGAAGGAGGGAACATTACTTTGTTTTCCTTTGCCATGAGTCGGCTGAGGAAGAGACCAGGCAGAAGTTATCAAGTTGTTTTGCCCTTCTAATTGCATCACAGAGTCCGGAGATGTTTTTCCATCCTTATCTTACTTGGTGTCTCTGCAGCATGTGACATTGCTGACACTTCCTCTTCCTCCCGGAGCCCTCCTCCCAGGGCTGCTATGGCACCGCCCCAGATCTGGCTCTGCTTTTCTTGGCACGCTTCCTTGTTGTTCTTTGGGACTCTTTTTGCTGCCTGTATTCCTCGGGGCTCTGTTTGAGCCATTTTGTTACCCCATAGCATCCACTGCCTGTGGCCCAGGATGCAGATCTCCACCCAATCACTGCTGAGCTCAGTGCCAGCACCCAGCTTCCCCGACGCCACCTGGACGAGTCTGAGGATTTCTAACTCAGCCTGTCCTGAAACAGAACCCATCACCCCACACCCTCAAACCAGAGTTCCTCATCTCGCTGGGCCAGGGCCCAAGCCATGACCCCTCAGTCCCCCCAATCCAAGTCTTGCTTCACGGCCTTCAAGATCCCTTAACTTTCCACCCAGAGCTCTCCTGCCTTGGCCTGGACCGTATGCGAGCAGCACTAGCAAAACCTCCGCTAAGGGCTCTGCCTCCACCTTTCCCGCCCCCCAGTACAGTCTCCGCACTGCCTGGGCCAATCCTAGTCCCAAACAGGCATTTAGTCCCTGGCTTCAAACCCCCGCCCACCCCATCGGCCCCAGCCCGACGCCCCTCGGTACAGAGAGCCAGGCCCGTCCTCGTCCGTGCTCTACGCCCAGGTTCCGTCCCACCCCCTTCTCTCCCTTCTCACTTTCTACACCAGGAAGCTGCTCCCCAGTCCCTGCAGTTGCCTCCCCAGTGCCTGCACGCTTTCTCATACGCCCTTTCCGCTGGAATTCCTCCATTCCCCGCCCCCACACACTGTTTGCCTGGCGATTTCTCCTGTGTGAAAGACCCCGCCCCCACCCCATGTACGCACAGGCTGAGAAAGACACCTGGAGCTGCTATGTCCAAGTGCTCCTTGCCGGCCGGGGACAGGAGACACCCCCTCAGCCGGTGCGCGCACGCCGTGGGGAGGCTCGAGAGAGTGGCCTTCTGGCCCCCGTGGGACTCGCTCGGGGCGTGTGGGAAGGCAGTCGAAGTGATGGAGTGATGTGGATGAGTGGATGAAGGCACAGTGCCTGAGGACTGCCAGTCTCCTGTGGCCGTGAAAGAATCCAGAATGTTCCATGAGTCTGGAGTAAGCTGCAGAAACCTGCAAGGGGCCTGCGCCAGCCCCCACGTGCCCCAGCAAGGTGAAAGCACTAGTGGGGCTCCTTAGCAGAGGCCCTGACGACATTCCGGATGGGTTAAGCTTGTGTTGCGGAGGCTTGTTCACAACGTGGTAGGACATGGGGCAGCATCCCCGGCCCTCACCACTAGGTGCCATAATGCCACACCCCTTGGTCGTGACAGCTAAAAGTCTGCAGATATTGCTGGACGTCTCCTGAGGGCAGTACCATCCCCCTGTTGAGAACTGCTACACTAGAACAACCAACTGTGGGACGGTGGAAAGGGAAAAAAATTGGTTAGGGAGCAGTGAACAGAAAATGAATCCTATCGCATCTTGAATTTGATGGAAACATCACAGGGTTGGCTTGAACCAGGGAGGATAGAATGGAAACTTGGGCTCTAAAGCAAATGCGGCTCAGAATGAGGAAAGGTTGGTTATAAAACAGTTTTATTTGTGCTGATATAACCCCAGGCATCAGCAGGATCATTCTTGGTTATCAGGCTCTAGCTGAGCCGTCATTGCCGGCTCCGATAGCCCAGGCTGGGCTGGGAGGCCGTGCGTGCCCTGGGAGCATTCGTCACTCTACATGTAATTGTTTATCTCCCTGGCCCCTATTTTTAGAGCTTACATCATTCCTTGAATAGAGGAACTTGCGTCCTGTTAAAACCCCAGGACCAGCACACTCTCTTCTCAATAACTATTTTTTGAATGAATGAAAAATTTTAAAGTAAATCCCCTAAATTAGTGATACTTTCTACTGTAATCTGTTGTTTACTCACTGGTGGAAGAAGTTTGATAGAGGAGAAAGATCACTTCTTGACCCATCAAAGTGGGGCAGCACTTTGAGAGGGGCAAGGTGATTGTTTTGTAATTAATCTAGACCCCTTAGGAAAGCAATTTCCAAAAAGACAGGCAAACACCTTGCAGTAGAAAGGGCTGGTAAACATGTGCCTGTGTACCTGTGCATGAGAACCGGTCCACTACATTGGACAAGGCTAATGAGAGAGAAGCTGCTGAAAAGTGTGGAGGGGAGGGGTACGTCTTCCTGAGACCAGGGGAGAAGTGGGACTCTTATGTCTGAGTTAGTTCAAGCACTCACAGTGCAAGGAGCAGAGACGGCTCAGGCTCGCCTGGCAAGGAAGCGGAGCGCTGGAAGATTGGTGGGGTTGGTCACAGCAGAAAAGGGACTACTGGGCACCTGGACTTGGGAAACTCATGACCCAGGACAGCAGCTCTGTGTTGGGACATCTTTCCTGGGGGGTTGAGGGTCTCCTCTCCAGGGCACTGCCAGCCACTCTCTGCCTCTCTGGGGCCCAGTCACATTCATCATTTCTGACTGAGAATCGGATTGACTCATCTTGGGTGGCACACACCTGGAGTTCGTGGTAGGAAGGCGGCCTCTCTAATTTGTGTCCACTGCAATGGCGCTTGAAAGAAACCTAACTTTTTCCTCCCCTTCCGTCTGCTTCTCTTCTCTTCTCTATCTATATCTCTATCTCTCTCAACTTTTTATTATTAATATAAAAACATTCAAATATCACATGAGCAGAGAATAATATCTTAACTCTCTGTGTTCCCATCACCCCGTGTCAACTATTATCCTCTTATGGCCAACATTGTTCACCTGTGCTCCCTCCCCCTCCCTCTCCCTCACCCCCACTGAATTATTTTAAAGCAAATCTAAATATCATATAATTTAATCCATTAGTATTTCAGTATGTATCCCTAAGAGATAAGGACTCTAAAAATAGCTACAATACTATTATCATACCAAGAATTAGAGCATAATTAACATTACAGAATATGATGTGTTCAAGTTTCCCCAGCCATCTCATAGATGTGCTTCCTCATTGGTTTGTTCTAACCTGGATGTAAACAAGGCTTCTGTGCTGCATTGCATTGATAATGTGCAACAGTTCCCCTCTCCCCCACCTTTCCCTGTAGAATGTCCTACATTCTGGATTTGGCTGACTGCCTCCCCATGGTGTCATTTGGCATGTCTCTGTCCCCTGTATATTCTTCTAACTGGTGGTTACATCTGGAGGGTGAGTCAGCTGCGACTCTTGGTGAGACCCCTCCACGGATGGAGTAAGTACTCACCATTGCTCCACGCAGAGGGCTCCCGGTTGCTGCTTCTTGAAAGTGAACTAATTGGTGGATTCAAGGACATTTCAAAGGGAGCTGGGCAGAAGCATTCTAAAGGAAGATTTGAATGAGTAAAGATAGAACAATCTGATATAAGTAAAATTGAGGATCAATAAAAAAGTGAGAAATGTTTCCAAAAGTGGTAGATGTACGATAATGCAATGCTGTGACAATGGGCATGAGTAGACCACACGTGTTGCAGAATAGAAAGTACAGAAATACCCCTGATTTCACCACAGTGCACTGTAATAATGTAGAAAAATTGCACTTGTACCCCATGAATATATAAAAATAAAAAATGGATAAAAAAAGAAAGTACAGAAGTAGAGCTGGACATTTCTGGAGGAGTTACAGTATTATGAAGATGGAATTTTAGACAGGCAGGACATTAATAAATGGGCTTGGGACAATCGTGTGCCATCTGCGGGAAAATAAAAACCGAATCCTTGTGTTCCCACTTCACTCCACACTTCAAGATAAAAATTGTAAAAAATGAAACCATAAGTTTTACAAGATAAGTGGGAGATTTTTGCAG
Source organism: Eulemur rufifrons (assembly GCF_041146395.1). NCBI lineage: Eukaryota > Metazoa > Chordata > Mammalia > Primates > Lemuridae > Eulemur > Eulemur rufifrons. The sequence goes on from NC_090989.1 coordinate 149,112,184, forward strand.
CCTCAGAGTGTAGAGGATCTTTCCAAACATGCCACAAAACCCAGAAGCCAAAGAAAAAGTTGTTAAATTCAACTTTAACGCGTAAAGATAAAATCTCTCTGCATGGCAAACAACAATAGCAATAATAATGGCTAAAATTTATTGAGTTATTGTCATGTGACAGCTAACACACATTACATATTATCATGTGCCAGTAGCATATTAACTCATTCAATCCCCAGGACAACCTATGAGGTTGGCATTATTATCCCCATTTCACATATGGGGAAACTGAGGCACAGAAAGGTTAAGTCATTTGCCCAAGATCATAAAATGAAAAAAAAAAACAAGGCATGATATACCAGCATTTGTGTAAAATAAAAAATAGGAGAGAAGGATATAGATGTGAACTTGCTCATATATGCAGGAAATATCTCCAGAATGATACTGAGAAACTGCTAACTTAGTTTCTTCCAGGATGGGAAACTAGATAGTTGGAGACAGGGATGGGAAGGACATTTTCATGTATTCACTTTGGTACCTGCAAAGTGGAAGCAAGTGGGGAGCCAGAGAAATTACAAAACCAGAGCCAAGAATTCAAGGAGCACGGTGCCTCGTCATGCAGGTGCACACATCTGCCTATCCTTAACAACCCCACCACAGGGCAGTGACACTGGGACAATAAGGAATAAGTATATTTTGTTCAGTGTAATCTATTTAATGAGGCTGAGAATCAAGCAGTGGATTGTGGACAGACTTTCTTTACAAAATGGTCACGATAAAGCATTGACACTAAAGAGATGAGCTTCAGGAATCTGGAAATGACTCCACTCTGGGCAACCTCTTTCCCTGAGACGCACGTGACCCCTGCCTTCTCTCCAGTCCCGCTTTCCCTGCCGGAGCCCAGGTCTAGTCAAGCCTGACTGCCAGGAGCTTGTGACTCCTGCTCCTTCTCTGTGTCTCTGCCCTTTGTCCCACAGATAGAGGCTTTTTCTGAAAAAGCAAAGAGGACCCTGTCACTCTCTTGTTTAACACTGTCATGGGTTCCTGTGGCCTGTAGAATAAAATCTGCACTGACAGCCAGACATAGACATTGCATATAGCAGGCACTCGGTAAATGCTGAATTAACACGTGACTGGGGACTGTGGAGTCATAAATAGCGAATGCGGTGGGGTACTGTGCTGCGAGACTCCCGCTCCCCCTCACCTTATGTTTGCTTCTGCCCCAGTGCAGGGCAGAGCAGGGGGCAGGACTGGAGGGGATACTTCCCGGTCCTCTTCTCACCTCCAGACTAGCCACTGCTCCTCATCTCCCGCAGGAGGAATGCATGCAGGCAGCCAGACACACATGCCCCCACTCACACAGCGTCTGCCTGTCTGTCTACCTACGTATCAGTCGTCTATCTATCTACCTGTCTAGCTGTCTCATCTCATCTCTGCTGTGCTACTTTAGGCACCCAGACTACACCTCATCTATTTCACCTCTGCATGTTTGCATACCAGCTCCTACACCTATGCTCCACCTAAGTAGCTTCTAACCAATCCTTATTCAAGTGCAGCCGTGCTTACTCTGGTATCCCTTCCTTCGGGCCCCTATCCTTGAGTTGGATAACTCACCCTCCTCTAGCTCTCAGAGCCCCCTCCTGACATGGTTGGCTGTGCTGTTCAAACACCAGGGTAATTTTGCCTATTTGCTTGCTTTGCTCCCTAAATAGTGAATCTCATAAGGACAGGGACTCTCATGGCATGGTCCCTCTCATGGCATGGACCACTTAGTTGGTCCTCCATAAATGTTTGTTGAATGGATGAATGAATGCTGAATGTTGAGCTGCAAACGGTTAATGCACAACTGAACCATGCTGGGGAGAATGCCCTTACTTCCCTGCTCCCCAGGTTTGTGCTTCTGCTTGAAGGAGGACAGAAGCTCTGCCCAGTTCCCGCTCCTTGTCAGAGGCGACACTGCCCCGCCCCCACCCCTGACCACCCCAGGCCTTCATGGGAGGAGAGTGAGCTTGAGGTCTATTGATTACTTCCCTTTCCACAGGCACAGCTGAAGGGGAAGGTCCCAGATCTAGACTGAGGGGGGTGTTATGAAACCCTACTTTCTTCCTGTGCGTAAGCCATGCCTGCCCACGGGGCTTTGTCAGAGCTTCTCATTGAGTCTTGCTTCCCTAGTTCTTAATAAATTAATTCCTGTTTGCTTCTCCTTAAGCTTCTGTCACAATCTAGAGGGAGGGGGTGGGGGTTCGCTCTTTAGCTATGGCATCTACATCTGACCAGAATTATTGATATCAAGTCAATCCATCCTAAAAGCCTTTCAGAAGGAGTTACACAAGGCTACACAAATTGAACACAATCCCGTAAAGTCGTGAGGCCCTTTCCATCCATTCCTTGTAAGACAATTCCTTGTAAAAACCTGAGGCTTAACACAGGTGTTTGGGTGCTGATTTCATACCAAAGAGCCCCTGGCTGACTCGGTCTGCAACACTTCCATCCTGCTGCACAAGGTGAGCTGGGACTGCCCACCATGTCTGAGAGCACTCTTTGGGGAGCACAGTCCCCATCTGAAGAAGAAATAGCCATTAGTAGTAAATGATCAAGGTAGCTAACAGTTACCAGAACTTCTATGTGCCAGGCACTGTGTTAAGTCCTTAACATACAGTTTCTCATTTATTCTCTGAACAAACCTACGAGGCAGGTATTAGTCCCAGTTATAGGTGAGGAAACTGAGGCTTAGAAACAGTAAGTAACTTGCATAGTAATTGAAACCTAGGGTATCCTGATGCCAAAATTCAAGTAATACTGATATTTATTGAGTATTAGTATTAATAACCTGCCAGATTCACACTTTCCAATACAGTAGCCATTTGCCACATTAAAATTAAATAATATAAAAGATTCAGCTCCTTGGCCACACTAGCCACATTTGCACTAGTCCGGTGCCTATCATTTTGGACAATGCAGATGCAGAGCATTTCCTTCACTACAGAAAATTCTACTGGACAACCCTGGTCTAGACAATCCATACCCCAGCACAAGCCTGTCAGGTAGCTATTGGTAGCATCCCAAATCACGATTGAGAATTCCCTTTGGAACCTGAGAGCTGGAGACTCTAAGTCATTTGTGCACGTTCCCACAGCCTCAAGGCTGGAACTCAAGTCAATCTGACTTTTAAGTCCCTGCTCTCTGGTCTGCCAGCTCTGCTTTTCACCCTACAGGAAGATTGAGTTAACCAATCAACAGAGTCCTAACGTGATCATATGTCAGGAAAACATTATCATTCTCTTAAAAAGGATTTTTGACTTAATCTTAACTAATGGTAGTAAACCTCAGTAGAGGAATTTTAGAGTAAATATAGACGATACTGCAATGCTCCTACTAGATTTTTATTTTTAATCTTAATTATATTCAGCAGTAATACAGTTTCAAAAAAGGATATCGTCTTGACTCAAAACCAAAATGATTAATTTGCCAGAGATCTACTCTTTGGTAAAGAGTAGGAGCTGTTTGTTTGTTTGTGTACATGTATTTAAACCATGTATCAGGCCCTATAAGAGTTGCTGTTTTAGTGCTAACTTTGAATTCTCTGCAGAATGATTAGGTCATTAAACATGAAATGTCTGATTTCAAAGCAGAGGTGCAGTTTATTATATCTCAAACAAGAAGCAGTATGATTCATCAAAGTATGCACCTAAACTATCGACACAGTTTTGCCATCTTAACAGTAGCTTGCTTATGTCAGCAGTGAAGAAGCCTGGAGAGTGAGTTTCCAAGTTCAGCTGCTGTAGTTTGAGCAGGGTTTGGTGTTTGTGTGACATGTGGTCGAGCGCTGTCTTGCAAGAGGCCTGTCTCTATGGACCCATCTCAGCTGCTTAGTCTCAGGCATCCTCATCATTTCACCCAGTTGGCTGCAGTAGACATCCGCTGTAATCGATTGACCAGGTTTCATGAAGCTGTAGTGGGTTAATAACCAGCGCTGGACCACCAAACAGGCTCCATTAACAGCTTTTGATGAATATTCAGTTTTGGACTGTGTTTCCGCACTTCCTCTTTGTCCACCCATTTTGTCAAATGTTTGTGATTGTCAAAAAGAATCCATTTTTCATCACATGTAACAATACAGTGTAGACATGGTTTGCCTTTATTTCGTGACAGCAAAGAAAGAGAAGCTTCAAGACGATTTCTCTTCTAACGCTCATTTAAGTCAGGGGGAACCCATCTATCTAGCTTCTTATGTTGCCCATTTGTTTCAAATGGTCCAATATTGTTGGAATAGTAACGTCAAACCTTGCCGCTAATTCATGCGTAGGTTGAGATGGATTCTTCGCTACCACTCCTGCTTTCAGCTCATCGTTATCCACCTTGGTCTCAGTTCGCCCACATGGCTCATTTTCAAGATTAAACTCACCAGAATGGAACTTCTCAAACCATCAACATACTGTGCATTCATTAACCACATCCTTCCCAAATACTTCATTGATACTTCAAGCTGTCTGGGCTGCATTGGTTCCACGATGTAACTCATATTAGAAAATAACTGAAATTTTTAACATAACCATGGTTTCACAAAAATTGCTCTAAAAAAATTTTGAAAGATAATTACAAGCCAAAACATGCATTTGAAAGAATGAAGATGTACCTTCACAATGAAAATAAAACAAGAAATGTCAAAGATATTAACTGTCAAACAGTATGCAAGGAAATCTGATATTTCATACTTAATTACCTAAATATCATTGCCTTGACCAGAGCTGGCACGAATTGGTGTAAGTTCCCAGTTCTTCAGGGATAATGCTTCAGTGCAAAGTTAAAGAGGATGGCTTGCTGCAGGTACAAGAAAATGGGTGGGAGAACTCTTTTGCCAACATAAGCAAAATCTATATTCATTTGTAAAACATCTCAGACCCTTTCTACACAAGAGACTTGTTCTCTCTTGAATTTGAAGTTGCCAAGCTCAAAATGGGTGCCAGACATCCCACTTTTATTTACTGAAAGGACAGGACAAGACATAAGTCAAACCAGAAAGGAAAACTAAATATTACTAGTTGGAGCCTCAACTGCAAATATTTCAAATTGCTAATGAAGTCTAGATTCATATGCTTTAAAAACTAGCTTAAGGGAAGACAGAGTTAATGTTCTGTAATGAAAATCAAGGCTCTCCCTGGCCCACATGCCATGCTAGACGAGGCAAGATCTTGCTCAGACAACAGCCCTCACTCTCAGTCTGACAGGCTTTACGCAGTGGTTCTCAAACTTGGCTACACTTAGAATCACCTGGGAGCTTCTAAAAGTGAGACCCATGGGCGGTGTTGCAGACTGATCAAATCAGAACTGCATGGGTGGGATGCAGTGTCACTGTTTGTAAAAATCCCCAAGTGGCTCCATCATGCAGCCAAGATCAAGCCAGGGCCAGAGCATGGCCTTCGTGAGTTCCAAGCCCAACTGCCCTGAATTCACACGGATGCTGACTGTGAGGGGAGTCAGAACTGTGCCCACCCCCCTACTCAGTGGCTCATTGCTGGCTGCCCAGGTACTGCTGGGAAACAGCATCCAAATACGCCGACACTTGGGCTCACCCCAGACCTACTACATTAGAATCTCTGGGGCTTGGGGCAGGCTCTGCTCTTCATCGATAGGACCGGGGGATTGGGCTGACTGGTCTTCAACAACCTTTCCATTTTCAAATTATGTGATCTCATACAAGGGTTTGATCAAAATAAAGGTAATAACAGTAATGGAGAAAGGAGAGTGTGAATGATAAAGAAACCCACCTACGTCAAATCATATCTGATTATTTTAAATGCTGGGTACCCGCAATTGTCACATTTGCAGGATAATAGAGAGAAACATGGGAGGAGCTGGGGGCATCTTGTGGACTATGAACAATGCTTAGTCACAGGATATTTTCTGACCTTGCTGCAAGGTCATGAGTTCTGCACACTGCAGATTGATTGGGGCAGCTGGAACCTTCATTTGACTACAGGCATCGACCTACATCCTCAGTTAATGTTCCTCTTGACCTTCAGGAACAATGGGAATGAGCTGTGCCTCATCTACCCTGAGCTGCTGTGGAAATGCCTCTTATCCACCACCAGGATGGTGCTGACAGAGACAAACGTTGAGCAGCTGAATGCAAAAGTGCTCCTTGTTTGTATCCTCTGTGGCCCAGGCTGGAGGTCGGACACCCTTGCTGGTTTGCTAACATGGCCTCACGGGGGCAGCATAGCCCAAGGCTCTTCATGGCTTGGAAGGCCTTGGCATTGAATCTAGCTTGAAAAAGACACTTTTCCTAGGTATGCTTTAAAGAACTAATGACCACCTAAAGACACAAAATAAGTCCCTGAAACATGGCAGAGCACAGAACTTATGATCAAATAAGTAGTAACAGTATGAAGCCAAATATAAGTAAGACTTGTAAAAATGCTCATTACAGAGGACTATATATTAGATAAATATATAAAAATATACAATGTCACATGACATGTATTACATATATTTATACATAATCTAAAATATTAAATTTTTACTATGTTTTAGAAAAATACAAGCAAAACTTTTTTAGTGAATTTTATTTCAAAGCAAAGGAGCTAGGGAAATGCTTTCATGTTTTTGCCTCTTCTGTTTACCCTAATACCTGAGGGTTGGGGAATGTTACCAAACTAAGAGGAAGAGCAGTTAGAAAGTTCATGACTTGTTCACATTTCCACTTCATACTCCTGCTCACATTTCCAACTTCTAGCCTCTGGGGTAGTTACTGGTGGTAAGTGTTATGCCTTCATTAGAAGAGTTAACACTTGTAACTTACGTTCATGCTTGGGAGCCTGTCTCTCCCTTGATAGAAAATAAATGCCTTGTACATTTAACCATCACATGGAAATACCAATGCATTTTAATTTAGTCGGAGCTGTTTAAACTAAGGACCCCTGGAATACAAATGTGAATAGAATCCCAATGTACGAGTTTGCACATTATTTCTCATTGGCCCCTATTTGACAGGGGCCTCTGGGTTGAGACGGTAGGGTACCTTCGCCCTGGGATGGTGAATGGAATCAAATCCTGAAGGTAATAATGAGATCAAATTTCAAGAGGTGAAGGAGTGGGCATGGGGAGATGACGGCAGGAGCTTTGGAAAGCTGCCAACACTTCCCATAGCTTTTCTGCATGTTAACATTGGATGCATTTAGTAAGATGGAAAGGGGATAAGGAATGCATGCATGATTTTCAGCCGTAAAAATCTACACCTTCCAACTTCCCCATAGTGTTGCCTTCACCCCATGGGATGGATCTACCATAGGCTCTCGTGTCTGCTGCCCACGATCTACTCTGGGAGGTAAGTGTACAGCACCCTGAAAACCAGCATGTTCCACACTGTGAGTGTGAGCACCTGGAGCACCTGTCCTCTCACAGGACAAGAGACACATGCACAGAAATCCAATGGACACCATTGTCACCACTGCAATCAGAGGCAAGTTTTGGAGCAGGATTTTAAATGAAAGAAAAGCAATGTCATCCTCATGCATCATGTGCCTATAGCTCAGGACTGCAGGTAAATGACCAGGCTGTGACTTAGCTTGTCTTCTTCATTTTCAAACATAGATGACTGACTTACAACATCGATTCTCTCTTTTAAAACATGTCAATTATTTTGTTTGAGTAGTACAATTAAAATTTGAAATTGAAAAGTTTTCAGATCAATTGCTCAGAAACCCTACTCTTAGACGTAGCAACTTTAAATAAAAATTATTGTGGCAATTTGTCTCAGGAAGAGGGTCAACTTTTAAATTATTTAAAAGGAAATACAAAAATACAATTCTCTCTCTATATATGCACACACACACACACACACACACACGCACTAAGGAAGTTCTCCAAAATATCTACTTATAAAATGCTTTGACAGTTTTATGTGCTATTCTCTAAATGTACACTTGAGTGAAAGAACAAGAATACAACCAATTATTTTAGAAGGTGGTTTTTATTAGATACACATTTTCTTCTAAACGATTTGTAATTTTCTAGATACATAAGAATACACAAATACCCACCAAGATGTCAGCATATCCTTGACCAGATCTGGAGGCTAGGGTCCTACGCTACTCCCACGCTCTCAGCAACCTTGACAACAAAGGCAAAGGCACTTCCATCTATTCACTTCCTGACAGCAGCCACAAAGCTCACCTTGCATACTCAGAGCTTGAGAAAAGTCAGTAACACCTCTTATTATTCTGACACCTGAACTCCCTCAGTGATGATCACCACTTTGTCTCTGCACCTACTCTGAACTGCGGTGGCTTTAGCTGCCCCCAAATTCAAAACAATCTCAGGTATGTACACAATCATATAAGAAGCAACACACACACACACACACACACACACACCCCAGTCCTAACTCTCCCTTTTAAATGAATAAATCCCTTAGTGTTTGGAGAAGGCATCTAGAAAGAGTATCTAAAGCCCCCACACTCAGCCTGAAATGTGGAGGTTGGTAAATTGTACTTTTTGTGGGTTTTAAAGCTCAAGGCAGCTTGTTTCCAAATGAATGTGTTCCCTCCTCTCTTTGCCTATTGATAGTTAAATCCAGAAAACTGGCAGTGATGTGCCCTGGGCAGGCAGCATGTCAGTCTTTCCGGTTGCCCTCATCTCTTTGGGGCCTCTTTGCTCAGTGCTTATAGAACTCTGGATTTTAATAGACCATGTAGTCGGTCCTCACCTAGATCTCACATGTGATCTGAAATAAGTTCCTTGACCTCAAGCTCATGTATTCATAAATCTAGTGTTTCAAAGCCTCCTGGTGACCCCCTTGCTGTTCGAGCTGGGATGAAAAGGACTACGCTGAAGGCAGACTCCTTCAGTGAAAGACAGAGGAAGTTTCTCTGTGTAAGGCTATGTTCAACCTCAGAAAACCAGAATCATCCTCCTACACCAACCCCTTTTCCTCTTGACCTAAACCTCTTCCTCCTCCTTCAGTGCTTGATGTCTCTTCAAGGGCTTCTCCAACTTGCTGGAAGCCTAGGGGTTCTCTCTGCCCCTCACCTGCAACCCAAGCCCACCCCAAGTTCTGCTGACTTTGCATCCTAAATACTCTGCACGAATACCTCCCTCCTTCCACCCTCAGTCCCTGGAGCTCAGTGAGGGCCATCCTCACCCTCACCTTAGAGCTGTTGCTGCCCAAGGTTCCTCATGATCCAGCCTTGTCCTTCCTCCCCAGGGTCTCCTCCAACCAGCCCGGTGTCTTCCCACAGCCAAGCTTTGCCCACGTGGTGCCTGAAGCCTGAAGTATGCTTGGCTTTCCTACACCAACAGATGGCCCAACTCAAATCCCTTCTCATTTAAGAAGCTTAACAATCTTTTCCAGGCCACAGAGTTCGCACCTGGTCCTGAAAGTGGGTGGAACTCATTAAACATAACTTGGAGGGGAAATTACAAGTGAAAGACGTCATTTCTTAACTAGTCACATTCATGTCTTTTCTCCCACAGCAAGACAAAGACCTGTTTTAAGCACATTTACAACTTGTATATTGCCTTGCTGTGTAATATATTTCTCAATTGATTTTGTTATTTCTGTTTAGGTAACAAAACTCAAAAAAAAAAAAAGGAATTCTCTAAGGATTTTTTTTATATATAGTGAACTTTTGCAGTGAAGGGAGAGTTTGCCAATAACTTGATGTAGGTGGAGGGGAGATGAAAAGGTTACTATTTCATCAACATATTTTGATTTGACGCTCTAGAATTGATGGACTTAAACGATCTAATATACTTAACTCAGTTGCCAAATAGATGGATGAATCTTAGACCCTCTATGACAGTAAACTTCCTTTTTAGAAGATCCTCGTCCACCCCAGGATGTGTGTAAAAACTGAGTCATGTGCACAACTGGGTACAGGTCATAAGCCACCTCGAGTCCAGGTCACAAGCCCACAGATATTTCCTGCTCCCCAGTGGATCGGGTATAAACTGAGCTTACTCGCTCAGGGACCTCTCGCTGGAAGACTGGACAGCACTTGCAGAAGGGTTTGGCGATGTGCTTGTGGAAGAAGTCTAAGATGTACTTTCTGAACTTCTCCCCGACGAAGGCGTAGATGACAGGGTTGATGCAGCAATGTGTCATCCCGAGCGTCTCCGTCACCTGCATGGCTTGGTCCAGCCCATTAGAGCTACTGCAGTCATTCAGGCCAAAGAATTCTGGGAAGGTGTTCAGCAAAAGGACAATGTTGTAGGGGGCCCAGAAGAGGAAGTACACAATCATGATGGCGAAGATGAGCCTCACAGCCTTGTGCCTCTTCTTCTCGTTTCGACACCGAAGCAGGGTTTTCAGGATTCCCGAGTAGCAGATGACCATGACGAGCAGTGGCAGGACCAGGCCCAAGACGAGCATCTTTAATGTCTGAAAGTTCTTCCAGAATTGATACTGACTGTGTGGAAAATGAAGGCTGCATGTGTACCGAAGACCTTCTTTTTGAGATCTGGTAAAGATGATTCCTGGGAGAGAGGCTAACACGGCCACTATCCAGGTCACCCCACTTGTCACTACCCCAAAGGTGACTGTCCTGGCTTTTAAAGCGAACACAGCATGGACGATAGCCAGGTACCTATCGATTGTCAGGAGGATGATGAAGAAAACTCCAGAGAAGAAGCCTATAAAATAGAACCCTGTCAAAAGCTGACACATGGTATTTCCAAAGTCCCACTGGGCTGCAGCATAGTGTGCCCAGAATGGGACGGTGAGCAGGAAGAGCAGGTCAGAGATGGCCAGGTTGAGCAGGTAGATGTCAGTCATGCTCTTGAGCTTTTTGCAGTTTATCAGGGTGAGGACGACCAGCATGTTGCCCACAAGCCCAAAGATGAACACCAGCGAGTAGAGTGGGGGCAGGAGCTGGGCTGCGATCCGCTTCACGTCGCTTTTTTGGCAGGGCTCTGACAGACCATAATCAATGTCATAGAGCGGACTTGACACTTCATAATCCATCTTGCTCAGCCCTGTGAGCAAAGAAAAAGTGATCTTTTATAAAGTCCTAGAATGTATTTAGTGGTCCACCATGAATGTAAACTGTTTTATATTTTAATGGATTTTTAAATTTGATAGATAGATGTCTACATTTAACTTAGCTCCCTTTTTGGGGCCAAACAATGAAATTTTGTAGCAAAGAGAAGATTTGCTGCTAGCTCCTCTGCTCACCAGACGGAGAGCTTGGCTCTGTTGGGAACGTTCATGAAAGCACCATCTCACCAAATAAAATCTTGTTTTCTATTGCAATATGGAATGAATGAAGCTGTGATAACAATTTTAAGAAGCTGTGTTAGGCACAGTGAAATCACAGTCTTACAATCTATATTGAAGCTGCCATTCCCTGGAATTAGGCCACAAAGAGCATGCCCCATGAGCCAGCCAGTGATAATTAACAGGGGCACGTACTGGAAGCCAACCACTGTCCTAAGCTTCATACCCATCCATTCATTTAATCCTCAAGGCGACCCTATGAGGCAGGTAATATCGTTCACACTTTTCATACAAGGACCCTGAAGCACAGAAAGGATGAGTAACTTTCCCAAAGCCACACCACTAGGAAGAAACTGATTTTGAATGCAGGCAGCCTGCACTCTTAACCACGAGGCTACCCTGTCTCTCACTCCTTGGTAAGAGAATCAAAGAGCAGGACCATCAGCCTGGTGCCCCGATGTAGTCAGAGTGAAATGGACCAATGCCCAAGTCCCTCGCTGCCACAGTAAAGAGCTCTCCTACAAACACAAGAAATGGCCCAGTGGAAAATGTTTCCTTAGCCACCATTAGGCAGATGTCATGCATTCTGAATAGCTTAGCCCTTATGGCCAGCTGGCTTGCCTACTCTAGTTAAGTCCCACTGCTGTAGCTGAGAAGTTTCTCTAGTGAATCCTTGTGAGTCTCAAACTCTCTGCATCTCAGATTAGGCAGCTGGAAGAAACACCCAGAAAATCTCACCTTTAAATTCTGACCTATAAAGAATCATATACTAAATGTTCTGTGGAACTGATATATTAGAGTGAAATTTTACTTGATGTTTGTAATTTGATGTTAATTTGGACACTGTTTAGGCTTCCCTCTTTTCTGGGGGAAAAAAAGAGAAACAGACTTAGACACAACTTGGCGTGGGCATATGTTCAGAAGCAACCCACTGGAGAGATTTTAGTTCTCCCTAGCAGAAGGTAATCTCTGCCAGGATTTCAGCCAAGACTCATCTCTCTGAAAATCTTTCTTTTGAGAGGGGAAGGTTGTTCATTTATCTTTAAAATAATATTACTCCCTTTATAGTCTTTCACTCACAATTGTATTTTGTATCTTTGATGTTCTAACAGTCTGAAGCTCGTTCTAAACTCTGACCTTTTCCTTATCTTAAAGATTATATTTTAAGATAATTCCCTGGGCACCTGCTCTTTGCCAAATGCCTTCTATGGGTTTCCTGTAGGCTTTTACTCATCACAGAAGCTGAGCTAACTAATCAGCCAAGTGGCTGAGAGATGACTTACCGGGGAGAGTTTCTTGTAGGGAAACGGATGTCTTAGCTCCTCTGGCCAGCTGAGCTGTGCAAATCAAACACACAGAAAGCATAAAAGTAGGAAATGCACAGTTTCTTTTGAAGGAGGGCGGAGTTTAATGAATAAGTGTATTGCAGAGGAAAAACATCAGAGAACAGTTCTTCTTTTTTTTTAAGTTGTGCTTCAAATAGGCTAGAGAATAGATCTCTGGTCTGAAAGTTTATTCATGGGCTTTCCTCATTGGATTATTTTGTTTTCATTCTCTGCTCATCCAACTGTACAGATGTTAGAAAATTGAACAAATTAAAGAATATTAGAGCTAGAAGAACATTTACATCTATCTAGTCAAAAGCCCATATTTTAGTAGAAGAAATTACTGTCCAAGAGGCAAATGATTTGTACAAGACCACAGAGCTTATCAATGGTAAGGCTACAAGGGTGGGAAATTCTGAGTCTCTCAAGAGTTGCCCTCAAAGCCAACTCAAACCAAGTTTAAACGTAGAGGGGCTCGTATACTTCACATGCACCCCTCAGACCCCTTTCCCCACTTTCCTCCCATCCCCCATTCCACCCCACTCACACACACATGCTCACCACCCAATATTATTTTCCTCTATAAGCTAAAACAACTGGTCATCTAAAGGGTTTTAACTATGGGTTCACCTGTGAGTTAAACAGGTTTCCCATCTTTCCCTGGATTAGGTATCTGGGGGGCACATCGTTATGGATTTTCACTCTATTCATGATTTTGTGGCCCTCCAAACCCATCAGCATTTATGAGCCCCTACACTATGCGAGATATATAGGTGGCAGACTTTTTTACTCCAGGGATACAATTGATCTGGAGCTATGAGACATTGTCCACGTGTAACAGGCAACAATGGACAGAAGTATATATCCAAGTTCAGCCTCATAGGACAATACTATACGCAGTCATCTCAAGCTCTCTTGGTGGTTGGTGACTGATCTAAAAACCTCAGCGATCGACAACAGAGCTGAGAGCACAGCAGAGAGCTGTGCCTGAGCCACAAGAGCCCCCCTGGGCTTCCGTTACCTCAGCTGTAGAATAGGAAGCTTTGCTTCTGATCTCTAGGAAGGCAAAAGGGGCCCCAAAGAGCAAAATTGCATGTCCCCAACTTGTGGAGGCAGCTCAAACAGGGCTAAGCAAGTAGCTTCTGTAGTCAGGCTGCCAAGCCTGACGCCTATCTCTGCCCTGCACTGGGCTGAAGGCCAGTAATCCCTTCATGGCTGTGCGGGGAGGGCTGCATGAGGCGCCCACAGCCAGCATTTAGCACACACTGTGCACTCAATGAATGTCAGACTCTTGGTGACTTATTCAGTGATCCTTTCCCAGAGAGCGTTTATGTGATAAAATTCTAACAAAATAGCTTCCCTGGGGTCCTTGTCTAGAGCAGATTAGTACCAGCAAACTGGAAGCTGAAAAGGTGGAACTAATTGCTGGTGCTTAGAGAATAGAAACAAATGGCTGCTTGAGAAAAGCCAAAAAAAAAAAAAAAAGTACAGAAACAGCCCAGCAATCAGGAACCCCCCTGTGTAGGGGGTCGTATTACACAGAGTTCAGTAACTGGTAACATCATGACAAAGACCATGAATCATCGAGAAAATGTTTGAATCCGTCCCGTATGGGCAATTCGAAAAGCAATGACTAAGAACCGCAGTTATATGCTGGGTTTAAACCCCAGCTTTGTTATTTACTGCTTGACTCTAAACAAGTTATCAAATCTCTCTAAACCTTAGTTTTCTTATCTGTAAAATGGGGATGTAAAAAACCCCAAATATAAACCCACTTGACAGGTCTGTGGTCAAAATTAAACGATATAACAAATGTAGAGTCTTTTAGGTACCTGCCTTCAGTGGGTTATTTAAGCAGAGAAATATAAAGTGTGCTTTGGAAAGAGTTCAGTTCACACAATAAGTAACAATCACACTAATATAAAATTTTACAGAAAATCGGTAACATCAATACAATTTTGGTTCTTTGAAGGATAGCTTTGTGCTCACTGGTGATGCACTTGCGCAGAACTCTTGGATGCTGCTGAACAAACATTGTATTTCTGTTTGTGACAAGCGACAATTGTTGGTTCTTACTTTCACCATGCAGAGCTGGGGCTTCATCTTGTGTTCTGTGTCTCTCACCAAGGTGACGGGATAAGCAGGCATGCTCACCCCCAGAGGGCAATGTGGGGTAGTGGAGCAGCTTGGAGTCACATGGACTCTGCCGCTGACTCACTGTGTGACCTTGGCAAGATACTTCTCTCTGAGCTTCCATTTCCTCATCTGTCAAGTGATGGGCTAGACCTGGGGTAGCTTCCACCCTAACTACTACATGACTCCATGGCCAAGCTGGTTTGGAAAATGCCCAGTAGAGGGGAAACAGGGCGAGGATTCACAGGTTGAAACCGAGAAACACAGCTTAGCAAGGTGTGTTATCTCCTTTTGAGTTTCTGGTGGAGAGATGCATTTTCATCACCTCTTGGGATAGGGGCTTATCCCAGGGATGCACAAGGAAGTGAGGACCCATGGGAAATTCTTCAGCGTATTAATGAAACAGTGTTCTGGACACAGCAACAACAAACTAGCGGTTTATCATTCTATGACTTAGTTTCTTGGTCTCTGCTTTTCTTTCTACTTTGTCCCTCCCAGTTCGCATGGCTCTCATTCTCTCATATGTTACATTCAGACGCCCATGAGAAATGATCTTTTGATCAGTTAGTCACTCTAGACCCAGTGCCCATAGTGGAGGGCTTCACGTGCCTGCCCTCCTTTTGGGGGCCCTGGCCAGTCTTCAAGAAGCCGCTCCACATCTAGTCACTGCACTCATGTTGCCAGAGCTGCTTTGCTCTCCTTGTGCACACCATCTCTGGACCACATATTCAGAGCATCGTCAACAGGATGGGAAGAATGCTGATTCTCCCCCTTGGGTTCAAAGGGCACGATAAGCTCAGACGCTGCCGTACAGTAGCTCTTTTGAAAATACCTGGGGCTCAAGTTGACTCTTGGTCAGTATCAGTCAACAGTGAGATAGGTTATAAAAATATCAATAGCAAATGAGGCTTTTATTTTTAAAAATTATGTCTAAATATTAAACCAACACATGCTCATCATATGAAATTAGGAAAAACAGAAAAATATAAAGTAGAAAAAAATTAGGCATATTCTCACAATCTCAAAACAATCTCTTTTAACACATGATCTGTCTCAGCCCCGACCTTTCCTGTGCACACTTTTTGATTAATTGTTCACACACGTACACCATTATGTGTGTGGCTCCTTTTTTTTTTTTTTTTTTTTTTGCTAAAGACTACAGTATAGGCATTTCCCCATGCTATTAAAAACTTCTTTATAAAATTCTTTGCTTTCTTTATTGAGGTCTAACTTACATGCAGCAGAGTGCACTGATCTTGGTCATATAGTTGGTGAGTTTTGATATGCATACACCATGTAAACACCACCCCTTAAAGATGATAAGGAGCATCCTTATCACCCCAGAAGGTGTCCTTGGCCCCAGCCAGAGGTAAGGGCCATTCTGACTTCATTTAGATTGAATGAGCCTATCCTTTAACTTCATATAAATGGAATTACAGATGCTGTATTCTTTCCTATCTGGCTTCATTTGTTCAACATAATACCATTAACTGTATTTAACAGAGCTCTATCATTAGACAGTTGGGCTCTTGCTATTGTTCACTAACATGGATGTGTATTGATTGTCACTGTCAGTGCTCTGGCATCGCTGTCAGGAGGATGCTCCTACTGTCCGCAGAGCCACCTTCACCAGGAGAGCCAGAGAATCCCGATGGTCCTCACAGAAATAGGAAAACTCCCCCCTCCTTCAGGGTCACACTTTGCCACCTGTATGCCCCGGCAGTGATGCTTGGGTTCTATGGTCCTATGACTCCCAGCATCCCTGTGGAGGCAGCTCCCTTTCCTTCTGCCTCAGACCCCTGTCGTGGTGGGTGAGGTTGGGAGGGCACCATGCTGTCTCTCCATTCCTGTCTCTGTGCTCTAGACCCTTCCCAGGAGAGCCCTCTTCCTAGCCCATGTACCACGTCCCCCCTGTGCTCTGTGCAAGTCATCAAACCAAGCAGACACTTGCAGGCTGTCTACCTCATCACTTCATTAGACATATTCAAACCTGGTGGAAACCCACACCTCAGCTGGGAACTCTGCTGTATGTGTTGAGGGTACTTGCTTTAGATCGGCGCCCAGACGTGGGGCTAATGCAATATAGCTGCAGTAACAGAAGTCTAATGTACCAGTGATGCTGTACAACAGACCCACTGCAATCTTCAGTGGGTCAGATCACACCTGGAGCTCTCTATTCAGTCCTGTGCATAACAAGATGCTATGTAGGACTTTTCTGGTTGTCCTAGCACTGGTAACTATGGCCTACGGCTGAGGTCAAAGAAGTGTTAAGTACCTCATAGTTCTAAAGGAAACCACTGACACCTGGGGTCAGACACCTCTCCCGGGGCTTACCAGAAGGTGACAGAACCAGCTCTGTATCCCCACCCCCCACATGGACTCCTCTCATGCCAATCTGTGTAAGGAGACAGTTGGGTGAGGAAAGGACTATGGAAGTGGGGAGGATTGATGGGGAGGAGAGTGGGGATTTCTGTCCTCAGAGCCAAGGGAGGGGCACCAAGACAATCACGTGAGGAGTGGGGACTTACGAAAGGTGAGGCCAGTTCCAGGCAGCCGACTGGCTGAGCAGGGCAAGAGGAGATTGGAGAGAGGTGATAACAGATGTTCTGGTGGTGTAGCAGCAAGGATGTCCCAAGGGTGTGAGAGTGTCCCTGAGTCATGTGGCTGCCACAGGAAGTAACTGGGATAGAATTGTCACACCGGATCCCACTTCCTGGGCCAGGTGACTCCAGTACCCAGGAAATAGTGGTGGAGGAAGTCTAATCGAGGAGAGATCTCGCGTGTCTAGGAAGTGGCTGGGGGGAGCCCCCACCATCTCTAGGCCACACATGTGCACCTGCCACTCTGGGACATCTTGCCCAACACAGACAGGAACTGTGGCAGTGGCCAATTAGATAAAGACATACAAGCACCTTTGGTATGCCTGTGATACTGTGGGTTCAATTTCAGACCACCACGATAAAGTGAATATCACAATAAAGTAAGTCACACAAATATTTTGGTTTCCAAGTGCATATAAGACCTATGTTTACACTATTCTGTAGTCTATTAAGTGTGCAATAGCATTCTGTCTGAAAAAATACATACCTTAATTAAAAACACTTTATTGCTGAAAATGCTAACAATTATCTGAAAAATTATCTTAGCATTTTTTCAGCAGCTTGTAACCTTGGTGCTGGTGGAGGGTCTTGCCTCCATGTGGGTGGCTGCTGACTGCCAGTGAGGTGGTTGCTGAAGGTTGGGGTGGCTATGACAATTTCCTAAAATAAGACCACAGTAGAGTTTGCTGCATCAGATGACTCTTCCTTTCACGAAAGATTTCTCTGTAGCGTGCCAGGCTGTGTGATAGCATTTTACCCACAGTAGAACTTCTTTCAAAACTGGAGTCAATTCAAACCCTGCTGCTGCTTTATCAACTAAATTTATGTAATATTCTAAATCCTTTTTGGGGGTCATTTTTACAATATTCACAGCATCATTTCCCCAAGAGTAGATTTCATCTTAAGAAACCCACTTCCTTTGCTCATCCACAAGAAGCAACTCCTCATCTGTTCTAGTTTTATCATGATATTGTGACTCTTGAGTGATAAGGGGCATTGCCAATGAGCAGTAATATTTTTAACGCAATCTTTTTTTCTGAGCAGTAGTTCTCAATGGCAGGCTTAAAATATTTAGTAAACCACGCTGTGAACAGATGCTGTCATCCAGGCGGTGTAGTTCTATTTATAGAGCACGGGCAGAGTAGATTTAGCATAATTCTGAAGAGCCCTAGGATTTTCAGAATGGTAAATAAGCATTAGCCCCTAACAAGAGAGTCAGCCTGTTTTTTTTTTTTTTTTTTTTTTTTTTTTTTTTTAAGCTTTGAAGCCAGGTGTTGATGATTTCTCTCTAGCTATGAAAGTCTTACATGCATCATCTCCCAGTTAGAAGGCTGTTTCACCTACATTAAAAATCTGAAGTCCAGTGTGTCCATCTTCATCAACTCCCTTAGCTAGAACTTCTGGATAACGTGCTGCAGCTCCTGCATCAAAACTTGCTGCTTCATCTTGCACTTGAGTATGATGGAGACAGCTTGTTTCCTTAAACCTCATGAACCAGCCTCTGCTGGCCTCAAACTTTTCTTCTGCAGCGTCCTCCCCTCTCACAGCCTTTGCAGAATTGAAGGGAGTTAGAGCCTTGCTCTGGGTTGGGCTTTGGCTTAAGGGAATGCTGTGGCTGACTTGATCTTCTACCCAGACCACTCAAACTTTTTCTGTATCAGCAATGACTGTTTCGCTTTCTTGTCATTTGTGTGCTCACTGGAGTAGCACTTTTGATTTCCTTCAAGAACTTTTTCTTTGCATTCACAACTTGGCCATTTGGCACAAGAGGCCATTTGGCACAAGAGGCCTAGCTTTCGGCAGATCTCACTAAGCTTAATCATTTCGAGCTTTTGATTTAAAGTGAGAGTTGTGAGACTTTTCTTTTTACTTGAACACTTAGAGGCCACTGTATGGTTATTAATTGGCCTGATTCCAATATTGTTGTGTGTCAGGGCACGGGGAGGCCTGAGGAGAGGGAGAGGGACGGGAACGGCGGGTTGGTGGAGCAGTCGGATCACACATCTGTGGATTAGGTTCACCACCTTACAGGGTGCGGATCGTGGTGCTCCAAGCCTGTTGCAATAGTAACATCGGAGATCACTGATCACTATGACAGGTATAACAATAATAATGAAAAAGTGTGACATGTTGTGAGAATTTAAATGTAAGACAGAGACACTAAGTGAGCAAGTATCTTGTTCCACACACGGTTGCCACAAACCTTCAATGTGTAAAAAACACAGTACCTGTGAAGTGCAATAAGATAAGGTATGCCTGTATTTGCCCTTTTTCTCCCCTCTCCCCCCTTCTCAACGCTACCCCGAGCCTAGCAGAGGGTGGTACAGGACTTGTCCCTGAGGCAAACCACTACACGGGCTGTGGAGGGTGCAGCTGGAGGGGGCTTAGGGACAGAACATGCCTGGTCCTCTAGACAGGGCCCTCCAGAATCCAGGTGATCCTAAGGCCCAGTCGAAACAATGATTGGAGAGAAATAAGATAATTTCATATTGTGAATGGATTTCATCAGGATGTCTTGCAGGAGATGGTAGAAAACAAGGTGTTAGTTGATGCTCTCACCCTTGCTAGCTGGGCTGCCAGCGGGAGGGACAGGCCTTCCCCAACACAGTCCTCAGCCTGCACCTTTCTGTGCCCCTAGGCTGGGGCCACCAAGGCTACAGACCTTGTATTGCAGGGCTCTTTGCACGCACGCACACACACACACACACACACGTGCACACACTTTCCCAAAGTTACACGCACAGTACCCATGTGGCAAAGTCTGGAGAAATTTCCAGTCTCAGTGGCTCCCAGCCCCAGGAGCTACCTTATAGAGGTCAGCTCACCAGCACAGACTCCTCTTCTCTCAGGGTGTGCTTCCCCTGGGTGGCCCTTGGTGGTTTTTCCTGCCTGCTAACCTCACCTGAGGCCATTTCAATTTGTCAGGGAAGTTTTCAGAATGAGCAAAAGCAAAAGAGGAAGGATGAGGTCTTGATGGCTTACTCCCGGCAGCTGCTCCTCTCTGCAAAGTGCCCCTCCTCCCCCGCTGCTGTAGGCATTACAGATCAAGGATGGCACGAGGTGGGCTATGTCCAGCCCCCTCCTCCACCAAAAACGTCTTCAGACACCCGTCCCTTGGAATGGTGACCTTTTCTCACCTTGCACCTGCTTCACTTAGGTGGCCTACTCACATGTTCACCCCAGAATAAAGGAGATTTGAGCATTCCACTTCTAGAAATGGAAATGGCTGGCAACTTTTAAATGGCAGTTGTTTTGGTGGCCGCAAAATCCTGCTGTAGCTGTTACTACTGTGATGCAACATTATCACTGAGTTACTCACTCTGTCCTCGGGGCTCTCAGAAATTTTCACAGATACCTCTATTCCTGGGCTCTGCACAGTGCACTGTGATTATGCATATGCCTTTCTCTACCCCTCCTCCCTCAATAGGCCCTGGACTCTGGGGTCTCAAGGGCATGGGCATTAGCATCCTTCTTTATGTTTCTAACCTGGTCTGGCACGTGGTAGGTCCTGAGGGGTGCTTGCCATATTGAATTCCATAATGGGAGACAAATGGACATTTTTCCAAATTTTTTTTATGAAGTCACTATATAACACATGCATTGATCAGCTTTTCTGCTTCCTAACAACCAGCCCCCCCCAAACTCAGTGGCTTATCACTGCAAACATTGACTTCTTATTCCTGTTGATGTGGCTGTGGCCCTGGCTCCATGCCCTGTGCCTTCTTGCTCCCCAGGGCACATGGGCAGAAGGACAGGAGCTGGGATGGGCCTTCCTGGGGCTGAGCAAGAGGCTCTGCCTGGATGAGGCAGACATCACTGCTCACATTCCAGCGACCAGCCAGCAGTGGTTGGGGTTGTGGTGTGTGGCCTGTAAGGTACACTTGCAAGTCACACCGCAAGGGCAGGTGTGTGTAGTTGCATAGGGGAAGAAGTAAAAAGTTGTGAACAAAACACATTGAACAAAACACGATCTACCACACCACAGGATAACAAAACAGATATTTGTTTTTTATTTTTTAACAATATAGTTACAGCATTGATTTATTTTCCAACTCATTGTTTTTAAAAACAATATTTACATTTCATCATTATCAAAATGAAATCTTATCCATTCATTAGGATAATACAAATATCTGAAGGTGAAGCTTCCCCTCTGCCCCCATTTCTTTTGGAACATTCTCTAGTCATGTTGCAAGAAAGCAGAACCATAGTAACTTCCAGCTCCCAAGCTGCCTGGTTCGAGAAGCCCAGTGTTTCTTGCTTGCATCAGATCTCAACATTCTTGGCTTCCTCCAGTGAGCTTCTCCTACTTCCTTTTTTTACAAATAGGGGTTAAAAGCTTTGATTAGGAGCCAACTTGATTTAGGAGTTCCCACTGGCCAAATAGTAGAAAATTTGAGCATTAACAAAGGACATCTGCAAAGCACTGAAGCACTCAGATATGATTAAATCCATGACTACATAATAGTACCAAAAAAAAAAAAAAAAAAGGCTTTTGGCAGCAACCTGAGATGAGAGCTGTAGACTGTGTGCTGTGATCCAAACGACATCATTACTCAGCTATTTGGGTCGACTCAGCAGTCTCCCAAACATGCTACATGCTCCAAACTTTTCAGCTCAAGGCCAGAATTACCTCTAGGACTAGCGCAGTATTTTCAGCCATGGCATGATAGTAACTCTTAAAATAAAATAATACTTTAGTGCATTTGCAAATTGCAGTTTCCAGCTTTATTTTATTTACTGTTTTAAAAATATGTCTGAATCCTAGGCCTGTATCAAAAAATGAGGCGCTGGAAGGCAGTTTGGAAAATGATTTTTCCAACCCATCTAAAGTCTTCCTCATTTAGGGCTCCCTGCCTGGTAATTTAGATACTGAGATTCACAGGCCAGATGTGTGATTTCTGAAGCAGGAGCCTGTCACTGCTGTTTGGGGCTCCTTCTCTGTCCTGAGTACTCGCTTCAGGGCCCCCACCCATTGATTTTCCTCTCCCACAACCCTCGAGGGATTCTTGTTATGCGGTTTCCACCATATGCTCCCCAGGTTTCTGGGACCTCCACACACCGGTGTTTTCTTTGCCAGGAGGTCTGTGATACAGGCCTTGGGGAAATGGACAGGGGCTAGGGGAGCAGGAAGGCAGAAACTGCAGCAATGCAACAAACACGCTCGGACCAGACAGGAGGCTTTGAGGGGTTCTGTTCACATCCCTCCTGGGCTCCCCTCTTAGCTGATTCTGGAGGCACTCCTGCAGGGGGTCCACGGCCCCCCGTCCTCCACTCCTATAGAGGAACTCACTGTCTTCCGCCCCTTCTCACAATCGCCACCTCCAACCTCCCCCTTTCCCTGGAAAGATCAAACAAGGGCTTATGTCTATTTCGCTCATCATAAATGATGCATAGTTCATAAACAAAGGTTTTCTAAATTCTTATTTAGGGAGATGTGGTCTGAGAAACACGTGAACATTGGGCTTGCTAGTTAACAGATTTCAAAGGTAGGGTGTGTGGTTGTCATAGATAAACCATCATAAAGCAAAAATGTGCCATGTGCTCATGCAGAAGTGGCTCACCAGGCCCAACCAAAGCTTGCAGAAGGTTGTTACAGGTCTCAGAGTCTCCATGACCTGGTGAAGTCTTCAGAGGTAAGCACAGGTGGGAGATGGGGCCAGCACCACTTCCTGGCTGGATGAGCGAGCGCCTTGTCCACCTTCATCTATGTCAGGGCTCAGCCTCCTTCTCCTCCTGGTCCTGCCCTCCCCTTCCTCCTGTCCGTGCTGTGCCTGCCCCGTTACCCTTCGCAGCGCCAGCTGGGCCCTTGATTATGAGGTTGATGGAATCAGAGACCGAGTGAAGAAATGGTGAAGACTGGAAAAAGAGCATTAGCACAAGGCAGTGAGGCATTTTCCAAGAATGGAGATGAGCATGCTGGAGAGTCCAAGTCTCTATCCACAGCTGATCTGGAATATTCCCTGAGCATAGGTTGGATACACAAGGAGTGTCCTAAGTCTGTCTTGGTACATACAGCCCTGAGGTTCGTAGGCAACCACTTTACAGGTCTCTTTTGTTTAACAAACCCTTGAGGCTTGTTATATACAGATCGTTACCTTCCTTTAAAAATAACAAGCAAACTGCCACTCGTTTTACAAACCAGCCGAGACTTCCTGCTCCCCAGTGGAAGGAGTGTATGTCGAGGTCACTCGATCCGCTGTCTCCCCATAGAAAACTGGGCATTGTTTGCACAGGTGTTTGGCGATGTACTTTCGGAAGAACACCGAGAGATACCTTCTGAACTTCTCCCCGACGAAGGCGTAGATGACAGGGTTGATGCAGCAGTGCGTCATCCCGAGCGTCTCCGTCACCTGCATGGCTTGGTCCAGCCGACTGGTGCTCTCACAGGTGCTCAGGCCAAAGAAGCCCTGAAAGGTGCTCAGGAGAATGACGATGTTGTAGGGGGTCCAGAAGAGGAAGTACACAATCATGATGGCGAAGATGAGCCTCACAGCCTTGTGCCTCTTCTTCTCGTTTCGACACCGAAGCAGGGTTTTCAGGATTCCCGAGTAGCAAATGACCATGACGAGCAGTGGCAGGAATAGACCCAAGACATTCCTCATTATTGTATGGAAATTCTTCCACACTAGTGGAAAATAAGGGCCACAGAAGTAAACAGAATCATCTTCATGGGATTTAGTAAAAATGATTCCTGGGACAGAGGCTAATGCAGCCACCATCCAGGTGACCCCACTTGTCACCACCCCAAAGGTGACCGTCCTGGCTTTTAAAGCGAACACAGCATGGACGATAGCCAGGTACCTATCGATTGTCAGGAGGATGATGAAGAAGATTCCGCCAAAATAGCCAACGTGATACAGCCCTGCAAATAACTTACACATTGCATTCCCGAAGACCCACCCGTTTGCAGCATAGTGCGCCCAGAATGGGATGGTGAGCAGGAAAAGCAGGTCAGAGATGGCCAGGTTGAGCAGGTAGATGTCAGTCATGCTCTTGAGCTTTTTGCAGTTTATCAGGATGAGGACGACCAGCATGTTGCCCACAAGCCCAAAGATGAACACCAGCGAGTAGAGTGGGGGCAGGAGCTGGGCGCCAATTTGCTTCACGTCAAATTTGTTACAGGGTGCACCGTAATCATAGTCGTAAACAGTGGTGGCTTCCTCACTGTTCATGTTGCTGTCTCTTGGGAACAGAGAATGATATGTGGACGACGTGCTGTGGATTAACTGAGGAGACGTGTCCTTGTCATCCATTTTCCTCTGTTCTGCAAACAGAGAACAAAATGATGATCACACGGCATAAACGCCACCATCTCCGATCTTCAAAATAGCCTTGCTCCACTGAAACGTGTGCTAGTTCATTACTTCCCTTTAGTCCTGAGTAGCAGACACCAGCCATCAACCCAGCAGCCATTTCCCAATACCTTTTGTGTTCCCGGCGGGCCCAATTCTCGTTATAAGACTAAAAGTGCCAGACACCCACTTTCTCTGCCTGCTCTGCAGCTGGTGCATGGGCCTGTGGCTCGTCCCTGGACGGTCATATGTGAGAGGCGTCTGCTAGGGGCTTCTGAGAAGGCCCTTTTGCCCCGAGGAGAGAGACACAGGGAAACCCCCACCTGCCCCTTCTGCTTTCACAGCCTGTCTTGGGAGGCGTGGTGCTTGTTAGGTCTGCTCAGGGTGGGAACTCGAAAAGTATATACTGGACGAAATGCAGTTAATGGAAAACTTAGACAGTGATCATAAAGCCTGTGAAACAACAGCCACAGGAGTCTGGAGAGTCCGGAGGTTGTAAATCTAACTCTGACCACAGATGGTTGTGGCAACATCAGCGTTTCCATTCCCCCCTGATAAGGACGAAGCTACCCGCCATCTCTGCAGGATGAGACTGAAGCAGCGGTCCCAGAAATTGATGGAAAATCAGTGGCTGTTCTGGCCCAGTTGCTGACTCCCCCTGGAAAAACCCTCTATAAAACCCAAGGCTCTCCCCTCCCTTGGTGTGGATGTTTTTTCGGCCTCCACCCATCTGCACCCAGATGCTCAAATAAACAGCGTTTTGCTATGCCTGAGGCTTTATGTGTCTCCCTCTGGGCTCCGGACCTAACAGTGCTTGGGAGCAGGATGGAAGGTCCAGAGAGCCAGAGAGAAGTCAGGCAGAGTTCCCGCATCACCATGTCTCAAGCCTACAGATCATCTTATAACTTCTTATTTGACAAAAATAAGCCCATGCTTTTACGCCATTACAAATTGCATTTTCTATTACCTGGAACCCAAAGCGTTCTAACTGCAAACCCTCTCAACTCTGCCTCCGTCTTCCTGCCTAAACTCCTGTTGCCAAGGTCGCAATGACAACCCAGTTTTCAAAC
This sequence comes from Eulemur rufifrons, assembly GCF_041146395.1. NCBI lineage: Eukaryota > Metazoa > Chordata > Mammalia > Primates > Lemuridae > Eulemur > Eulemur rufifrons. The sequence continues at coordinate 149,137,804 of NC_090989.1, forward strand.
ACCCTGGTTTTTTTCCAATTTCATCCTCATTGAATGTGTGATCCTTCTGCTAATTTCCTCCACTTAAAACTCTGTTTGCTTCCATGAGGGATCCCTGTCTGATCACGTCTTATTATTGTCCTTCATTGGCCTCTCCTTCCCCTGCCCACTCATTCCTCAAGAGTCCCCAGGCACCACACTTGGCTCTCACCTCTTTTATCCTTTGCCTCTTTATTCTTGCTGCAAAGTTTCTCCTGAATCTGATTGTCTGATCTGATGGTTCTAACTCGCCCGGGTGCTAATGCTTCCCTTTCATTCCTGTCCTCAAGTTCTACCTTTCCCCTAAGCCCCAGAGTTGAGTTTTCGATTACCTCCTGCATCTCTCTCCATGAATTTATTCACTTAACCAATGTTTGCTGAGCACAGACTAGGAGCCAGACTCAGGCACTGATGACAAAGCAGTGAGAAAAGTGGGCGTCCTGCAGGTCCCTCAAATTCAACCCACCCTAAATTGAGCAGCCCCTGGCACCTGCTCCAGATCGTGGGTTCCTTATCCTGGTTATTGTCACTTACTCCACTGCCTAAGAAGCTGATTTGGTGTCATCCAGGGTCCCTTCATCTTCAGAAAATTAGGAGCCAACCTTAGGAGCCAAACAGACCTGGATTTGAGTCCTGCCTCCGACTTACAGGCTGTAATTTGGGGCCAATTACTCCTTCAAGTATGTTTATTTATGTGTAAAATATTAACTATGCCGAGTTGCTGTGAAGACCCATGGAGACAAGGACACAGCACAGCATCTGGTGCAGAGAACTGCTCTGTGTCCTTGTGATGTCATGTGAGCTCTGCCTCACACTCGGCTGCATCCCCTCCACTCCTCTTTCCACCACCACTTTCTCGCCGCCCACGCTCCCCACTTCGGGCTTGGTTGTGGTCTTTCCTTTGCCCACCATTAGTCCCTGGCCAGGTTCTCCCTCAAACGCTCTTCTTTTAAATTGAAATTGGATCATGCACTTCTCAGCTTAAAATCTCCAGTAGCCCCATGACATATATATGTGATGGGACCTCAAAGATTATGTCCAGGCTGCTTGGCAGGCCTTTCCCAAGCTCGCTGCTTCTCAGCCTCCTCTTCAAGCACTTCTCCAGTCCCCAGTCCTGCTTCAGCCACAGCCCTCTTCTCTCCACCTCCCCAAACTCTCCATTTCCTTCATGTGGTTCTGCATATCTCTGTCCCTCTGCCTGAAATGGTTGGTGAGCTCCTATTCATCCTTCAATACCTCCTGCTCAAATTCCCCTTCTCTGTGAAGCCTAATTTGCATTCTCTGTCAAATTACTCTTACCTCACAACACTACATGCATTTCAATAAATTATCATGTTATTGTCTACACATTGCATGCTCTCCCAGGTCAAGGGCTGTGTTGTGTCTCTGTTTCCAGCTCTTACCTAGCTAAAGAAGGCACCAATAAATGCTCACTGAATGAGCACATAAAACTCTTTCTGATAATAAGAATTATAAGACCTAACATCATTAGGGCTTGATTCCCAAGAGTTTTTTTGCTGGTAGTGACTGAATTTGTTTTCATCCATCTAAACACCTTATCCTTCCATTTGTCTCGTGATTGACACATTTCACAGGTCCTACATTTCATATCACTGAGCCAGATTTTTTAAATCCGCAGAAATTAAATAAGACCTCTGATCAATGTTGGGGGAAAAAATGCATCCACCTAAAGAATTACAACTGTGGTCATTAACTGAGTGCTCCTGAAGCCCCAGGTACTGTACAAGATACTGTGCACACATGAATTTAAGTTTGACAACAACTAGCTAGCACCTAGTTCTGACTGCAGGAAACGATCAGCAAGGGGACTGAAACGTGCTGACCTAGGTATCATTTCAAGCGTCAGGACATACAGTCCAGCACTGGTAGACAGCTGCCTCTCAGAAAAATAAATTCCTCACGTCTGCCTCTGTGGACCTTCTGAGTTGACGCAAGAGGTGCATTTTAGTCCAGGGTGTGGATGGCGCTGTAATATGGATCAGAGGGGGGAAATCTTTGAGGTAGAAAGTTCCAGCTCTTTAAAGTTCTTGGGTGCTCAGAGGGGCAAAGTGAGTCCTCAGGTGTCTGGAGGGTAAGTGAGCAGAGTGGCTGTTCTTAGGCTATGTGCTGCCCACTCTCCCCTGTCACCTGAGCCCCGTGGGGGGACTCCCACCTGCCGCACCTGCACATCCTCCCTCTCCTTAGGGTTTCTGTAACATCTCTTGGTGCACATGTCACCCTCCACCCCCGTCTTCCTTCCTGATCATTGCCCCCAAGGGCAGGGGCTTTGCAGCCCCTCAGGCTGCGCCCTGTGAATGCATTTCCAGCTGTGAGAGGCTTTCAGTCCGTGCATCATAAAGTAATGAAAAAGCCCCCACCACTCACCAGTGGATGGCTTCTTCCAGGCGGCACTGGCGTGTCAGGTTTCTCGGCAACTGAACCAAACAGATCTCGAGGTAGAAACTTGGTGTGCAGAAGTAGGAAATACAGTTTCTCGCAGAAAGAGAAGGCGGAGATACAAAGGCAAGTAATGGTAAAGAGTTGAAAAAAAAAATTAGAAAAATATAGTTCTTCTTTTCCAGCCAGGAACGTTGTACACTGGGTTGAGGTCTTCAGAGTAGGATTAATTTTGAAATCTTGCTTATGCAACCTTGAGGATGAGTCAGGCAAACCCTATACATCTGCTCCTGCATCTAACGGCTCTGGGCTTCTTTATCTTATGGGCATCTACATCTGGGACTCTTCTGCTCTCTGCCCTCCTACTAGTGATAATTTGCATGACACAAGCACAACAGAACTTTTCATTTTCCAGAGGGTAAATGCTAGCAGGGGCTGCTGGTGGTAGTGGAGGAAATATAATGAGGCTTTCCCGTGAGCACGTGCACTGGTTTCAGTGGTATTGTGGATTTAGAATCTGGTTAAAAATTTTATTTAGGTGAAACTTAAATTTTTTTAAATTATTGACATGTTAATTATACATAGTTATGGGATATGATGTGATGTTTTGATACATGTATACATTTTGTAATAATGAAATCCAAGTAATTAGCATATCCATCACCTCATTTGTCATTTCTTTGTGGTGAGAACATTGGACATCCTCTCTTCTAGCTATTTGGATCCATACAACACATCATTGACTGTAGTCACCCTACTGTGCAACAGAGAGCCAGAACTTATTCTTCCTGTCTGATGGTTACTTTGTACCTGTTGACCAACCTCTCCCCATCCTCTTCTCCCCACTTCCCACCTCAGTCTCTAGTAACCACTGTGCTACTCTCTACTTCCATGAGATCAACATTTGTAGGTGCCATATATGAGTGAGATCACGCAGTATTTGTCTCTCTGTGCTGGCTTATTTCACTTAACACAATGTCCTCCAGGTTCATTCATGCTGTTGCAAATTACAGGTTTCAAACTTTTTAATGAAAAGGGAATGCTAAATAGTCTCTTGTGTCAGGAATACCCTTAGCAACAACGGCCTCTGTTATTATAGGTACCACTCCTTGGAAAGAGGTTTTGTTAAAAGAAATACAGATCTGCAATGTAGGCTTAGGAACATTCCTTAGGAACATTCCTAAGGTCCTGCAGAGAATGTAGGGTCATCTGAATTGGCCACTGGCACTTTCTGAAATTCAGCAGACTTTGCAGTCAAGAGCTCGTGCTGTGGCCTTGGCAAGTTTCTAAGCTTCCATCTCCCCAACTATAACATATGAATAGTAAGATCTGGGGTCTGTGAGGATTAAATGGGCACAAAGCGGCGAGTGCAGTGTCTGGCATGTAGCAGGCACTAGACAGGTAGCAAGCAGTGTCGCCTGAGCCCTGCTGAGAGCTGACAGCTGAAGGAGGCAGCCACTGCTGGACCTAACACAGCAGCAATCACGCGTCCCGTGCAGTCCAGGTGTCCTTTCTAGATTTCCGTAAGTTAGAACCACATGTCCTGCACGAAACCTGGTTTTTGTGCTAAGTAAGAAGGGCCTCAGGTTTTTCCTTGGAAGACAGCTTCTTGCTTGTTCAGGAACAAGGCAAGTTCCCTAGTTGTTCCCTAATGTGTCTCTGGACAGGGATCGGAAGGGTCTCTCTGAGATTTCAGTAACAAGACAGGTCATCCCCAGCCCAGTGACACTGAGCCCATTGCCACTTCTGAATCTCCTGACGCTGGCCTCTTGCCCGCCCCCCCCCCCCCGCCGTTCCTTTGATTCAACCCGGGATGGGGAAGACCAAGACCCAAGCATCTTGCTCTCACTGACTACGACCACTTTATGTTTCTCTCCTGATCCTGGAGATCCAACCCTGCAACTTTATAAACAAGGAGGGCACAGAGGTAGGTAGTAGTGGAGCCAGGATTCAAATCTTTCGTTTACCCGGCCCCAGGGGAGTGGATGGCACACTCAGCGGAGATTTCGAAGAGACTGTAGAGCATGAGAGTATTTATGGAAGGTGAGCAGGGTTAAAAGAAGTGACAGGGATGGTGAGGTGCCCAGAGACTAGTGTCAGTGGGAGCTGTCAACCCCATGCTATGTGGGAGACCAGAATTTGCTACCCCCAAATATGCCTCTTTTGCATAAGGATAGTTGAGCTAAAGGCAGTTAAGAAGTAGATGCAGGAAAGATCTCTGCCGCTTCCTGTGTTCTCTAAAAGCAGGACATAGATTTCATAAAGACAAAAGCTGTCCCTCCACCCCCTTCCACCAGGAAGAACAAGGTTAACCACTGAGCAAACTTTAAATCCTTATCGACCTGGTGATGTTTCTGGGGAATCTACGTGAACAAGCTTTACTGTCTAGCCTTTATCTGCCAGTTATTTGCCTCCCCACAAGTTGCTGTCCCTAGAGACTCAAAGTCCTTTCCTTTGTTTTGTTACTTCTCTAAACATTGACTGTTCTTTGTTGAAGATTCTATATAAGCTGGAGTTCAAACCAGCTCTGAGATACATCTATTCCCGGTGTATCTTCTACGGATACGTGAAATGTGCATGTTAACAAACTTTTTTTTTCACCTTATTAATCTGTTTCTTTTGTTACAGGAGTCCATTCCAAGTAAGAACTTATGAGAGTTGAGGAAAAAATTTTTTTTCCTCCTCTACAGCTTGAAGCGTCAACAAAATAAACAATTATCCCCCGAGCCCTATTGTGAGCTGGAGTGGAGAGCCACAGGTTAAGGGATACAGCCACATACAGCCACTGCTAGAACTTCAGCAAAGCAGTAGGACAGCAGGGGCAGAAAGCGCCCTCACCTCTCGCTCCCCGCTGTGGCCTCCCGCAGGTGCCTCCCGGTGGCTGAACTCAGTGGGCACAGGGAGCAATGGGGTGCCCAGGTGATGCAGCCCGTACACGTTGGCTTCTTGGGACTCAGGATGGAGCTGGGGGAGAATGGCAAATGACACACAACTGTCAAGTCAAACAGAGGTTTTTTCTTGCCACTTTCTTCTCACTTGGTCCAACTATAATAGATAGTCAGAAAATTGGGAATCTCAATGAGTACGTCTTGGAATTCTTTGTGCACATGGGGAAAGTTAGGAGGGATGCCTGTCCATGAGTTTAAGAATTCCATATCTACCTGGTGACACTAGGTTCATGATTTCCAAGATTCCTACTATGCAAGATGAACATGGCCCTCCAGGTAGACTTGAGGGACGTTGGCAGCCACCCAGCTCGAGTGCGTCTGTGACCAACCAGGAGTACACAGAAGTGGGATTTAGTCACCTGAAGGTGACCCGGGGCAGGGATGAGGAGAAGCTCAATTCTTCTGCAAACCAGTGAGACGAAAATAGCTCATGCTCCCCGAATGCCAACAGAAGACCCAGACTGACACTGGCTGTGACCAGACTGACACTCTGGTGGTCAGCAGCTGAATTGGGGGTTAGACCATGGAAGCTGGAAGTTAGGTTTGTTCTCAGAACCTCTCTGCCACTCCAGGGCTGGCAAGACTATACCAAGTGAAAACGTGGGAAAAGCATGGCTGGAGAGCATTGCTGGTGGGGTGGAAAGACAGAAAGGGTGTATCAACAGCCTGCAGGGCCTTTGCTGATGCCCCTTGTAACTTCCTTACTCACCTATGATGGATTTGTCCCATTGGTACCTTTAGAAGATGGAGAAATTCTTGCCTCTTGCCAGCACAGATGGTTTTGGTTCATTGTGGTTTCTACGGTTTGTGTGCTTCCTGTGACCTGCTAAAATAGATTACTGAGTTCTAGGATTTCACATCTTCAGTTTGGTTTAAACATGGTCTGGACTAATATGATACTCACAGAAAAAGCAGTTATTATGTTTCCACTTGTGGTCATGTCTTCATAATAAGAGCAATGCCAGCTATCTCCACTGTTTTTGTCCTAAGTAAAGAAGTAGCACAACAGGGCACACAATCACAGCGAGAAAGCCCAGCAACTGCAAATGATTCTCGGAAAGGAAATGTCAAGTGGCAGAGGTCAGATGTGAATTTCTCTCCCATCTTCTACGTTTACTATTGTCTCCAGGTGAACCAAGAACAGACAAGAATGTGTGATTAAAAATAGAAACAAAAAGGTCAACAAAATGGTAATTGAAATCTTTATTAGCTTAGAGTGTAAAGATCATAGATAAGATGTTTCCATACCTTTAGGCCAAATATACTTTGGAGAAAAAGAAGTGAAGTCAGGATCTTTAATATAGTTACTTGCTAAAAAGCTCTCTTAAGGGACTTGAAAAGATTCATTTGAACCCTGTAATAGGGAGAGAATACTGTGTTCTTCTGTAGCCCAGATGTTTTAAACCACTCTGTGATTAAGATCTCAGTATAGCCGCCTCGGAGGTAGACTGCTCTAGGGAGGAAGGCTTGGCTGGGGATAGGCCAGGACACAGTACTTAGAAGGCATTTACAGATGTCCCCAGGACTTGGCAATAGTAGGTTGGGGACTGGTTCTGGGGAGTGAGAAGTTAGACTTCACATTCGCCACCAGCACCCCCCGAACCCCCACCATCTCACCAAGGCTTAGTGAGTAGAAGGGGCAGGATGAAGTTTCATTTATAACATTGTGGCTTCTGAGGTGTCCCAGGGAGGGGCACGATGCTATAGCAAACATCAGGAAACCCAGACTGTGCTCTTTGTAGGCACAGATGGCATGAGAGGAAACCCACAGAGCTGGATGTGGCAGAGATTCTGATTGGTGGACATGGCTGGACTCATCCTGGGTGGGCAGTGAGTGATAGTTAGAGGGAGACAGACCCTGGCCACGCATGGCTGGTTGAGGATGTGCCCAACTGGTGTTGGCTGTGCAGGAAAACCATAAACATTTGGTAGTGGAGAAAGGACAAGTGTGGGGAGGGCAACTCATTTGTAATGCAACTCAGGCATATATATTTTTATTTAAACAGTAATGCATGCTGAAAACAAAAGTTGACCCTTTAAAAGATCATCAAAGTTGACAAACCTTTAGCTACACTAAGGAAAAAATGAGATCCTAGGTCAGGTTGGTTTCCTAAAAATAAAAATTAAATAAAAAATGAGAGAGAAGACACAAATAACTAAAATCAGATAAAGCTGGGGACATTACTATCAACTTTAAATAAATAAAAACAATTATAAGAGACTACTACGAACAATTGTACACCAACACATTAGATAATCTAGATGAAATAAACAAATTCCTAGAAATACATAAATTGCTAAAAACTGACTCAAGAAGAAATAGAAAATCTGAAAAAACAAAGAGATTGAATCAGTAATCAAAAATTTCCCAAATAAAAAAAGTTCATAACTAGATGACTTTACTTGTGAGTTCTATTTACATTTAAAGAAAAATTAACATAAATTCTTCTCAAACTCTTCCCAAGAATGGAAGAGGAGGAAACATTTCCTCATTCATTCTATGAAGCCAGCTTTACCATTATAACAAAACAAGACAAAGACATTACAAAAAACTACAGACCAATACCTGTTATGAATATAGATGCAGAAACTCTTAACAAAATATTAGCAAACTGGAGTCAAAAACATATTAAAAGGATTCCATACCATGATGAAGTGGGATTTATCCAATGCAAATATGGTTCAACATAAAAATATTAACCAATATAATGTACCACATTAATAGAATGAAAGAAAAAAAAAAAACTCCACATGGTCATCCCAATTGACATAGAAAAAGCATTTAACAAATTCAATACTCTTCATGACAAAGACACACAAAAAAGTAAGAGTAGGTAGGAACTTCCTCAACATGATAAGGGGCATTTGTAAAAACTCCACAGCTAGCATCATACTCAATGGTAAAAGACTGAAAGTTTTCTCTCTAAGATCAGGAACAAGATGAGGATGTCCATTTTCACCACAGTTATTCAATATTGTATAGAAGTTCTAGCCGGGGCAAGAAAAGAAATAAAAGGCATCCAAATAGGAAAGGAAGAAGTAAAACTATCTCTATTTACAGACGTCATGATCCTATACGTAGAAAATCCCAAATAATCCACAAAATCTACTGAAGTTAATAAAAAATTTAGTGAAGTTGCAGCATACAAGATCAGAACAAAGAATAAATTGGGTTCCTATATACCAGCAATGAATATCTGAAAAGAAAATTAAGAAAACAATTCCATTCATAATAGCATCAAAAATAATAAAATACCTAGGAATAAATTTAACCAAAGAGGTGAAAGACGTGTATACTAAAACTACAGAACACTGCTGAAAGAAATTTATTTGTATATACTTATGGGGTACAAGTGCTGTTTTGCTGCATTGATACGTTGCATTGTGGTGAAATCAGGGCCTTCAGTGCATCTATCATGGGAGCAATGCACACTGTACCCATTGAGCAACTTCCCATCTTCCCTGCCTCTGCCTCACCTACCGAGTCTCCACTGTCCATCATTCCACACTCTGCTTCCATGTATATACATTATTTAGCTCCCACTTATAAGTGAAGACCTGTGGTATTTGTCTTCCTGTGTCAGTTGTTTCATTTAAGATAATGGCTTCCAGTTTCCTCCATGTTGCTGCATGATGTGGTTTGGATACTTGTTCACTCCAAATCTCATGTCAAAATTCAATTTCCAATGTTGGATGTGGGGCCAAGTGGGAGATGTTTGAGTCATGAGGGCAATCCCTCATGAATAGCTTGGTGCCCTCCCCAAGGTAATGAATTCTCACTCTATTAGTTCATGCAAGAGCTGGTTGTTTAGAAGGGCCTGTCACCGCCTCCTCTCTTTCTTGCTCCTTCTCTCACCATGCAACATGATGCTCCTACTTTGTCTCCTACCTTGATTGGAAACTCTCTGAAGCCGTCACCAGAAGCAGATGCTGGTACCATGCTTCTTGTACAGCCTGCACAAACATGGGCCAAATAAACCTCTTTTCTTTATAAATTGCTCAGCCTCAGATATTTCCTTTATAGCAATGCAAAACAGACTAACACACTGCAAAAGACATGATTTCATTCTTTTTATGGCTATATAGTATTCCACTCTGTATATATGCCACATTTTTTATATCCAATCCTCTGTTGATGGACACTTAAGTAGATTACATAGCTTTGCTATTGTGAATAGTGTTGTAATACACATATGAGTGCAGGTACCTTTTTTATATGTTGATTTATTTTCCTTTGGGTAGGTACTAATACCAGTAGTGGTACTGCAGGATCATATGGTAGTTCTATTTTTAATTCTTTGAGAAATTTCCATGCTGTTTTTCATAGAAATTGTACTAATTTACATTCTCACCAACAGTGTATAAGAGTTCCCTTTTCTCTGCATCCTTGCCAACATCTGTTATTTTTTGTCTTTTTAGTAAATAACCATTCTGATTGGTGTAAGATGATGTCTCATTGTGATTTTAATTTGCATTTTTCTGATGACTAGTGATGTTGAACATTCTTTAATACGCTTCTTGGCCATTTGTTTGTCTTCTTTTGAAAAATGTCTATTCATGTCCTTAGCCTACTTTTTAATGGAGTTATTTGTTTGTTTGTTTTTTGTTGAGTTGTTTGAGTTCTTTGTAAATTCTGGATATTAGTCCCATGCCAGTGTATAGTTTGCAAATATTTTTGCTCATTGTGCAAATTGTCTGTTCACTGTTTTGATTATTTCTTCTGCTGTGCAGAAACTTTGTTAGTTTAATCAAATCCTATTTGTCTGTTTTTGTTGCTTCTGCTTTTGAGGTCTTAGTCATGAATTCTTTGCTTAGACCAATGTCCAGAAGAGTTTTCCCAAGGTTTTCTTTTAGTATATTTATAGTTTGAGGTCTTATATTTAAGTTTTATGTTTAAATCCATCTTGAGTTTATTTTTGTGTATAGTAAGAGATAAGGGTCCAGTTTTATTCTTCTGCATACAGCAATTCGAATTTCTTCAGCACCATTTATTGAAAAGGGTGTCCTTTCCCCAGTGTATGTTCTTATCAACTTTGTCAAAGGTCAGTTGGCTATAAGTTTGTGGCTTTATTTCTGGATTCTCTGTTCTTTTCCATTGATCTATGTGTCTATTTTTATATCACTACCATGCTATATTGGTTACTATAGCTTTGTAGTATAATTTGAAGTCAGGCAACGTGATGCCTCCAGCTTTGTACCTCTTGCTCAAGATTGCTTTGGCTATCAGACTGTTTTTTGTTTCCATGTGAACTTTAGAATTCTTTTTTTTTCCATGAAGAATGACATTGATATTTTGATACAGATTGCATTGTACCTTTAGGTTGCTTTGGACAATATGGTCATTTTAACAATATTAATTTTTCTGATCCATGATCATGGGATGTTTTTCCATTTGATTATGTCATCTACAATTTCTTTCATCAGTGTCTTGTAGTTTTCCTTGTAGAAATCTTTTACCTTCTTGGTTAAATATATTCCTAGGTATTTTTTATAGCTATTATAAATAAGATTGCATTCAGTTCTCAACTAAATTGCTATTGGTGTATAGAAATGCTACTGATTTTTGTACATTGGTTTTGTATCTTGAAACTGTACTGAATTCATTTATCAAATCTGAGAGTTTTTTGGTGGGGTCTCTAGGGTTTTCTTGACATAAGATCATGTCAACAGTAAACAGGGATAATTTGACTTCCTCTTTTCCAGTTTGGATGCCTTTTATCTATTTATTTTTCCCTTGCCTAATTGTTCTAGTGAGGACTGCCAAAACTATCCTGAATAAGAGTGGTGAAAGTGGGCATCCTTGTCTTGTTCCAGCTTTTAGGGGGAATGCTTTCAACTTTTTCCCATTAAGTATGATGTTGACTGTGGGTTTGTCATATTTGGCCTTTATTATTTTGAGGTTTATTCCTTCTATGTCTAGTTTGTTGAGGATTTTTATCATGCAGGGATACTGAATTATATCAAATGCTTTTGCTGCATCTATTGAGATGATCATATTTTTTTTCTTTAATTCTGTTTATATGATGTATCACACTTACTGATTTGTGTATATTGAGCCATCTTTGCATTCGTGGTATAAACCCACTTGATTATGGTACATTATCTTTTTGATGTGCTGTGGGTTCAATTTGCAAGTATTTTGTTGAGGATTTTTGCAGGGATATTGGTCGGTAATTTTCTTTTTTTGTTGTGTCCTTGTCTGGTTTTGGTATAAGGGTGATACCAACCTTATAGAATGAGTTAGGGAGAATTCCATCCTCCTCAATTTTTTGGAACAGTTTCAGAGGGTTGGTATTAGTATTATTTGAATGTTTGGCTGAATTTGCCTGTAAATCCATCTGGTCCTGGGCTTTATTGTTATTGGTGGTGTTCTTGGGAGATTTTTTTCTTAATTACTGATTCAATCTTGCTACTCATCATTAGTCTGTTCAGGTGTTTTGTTTCTTCCTGGTTCAATCTCAGGAGATTGTATTTTTCCAGAAATTTATCCCTTTGCTCTAGGTTTTCTAGTTTGTGAACATATACTTGTTCATAATAGACTCTCATGATCTTTTGTATTTCTGTGGTATCACTTGTAATGTCTCCTTTTTCATTTCTGATTTTATTTATTTGGATCTTTTGTCTTCTTTTCTTTGTTAGTCTAGTTAGTGGTTTTTCAATTTTGTTTATCTTTTCAAAGAGCCAACTTTTCATTTCATTGACTTTGTATTTTTTTGTCTCTATTTCATTTAGTTCTGCTATGATCGTTGTTATTTCTTTTTTCTGCTAACTTTGGGTTTGTTCTTGTTTTTATTGTTCCTTTAGGTGTGACATTAGGTTGTTAATTTGTGATTTTTCTACTTTTTTGATGTAGGCATTTAATGCTATAAACTTGTCTCTTAACACTGCTTTTACTGTATGCCACAGGTTTTGGTATGTTGTATTTTGATTTTCCTTTGTTTCAAAATATTTTAAAATTTCCATCTTAATTTATTCATTAACCCAATGATCATTCAGGAGCATGTTGTTTAATTTCCATGTATTTGCATAGTTTCTGAAGTTCCCGTTGGTATTGATTTTAAGCTTTATTCCATTGTGGTCTGAGAAGACATTTGATATAATTTAAATTCTTAAAAATTTGTTAAGACTTGCTTTGTGGCCTAACATGTGGTCTATCTTGGAGAGTGTTCCATGTGCTAATGAAAAGCATGCAGTTGTTGGGTAGAATGTTCTATAAATGTCTGCTAAGTCCATTTGATCTAAAGTCCAATTTAAGTTCAATGTTTCTTTGTTGATTTTCTGCCTTGATCTGTCTAATCTGTGAGTGAGGTGGTGAAGTCCCTCACTATTATTGAATTACTATCTATCTCTTTCTTTAGGTGTATTAACATTTATTTTGTGAATCTGGGTGCTCTGATGCTGGGTACATATATACTTAGGATTGTTATGTCCTTTTGCTGAATTGATCCCTTTATCATTATACAATAACCTTCTTTGTCTTTTTTTACTGTTTTTGATTTAAAATCTGTTTTATCTGATGTAAGTGTAGCTACTCATGCTTACTTTTGGTTTCTGTTTGTGTGGAATATCTTTTTCCACCCCCTCACTTTCAGTCTGTGTGCCTTTATGAGTGAGGTGAGTTTCTTGGAAGTAGCATATAAAGGGATCACTTTTCTTTAAAAATTCATTCTGTCAATCTATATCTTTTGAGTGGAGCATTTAATCCATATATTTTCAAAGTTAATGTTGATATGTGAGGATTTGTTCCTGTCATGTTGTTGTTTTCTAGTTGTTTTATACAGTCTTTGTTTCTTTTTGCCTTTGTGGTTTGGTGAAATTCTGTGTTATTGTCATTTGACTCCTTTCTCTTCTTCTTTGTGTGATTGTTTTATAAGACCTGTGAGTTATAGTTTTGTGTGCTTTTGTGAGGGTGAATATTGACCTTTCATTTCCATGTTTAAGGCCCCTTTAAGCATGTCCTATAGGTCTGGTCTAGTGGTGATGAATTCCTTCAGTGTTTGCTTGTCTGGGGATGACTTTATTTGCCCTTCATTTATGAAGCTTATTCTGGCAGGATATAAAATTCTTGTCTGACAGGTTTTTTTCTTTCAGCACTTTGAAAATGACATCCCATTCTCTTCTGGCCTAAAAGAGCCAGAAGTCTACTGAGAAGTCTGCTGGTAGTCTAGTGGGGTTTCCTTTATAGGTGACTTGATGCTTTTCTGTTGCTAATTTTAAAATTCTTTCTTTCACTTTGACTTTAAACATTCTGAATATGATATGCTGTGGTGAAGTCACTTTGGCAATGTAGATTCCTGGTGATCACTGGGCCTCCTGTGTCTGGTTGTCTAACTCTCTTGCTAGACTTGGGAAATTTTCATTGATTGTTTCCTTAAATGAGTTTTCAAAACTTTTTGATCTCTCTTCCCCCTTGGGAATACCAGTAATTTGTAAGTTTGATCTCTTTATGTATTTCCAGCTGTCTTGAAGGCTTTGCTCATTCTTTTAAAATATTTTTTTTCTTATTTTTCTGTGACTGGTTTATTTCAACGGACCTGTCTTCAAATTCTGAGATTCTTTCTTCTACTTAGTCTAGTCTCTTATTAAGCATTCAAATGTATTTTGTAGTTCCTTTAAATGATTTATCAGTTCTAGAATTTCTGGGATTTTTTTTTTTAAAGATATCTATCTCCTTGGTAAATTTCTAATTCATATCCTGAATTGATTTTCTAATTTCTTTGTATTAGTTTTCAGATTTATCTTGCATTTCATTGAGTGTCTTTAAAATCAATATTTCAAATCCTTTGGCATTTCCAGGAGTTCTTTTGGATTGAGATCTGTTGCTGGACAATTGTTGTGGTCCTTTGGTAGTGTCATATTTCTTTGCTTTTCCATGTTTCCTATGTCCTTCCATTGATATCCACGCATCTGGTGTAGCAGTCACTTCTTTCGATTTTTTGAAATTGCTTTCATAGGGAAGAATTTTTTCCTAAAGATGTATATATGGTATTAGTAGAGTAAGGCACTTTGGCTTTGATTTTGTGTGCCTGTGCTAGTGTGATATTTGTATGATTTCTTAGGAAGAACACAGGGTCATTGGTATCTGTGATTTCCTCAGTGGCTTAGGGTATGCTTATTAGTTGAGGCTGTGGTGAAGTTTTGCTGGGGACTTGCATGCCAACAGAGACAGACTTTGAGTCCCAGTGGTGGCAGCAGTGGGTTGAATGTGATTGTTATGAGGTCCGAGAGCATTTTACACTGGCCCTGGTGTTAATGGATCCTGGAGAGCCAATTCTTGGGCCTTTAGGTGGCTTTCTCCGTAGCTGTAGTAGAAGCAGTGGGCCAGGTATGTGGGCAGATTCTCAGGCCCCTGGGTAGCTGGTGTGATATAGTTGATGGCAGTAGTGGTGGTGGAGCAACCCACTGGAACAAAAGTGGTATGTGTTGGTGTCGCTGGCACCTGCCATGGGTTGGCCGGGCTAGTCTCTAGTATTAAAGTTGCCCATAGCAGGGTGGTGGGTATTGTCTGTAGTGTTCTTAGGAAAGCGTTGTCTCTCCTGTATCTCCCCAGCCAGGTGGCAGCTACAGCCACGTTGCCTCAAACTTGGCCCAAGGACAGGGTACACCCTAACATCAAATTCTCAAAAGGGTGCCAGCTGTGAGCCTGTGACCAGGGAGGGCAAAGTCCCTCTCAGGTGATCAGCATGGACAAGAAACTGTGAGAAGTGTGGTCTGCTTAAGTGTGTCTTACAGCAGTCTATTTCAGGGCAGTGGGTATTATCCTAGGTATATGTAGGAGAGGATGGTTTGCCCTTCCCTCCTTGGCTGGGCAATGGTTGCAGCTGCATCAGCCTGAACTTGGCCCAAGGGTGGGTTGCAGCTCAATGGTAAGCTCCCAAAATGACTCCTTGGGCCTGCAATCAGACAGGGCAGGGTGCTTCCCAGGCAAGCAGTGTGGAGAGTGTGATCCACTCACATCTCAGTCTCAACAGCAGCTTATGGCAGGACAGTATGGAGAAACTGAGCATTAAGAGATTAGCTAACCCTTTCTAAGTCAACTCAGTGCTGGGATCCAAGCCCAGGCAGTCTGGCTCTTCACCTCCACTCTCAATTATTGCATAAAGAATTCCAAGCAAAGGGAACAGCGAAGGCCAGGAAGCAGAAAAGAGCTAGTAAAAAAATTATGAGTGTATTTTATTTTTTTAAATGGACTACTTAAATATACAGAAATAGTCAAAGAATAGTAATAAAATGCTTGTGTACTTACTGCCAAACTTTAACAAATCTTATTTTGCCATATTCACTTCATTTTTTAAAAAGTAAAAATTTGGAGCTACAACTGAAATTCCCCTGTGTACCCTTCCTCAATTCCCATTTTTCTTTCTCTCTTTTTCTTTCCTTCTTTCTCTTCTCTTTCTTTTCTTCTTTCTTCTTTCCTTTTCTTTTCTTCCTTCCTTCCTCCTTTTTCTTCCTTCCTTCTTCCCTCCCTCCCTCTCTCTCTTTTCTTTCTTTCTTTCTTTCTTTCTCTCTCTCTCTCTCTTTCTCCCTTTTCTTCCCTTCCCTTCCCTTTCTTCCTTCCCTTCCCTTCCCTTCCCCTCCCTCCCTCCCCCCTTCCTTTCCCTTCCCTTCCCCTCCCTCCCTCCCCCCTTCCTTTCCCTTCCCTTCCCTTCCCTTCCTTCCCTTCCTTTCCCTTTTCCCTTCCCCTTCCCCCTTCCCCCTTCCCCCTTCCCCCTTCCCCCTTCCCCCTTCCCCCTTCCCTTCCCTTCCCTTCCCTTCCCTTCCCTTCCCTTCCCTTCCCTTTCTTTCTTTCCCTCTCCAGTGTCAACATTGTTCTGAATTGGGTTTTTATCATTTTCTTGCTGGATTTATTTATTTTTACTATATATGTAATATTGTTTTATATGCTTTAAAATTAAAAAAGACATACTGTTTATATCATCTGCAACTTACTTTATTATTTTAAGATTTATCCTACTAGTACAATTGTCCCTTTTGGGCAAATTCCTAAAAGTCGGAGTACTAGATCAAAGAATATGTTCACTTTAAATTTTTGTGCATAATAGAAATACCCAGTGATTAAATCACGTTTGGAATAGCCCTAGTGCAAAATGTTTTTTTTAATCTTGTGAGGTGGAACACAAGTTACTTTATACAACATTCCATGACATGAATAAACCACAATTAAAAAATATCTTCTGCTGGTGGACATATTGATTTCAGTTCTTCACTATTTAACAATGCAATAATGAACCCTCATTAGATATTTATGTAGAATTTCTCAAGGGTATATGCCTAAGAGAATTGTTAGGCCACAGGATAGGTGCTATGGCTTGAATGTGTTTCCCAAAAAGCATACGTTAGAAACTTAATTCCCAATGCTACAGTATAAAGAGGTGGGACCTTTAACAGTAATTTGGTCATGAGGGCTCTGCCCTAATGAATGGATTAATGATGATTATAAAATGTATTAATGCTGATATTACTCTCTCTAGCCCTCTCTTTGCCCTTCTGCTATGGGATGATGCAGCAAGAAAGTTCTCAGAGGATGCTGGCCCCTCGATCTTGGACTTCTCAACCTCCAGAACCATGAGAAATAAATTTCTATTCTTTATAAATTACTCAGTTTGGGATATTCTGTTATATAAGTAAAAAAAAAGACTAAGACAGAAGATATATCACCAACTTTTAATCAATACTGACAAATTCTCTCCAAAGTGATGACAAACTAACTGTGGCATGAACAGTTCCTGTTACTCCAACTCAGTACTGGGTATTATCAGACTTGAATGTATTTGCCAATCTATTGGATAGTGGCATTTAGTAGTGTTTCTTCTGGCTATTCAGTTGTATGTGTTCTTTATATATTCTGGATATGAGTCTAATATTAAATATATTATGTGCAAATATTTTCTCCTATGCTATAGGTTGCCCTTTCACTTCCTTGATAGCCTAGTTTGCAGAACAAAAATTATCTTAATTTTGATAAAATTCAATTTATCCATTTTTTAAATTTTGACCTTGATGCTTTTGGTGTCATATATAAGAAATAATTGCCTCCTCCAAATTCATAAAGATTTATTTCTATGTTTTCTTCTAAGGTTTTGTATTTTTAGCTCTTATGTTTAGCTCTATGATTCATTTGACTTAATTTTTATATATGGTAGAATATAGACATTCAAACTCATTCTTTTACATGTGGGTATGCAGTTGTCCCAGCAGCATTTGTGGAAAAGACTATTCTTTCCCTCATTGAATGGTCTTGGCATCCTTGTTGAAATAAATTGACCATAAATGTAAGGTTTTATTTCGAGATTCTCAATTCCATTCCATTGATCTATTGTCTATGTTGGCCAATATATCTATTTTTATGTCAGTAACACACTATCTTGATTACTGTAGCTTTACAATATGTTTTGAATTCAATAAGTGTAGGTCCTCCATTGTGGTGTCTTCACAACAGGAAGGGCACACCAAAGAATGAAGTTACTGAGTCATCTTGACCAGACATGAATATTTTCAAAAAAAGAAAAGAAGGCCAATGTGCCCAGAGCACAGTTGGCCTGGGGGATTGTAGAGTTAGAAGGGACCAGGCTGTATAAAGCCTTGATTAAAAGAATTTAAATATTACATAAAATCATAAAGGCTTTTGAGCAGGAGCACAGAGAAGAGAATCAAGAAACTACATTTCCCAGAATTTCTCTCCTTGTATGGATTTTATTTGACTTCCCTTCTCTGTATTATTAGAAGTCACCAATGAGAAGAACTTGCCTATGGTTTGGAAGTCGGAAGGGAAGAAAGGCCATTATTCTCAGAAGATTGTGGCAGCCAGACACAGGATGTCTCAGACTTCTCACTGAGTTCTTGCTTCACTGTCAAGAGAACCAGGAATTTTACTGTCCATAAAGTATTATTATAGGTACTCATTTTATTACCTGGGGCTCTGAGGGATGTGGGACTAGCTGGGGGGGGGGGGTTCATTATATTTTACCATCTTTTCTCTTTGATTCATTAACTTGGCCAAGATTTAGCTGGCTTTGAAGTCAGGTGGATGAGCGTTGCAATGTATCATGACTAGCCCTTAGACATCATCATTAAATTGTCCTTTATGTTTGTTAATGGCTTCACACTGACCTTCATTTCTTAACCTTTGGGTCAATATCAGTGGGCTAACAGTTCACTTAAAATATAAACAAATATGACTAGAAACAGAATATATTTATGCATCCATCAAATGCAGATTGAGAGCCTAAAGAGTTTAGGAAACTCTGCTAATGAAATAGAAATTTGCATAAGACATGATAAGATATCTGTCCTTAAGAAGATGACAACATGGCAAGCTGGAGAAATTTTAATAGAAATCCACATAAGATAATGTCCACAAATGTAGACCTCTGTGCTTTAGAGAACTCAGAGGAGGAAGAACCTCTTGACGGGGGGTTTTCACGAAAGACATCATGGAAGAAAGGGCATTTGAGATGAGCCCTGAAGGATTTAAATCTAGGGAGATGATGAGGAAGGACATTCCAGGTAGAGAAAATGGCATGAACAAAAGCATGAAGAGAGAAAGAATAATGGCATGAAGTATGAGGTGAAGGCATGTCCTTGGGGACAAGGGAAAGTTTAGGTTGGTCCATGGAGGTCATGGAAGACCCTGAATGATAAGTTTAGGAGCTTTAGGCAACGGGGAAAAACAGAAGATTTTTAATCCCAAACCTGCTTTAAGGAACTGATGCTTTGTTAAGGCAAATCTGGTGGAAGTAGGCAATATAGATGAAGCCAAAGAAACCAACTGGGTGGGCAAGTTAGGAGGCTTGTAAAAGTTACCTGGTTTGAGGTAACTAGAGAGAGGCAGTGGGAGGGGAAGGGGGGAAAGATGTAGATGAGAAGCTAAAAGGAAAATGGATGAGACAGAGTGTATGCTATTGATTAGAAAGTGGCAGTGAAGATACTAGAGTTAGAATTTTGGTTCTTATTCATTTGCCACATCAGTCTTCAAATTAGGGTGTTTACAGCTTTGCCATTCAAAGCATGGCCCATAGACTGGTGGCATCAACATCGCCTGGAACCTTGCCGGAAATGAAAATTCATGGGCCCCACCCTAGCCTAAAGAACCAGAAACTCTTGGGGTGGGGGTTAATCTGTGTTTCAACAAGCTTTCCAGGTGGTTCTGATGCATGCAGACTTGAAAACCATCAGTCTAGAGAGAAGGGGTTTTCTGTAGTAGGAAGGATGCTAGATGTACCATCAGGATCATTGTGTAGGGGTCCAGTGCTGCCCCCTGATGACCTGGGTGACCAAGTACAATCTATGTAGCCTCCCTGGGCAGGCAGATCCTGGAGCCACACAGCCCACATTCTGAGCCGAGCCGGGTTCTGCCAGGCCTGGGTGGTGACCCTGGGCCGGCAACTTTGTCTTTCTGAGTCCTAGCTTCCTACCCGACAAGGTCATATAATATATAAGGACTTAGAAAATGGAGGCTCTTAGTATTATTATTTCCTCATCTGTACAATTACGCAATTGACCTAGCATTCTATGCTTCCAGGAATGCTCTGAAAGGACAGCCAGAAGTTTTATCCAGAAGTGGTGTGCCTTGGGGTAGCTGTGCTGGTGTTCAGTTGCAGTTCTCTAGACCTGCCACCCCAGCAATAAGTTATGCTCCTTGAGCCTCTTCTTTGAACCCATAAAATCGATATATTGATACTCGACTTTGTATCATCACAGAGCTTTTGAGAGGACTCTCCCTGCAAATTAAAGAAAAAAAAGGATAAAAGCATAAAAGCTCTTTTTTAATTTATGAAATACATGCTAATTATTATTCATTATAATGAATAAAAGGAATATTATTTTTTGGACCAGTGGTTCTCAAACCTTAGTGCATCAGAACCTCCTAGTGGGCTTGTGGAGACTGGCCCACAGCTCCAGAGTTTCTGGTTCCGTAGGTCTGCGGTGGGGCCCTGAATGTACACTTCTGATGAGCACCCAGGTAATGACCAGGTAGCTATTCTGAGCGCCACATACTTCGATGTAAACCTGGTGCTGAGGGAAGCCCAAGGGCGTGTTGCCAATCCAATGTCACAGATACATCGTATTGGTGTGGGCGGCCAGAGGAAAGAGCACAGCACGGGTGTCTGAAAATGACTTGTCTAGTCTTGTCTCTGACCCTACTTACCTCTGTCACCCTGGAAGAGCTTTAAAGGTCTCTCCTCAGCTGCATTGTCCCTCTGAGATGGGAGGGACAGACGTGGGCATTTTTGAGAAAAGCTCTTTCAGCTCTAACACAGCTTTAGTCAAGAAATTATCCAGCTCTTTAGTTCAAGTTGCTTGAACTCTCAACTGAAAAAATGCAGAGAGATATTTTTCTCAGAGTTGTTTCCCATTGACTATTTTTCCCCTTTTTTGATGGAGTAGTCAGGGAAGAGGGGGCAGCTTCTGGACTTTCTTTGTAAGACAAATTCAATTTCCATTCCTCTTTTTTTCTAACTAGAATTGTATCTTCCTCTTTTGGTTTCTTACTCCGGAGCCCTGCCTTCTCTGAAATGTTTCAGTTCCCTCTCACATATTTTTAGACCAACTTTCTATCTTTCAACAGATGTGGCAAGCGTACTTTTTGCAAAGCTCTTTAGGGACCAGGACCCCATAGGGAGATTGCTTCTGGGAAGAGACACAAAGTGGGCCTCCCAAATTCCTTCTTCATCCTTTCAATTCTTCTGGTTTTAGTTGCTGTTTTGTTGGTTCAGCTAAAATCAAGGATGGAGTCTTCCTGGGAAGTCATTCATTGGAGTGAAGGCAAAGCCATTTCATCCAGTGATGCTCAGTTAATTTTGATTAAGGCTTTTTGCCTCTTCTAGTACTATGCTTTATTTTTCATTTTGCAATTTTTAACACCTATGGAAAATGAAAAGTACATGCAGCACACTCAATATGTTATACATGCCATATACTTCTTATCCCCTCTCTTTCTGACCTCTCAGCATTGTTGCCAATTAGGTTAATAAAATGGTCTCTTGCTTAGAAAACTTCTGACGTTCTTTAACCTTGAGAGTATATTAAAAAGTCTTTCATACTATAAAAGACTGAAAGCTTTTCCTCTAAGATCAGGAGCAAGATTTCGATGCCCACTTTCACCACTTCTATTCAATATAGTACTGGAAGTCCTAGCCAGAGAAGTTAGGCAAGGAAAAAAAATAATGCATTGAAACTGGAAGGGAAGAGAAGTAAAGTTATCTGTTTGCAAGTGACGTGGTCTTGTATGTAGAAAACCCTAATGATTACACAAAATAAATCTGTTAGAACTAATAAATGAATTTGGCAAAGGTGAAAGATACAAAATCAACATACAAAAAGGAGTTGTGTTTCTATATACTATTAATATAGTAGTAGATAAACAATCCAAAAAGGAAATTAAGAAAACAATTCCGGCTGGGCACGGTGGCTCACGCCTGTAATCCTAGCACTCTGGGAGGCCGAGGTGGGTGGATCGCTCAAGGTCAGGAGTTCGAGACCAGCCTGAGCAAGAGCGAGACCCCGTCTCTACTAAAAATAGAAAGAAATTATCTGGCCAACTAAAATATATATAGAAAAAAAATTAGCCGGGCATGGTGGCGCATGCCTGTAGTCCCAGCTACTCGGGAGGCTGAGGCAGTAGGATTGCTTAAGCCCAGGAGTTTGAGGTTGCTGTGAGCTAGGCTGACGCCATGGCACTCACTCTAGCCAGGGCAACAAAGCGACACTCTGTCTCAAAAAAAAAAAAAAAAAAAAAAAAAAAGAAAACAATTCCACTTATGATAGCATCAAAAAGGTAAAATTTTTAGCAATAAATTTAACCATGGAAGCAAAAGACTTGTACGCTGAAAACTATAAGAGTTGCTGAAAGAAATTAAAAAAGATGCAAATGAATAGAAAGATCCTGTGTTTGTGGATTGGAAGAATTAATATTAAGATGTCAATACTACCCAAAGCAATCTATAGATTCAATGCAATCCATATAAAAATCCCAATGATGATTTTTGCAGAAATAGAAAAACCATTCAGAAATTCATATGGAAACTCATGGGACTTAGAATAGCCAAAACAATCTTGGGGAAAAAAAAAAAAGAAAAACAAAGTGGGAGGTCTCATAATTGCTGATTTCAAAATTTACTGCAAAGCTATGATCATCAAAACAGTGGTACTAGCATAAAGAAAGACATATGGATGGATGGAATAGAATAGAGACCCCAGAAATAAACCCTCACATATATGGCCAAATGATTTTTGACAAGGGTGCCAAGACCATTTACTAAGGAAGGAACAGTTTTTCCAATAAATAGTGTTGGGAAAACTGGATATCCACATTAAAAAAAATGAAATTGGATCCGTACCTTACACCATATACAAAAATTAACTCAAAATGGTCAAAGACCTAAAGACAAGAGCTACAACTGTAGAACTCTTGGAAGAAAGCACAGGGAAAAATTTTATGACATTGGATTTGGCAATGATTTTTTAGACATGATACCAAAAGCACAGGCAACAAAAGAGAAAATAAATTAGACTTTACCCAAATTGAAAATTCTTTTGCACCAAAGAACACTATCTACAGAGTGAAAGGCAACCCACAAAATGTATAAAAAGTATTTGCAAATCATATTCCGATAATGGATTAATATCCAAAACATATAAAGAACCCCTAAACTCAAAAAGAACAACCAAAAACAACCTGATTAAAAAATAAGCAAGGAATTTGATTACACATTTCTCCAAAGAAGAAAATGACTGATAAGCACATGACAAAATGCTCAACATCACTCATCGTTAGCGGAATGGAAATCAAAACCACAATGAAAGACCACTTCACACTCGCTAGGATGGCTATTATCAAAAAAAGTAGAAAATAACAAATGTTGACAAGGATGTGGAGAACTTGAAACCCTTGTGCATTGACAGTGGGAATGTAAAATGATGTAGCTGCTGCAGAAAACAGGATAATGGTTCTTCAAAAAATCGAACATATAATTACCATATGATCCAAATGACCAGTGAATTGAAAACAATACTGAAACAGATGTTTGTACACCCGTGTTCATAGCAGCATCATTCATCATAGCTAAAAGGTGGAAACAACCCAACTGTCCATCGATGGAGGAATGAATAAAGATGTGGTCTATACACACAATGAAATATTAGCCTTAAAAAGGAAGGAAATTCTGACACATGCTACAGCATGGGTGAACCTTGTGGACATTATGCTAAGTGAGATACCAGTCACAATAGCACAAATACTGTATGATTCCATTTATGTGAGGTTTCTAGAGTAGTCAAATTCACAGAGACAGAAAGTAGAGCGGTGTTTGCCAGGGCCTGGGAGGAGGGGGGCTGGGGAGTCAGTGTTTAATGGGTACTGAGTTTCAGTTTTGCAAGATGAAGAGTTCTGGAGATGATGGTTGCACAACAATGTGCATGTTCTTTATGCCACAGAATTGTACACCTAAAAATGGTTAAAATGGTAGATTTTATGTCACGTATATTGTACTACAATAAAAAAGTCAAATCAAATTTCACCATAGTGTGGGAGTGTAGAGCTGGAAGGGGTCTTTCTGGTTATGCGGTGCAAACCGCCCTGTTACAGTTAAAGGGACTGAGTGAGTTCCCGAGAAATGGCATGACTAGATGGAGGCGGCATAGCCACTAGTGGCAGAGCCAAGCCGTGACAATTTTCTATTACACTGCACTAAACTGTGTGGTTTCTCCAACTAGCCTTCTTGCATCTGACTCCTCTACCCAGCCCCACCTACGTCTACACGTCACACATCCTCTGTGAAACCTCCAGACTGCTTTTGCGGGCGTGGAGATCAGATATGTGCTCCCCTGATTATAACCTTCCCTGCTGCCCCTCCGTCCCCATCATGGGATTAAGATAGGATTCCCTGGCGTGGCGTAGCAGACCCTCTGGCCTTCTGCTGTGCTGCCCTTGCCTCCTGCTGCCTCCCACATGTGCCTATACTCCAGCCACACTGAACTCACTCTGTCTAGTTCCCTGAAGGCACCCTGCTGCTTCCCACATCAAGCATTTGTATTAATATACGCCATATGTCCTGAGTGTCTTTCCCACTCTCATTTGCCTACAAAACATCATTTCAGGTGTTCTCTCCTCTAGGCAGCCTCCTGGAGGCCCCATCTAGGATGCACCCATTCATACTGATATCAATATCGTACTAATAACACACCTGCCACCTTCCCCTGTTACTGCATTTGCATCCCGCATTGCTGGGCAGTGAGTGTCCAGAGGACAGGGGTTAAATCTCTGATCTTGTTTACAAATGGTCCTCAGTCACGGCTGTGCACCAGCCCCAGTCAAGGAACTCCACCAAATACAGAGCTTGGGCCTCTCTCTAGACCTGCTGAATCAGATCCCAGCAGCAAAGCATTTGGCACATTTGGGGGACAGTGAATGACGAACTTCGGGGATTGGCAGGTTTATATAGGAAAATGCTGGGAGATAAGCCAGAAAGTAGGATGGTTGGCAGCATGGGGGGTGTCTGATGCAGAGGAGTGACAATGAGACATGCATTTTAAGTTCAGCCTGGCAGCACGTGCCATGTGAATTGAGAGGCTGACAGGCTGTGCACAGAGGGAAGAGTGAGGAGCTGAAGTGTTGTTTCATCTCTGTGTTTCTGGTGCCAGGGATGGTGCCTGGTGCAAAATAGATGCTCAAGCAGGAATGGAGCAGAAACCTTTGCCCTGGATGTAATCCCAACCGTGCATGGTGAGCTCAAAGGGCAGCGCAAAATTTTTTCAGCTTCTTTTAGAACTTTGGCTTTTCTTAACTTCTAAGACTGTGCTCCTTACACCCTTTGGCTCAAGGGTACTCTGACAGGACCAGGACATACACATGTATGCACACGCACTCAACCTCAAGCGTAAAGAGTGGTTGTAGCTGAGCTCAGCAGATTCCAGCCCCACTTCCCCTGCTTCTCTGAGTCAACTGCGGCAAGGGAGGAGTCATGCTTTTCCTGGACGCACACACATTTCATTTAGGTCAGAGAGGAGCTGGGGTTTCAAGGTTAAGATTGTTAAAACCAGTGCTTCTCACTCTTTAATGTATGTAGGAATCTCCTGGACATCTTATTGGAAAGCTGATTCTGCTTAAAGGGGTTTAGGGAGGGAGATTTGTATTTTTAACAAGTTCTTGGTCAACAGTGAAGCTGCTAGTTCTGGGGCACGGTATCAAGTTTTTTCAGAGCTTTCCTACGGGTGTTCCCCACGAATGGAAGGGTCGTAGGTGGGCCAAGAGGTTGAGTCTCCTACAGGTAGCTTCATTTTGTTCTCACCAATATGCTGAATAAGTATCATTTTCTATGATGGTGTGACATAAAAAGTTGAGAAGCATGTCACTAAAACATTGGTTCTTCAATTTTGGTGGGTATCAGAATCACCTGGTGAACTTCATAAAATTATAAAGGCTCAGGCCCTATTCCACTTCAAAGAGCCTGGGATTCCACATGATTTTGATACAAACCAAAATTTGAGAACCATTGCACTAACTGGTAAATTTAGATGCCCCAGAGGATGAGCTCTAGGCTGCAGGAACACAGCAAAGCAACTCATTCACTGGTGAGAAACAAGAAGGCTTATTTTCGTTCATTCATTCAATCATTCAACAAACATGTAGATTACTTCCTATTTGCCAGGTATGGTTTTGAATACTGGTGGCATGGGTGTACAGAGATAAATCAGTCATGGATTCTTCCTTTAAGCATTTCACAATTTAGTGGTGAAGAGAGATACTAAATTGATAATGGGAATGACATAGTCAGCACCAGAGTGTGCACTCTCAAAGAATAAGACAATCTTTTAGCAGCCCATGGCCTATATCACTACCAGTGTTGTCTCCAACCACTCTGGCTCCAATGCCATAATATTTCAAATCCATATGGGTCCTGAGTCCTAAATTACAGACTTTACATAGAGAAGGGGATAAGCCTTCTGCCTTTCCTCATAAGAAGCCTGCAACTTGCTCTGAGCAGGAAGGATTCACTCCCGTGACCTCCCTCTGCATTGACGTTAAGGACCCCAACCATGGGGCCAAACTCAGGGTTGTGATAGAAGTTCTGCTGGTGGGAGTCTGGGGTCTTCAGCTGTAACTGCTTTTGTGATGAGCCTAGTAGTAATGTCATCCACCTGAAGTAGAAGGGGTTTAACTCTCATCCTTTGATTTGTTTCAGCAAACACAATCAAATCAAAAGAGGAAGCTATCTCCAACCTCAGGAATGAGGAACCAGTGTACATCAAATAGTCAAGAAAGCATCACCAGCAAGCGGTGGACACTTGTCATTTTTATTTTTAAAAAAGAATGAAATCATTGTATTTGTGAGTGCCAAGGATACTGTTCCATATTCTTTTCATGTCTGTAATTTTCTCTCGGCTCTGTTTTATTCAAAACCCACAAGAATTTCCTTCTTCTTTTCCCATACGAAAATCCATTTCTCCTCTTGCTTTTGCTGTAAAATAATTCATGAAATGACTCAATGCTGTGTCTGTTATAGTGATGGGTCAGCAAGTGCTGGGGGCTGAGGGAGGTGCCTTGAGCAGAGGGAGGTTGCAGCTTCCTGTCCTTGAGAAGGGTGTCTTCTGATGACAGAGGTGGATTTAACAGACCTGGAGGGGCCGGCAGCAATCCTAGATCACCTTATTTTGTAGAACATTTAAGTCTGGATTTATGCATTAGGTTACATTGTACTTCATTTATGTTCATGAATGATATTGAGCTGTTGTTTCTTATACTATCTTTGTATGATTTTGGTATGGGGGTAATTCTAGTCTCATAACATGAGTTGGGAAGTACTCCCTAGTGAAGAACTAGTATTATTTCCCATTTCAATATCTAGTAGAATTTACCAGTGAAGACATCTGAGTCTAGAGTTTGCTTTGTGGGAGGGTTTTTTTAACTACAATTTCAGTTTCTTTTATAATTATAGGGCTATTCAGCTTATTTCTTTCTTTTTCGGGAAGCTTTAGTTGTTTTTGTCTTTCAAAGAATTTTTCTTATCTAAGTTGTCTAATTTATTGTTATAAAATTGTTCATAATATTCCATGGCCGGGCACGGTGGCTCACACCTGTAATTCTAGAACTCTGGGAGGCAAAAGGGGGAGGATTGCTTGAGCTCAGGAGTTTGAGACTAGCCTAAGCAAGAACGAGACCCCAACTCTACAAAAAATAGAAAAATTAGCTGGGTATGATGGTGTGCGCTTATAGTCCCAACTGCTTGGGAGACTGAGACAGGAAGATCTCTTGAGCTCAGGAGTTGGAGGTTGCTGTGAGCTATGATGATGCCACTGAACTCCAGCCAGGGTAACAGAGCAAGACTCTGTCCAAAAAAAGAAAAAAAAAAAAAGAATTCCTTTATTATACTTTTTATATTGTAGGTTCTGTAGTGATATTGCCTTTCATCCTTAATGCTAGTAATTTGTGTCTTCTTTCTTTTTTACTTGATCCATCTGGCTAGAGTTTTATCAATTTCATTAATCTCAAAGAATCAGCTTTTGTTTTTATTGATTTTATCTTTCTTTTTTTATTTTGTTTTCTATTTCATTGGTCTCTACTCTTGTCTTTATTATTTCCTTTCTTGTATTTACTTTGGGTTTAGTTTATCCTACTTTTTCTAGTTTTATTTTTCTTTTTCTAGTTTTTTAAGATGAAAGATGAGGTCATTGATTTGAGACCTTTCTTATTTTTTAATATAGGAGTTTTGTGCTGTCAATTTTCCTATAAGCCTTGCTTTAGTTGTATTCCACAAATAAATTGCAATCTGGAGTAAAGTAAAAACAAAACAAATACAAAAATATATTACCCTAGAAAATCCTTAGGATAAACATGGGAGCTGGACCATGTGCCAGCAAGTACATCACAGTCTTTCAGGACCTTTGAGAATGGTTATGTGGTTGGGGTGCTACTGGGGACTGGGACTGGGGTACAACCAAACCTCTGGTCACCAAGCTGAATGCCAACTGTGGCTTCTTAGAAAGAGCACCTTTTCATAAATTTCCTGGAGACATCCTATGGCAATGATTCTTTTCACTGTTGGAAAAGATTATTTGCGTTTTGCTTTTTTTGTTTTTAGTTTAGTTCAAGATGAAATAGTTGGCTGGCTCACAAGGCTGGAGCCTTGTAAGACAAAAAAAAAAGGTGTCTTTACATTGAAACATTCCTATCAAATAAGTCTGGATAATAAACTTTGACCTGTTAAATGGTGTAAATATTTTATTCTAGTCTATTGCCTATCTTTTTAACTTGTTTTATCATATTTGATTGTCTTCATTTATTACTTATGATTTTGTGTTTTGCTTAGTAAGAACTTTTCTACCCCAAAGTAATAAAAAAATACCCTTCTGTATTTTTTCTGGTACTTTTAGAGTTTTATTTCTTTCAATTTAAATATTTCATCCATCCGGAATTTAGTTTTTCATGTGCTACGAAGTAGGAGTTTCACTTTATTTCTTTCCAATGTATAACCAATTTTCCCCCAATACCATTTATTGAATAACCCATCTTTTTCCAACTGATTTGAAGTGCCACCTTTATAATATACTAAGCCCCTATAAACATAAGAGATTGTTTTGACTCTCTATCTTATTTCACTCCTTGGTTTGCCTATTTCCTTACCAGTGCCCCTCATTTTAATTACTATTGCTTTATAATATGTTTTGATAGGTGGAAGGATGAGACTTTATTCTCCTTCTGTTCCAAATATTATTGTTTGGTGTCTCATATCTTACTTTCTATGTAAACTTGGGCTCAATTTGTCCAGTTTTTTAAAAAAAACCTATTGAATTGCATTGAATTTATAGTTTAACTTGACATGAATGGACATCTTTACAATAGCAGTCTCTCTATCCAGGAACATGGAAGGATGCTACATTTATTAAGGTCTTGGTTTGTGTGATTCTGTTACTTAACTCGTTAGCTCTCATTCCCAACTTTGTGCTAATTGCCGTTTCAACAAGGCATGTGTTTAGTATCCTCAGTCAAGTAACTGAAAAGTCACCGACTAGAAAATAGTTTAATATCATGCATTTTAGTTTACCACTAAAGACCTTCTTTGAAGATCATAGTAACCTGTGAATCAACCATTGTTGGATACCACTGTCAAACCAGTCTTCATTTCTTTAACTTAGCCATCCCACAGGTCTCTATTCAATCCAATCCAATCCAACTGATCTCTTGTTACATGAGCTCCAAATGCTAAGTTATATGTTAGGCTGCAGAGAGTGTGCCAAATATCTTGTTGTCAGTGAGCTTCATGAGGCATTCCTGGACTTATCAGTTGAGTAAATTTGTTAAAGAAAGGAAAATGTGGTTGGTATGGCATGAGTTGCTTTTAGTGGATATATGTTGTTCTATACTTTAAAAGTTGTGAGAGGCGAGAAGTGCGCCTCTTTTTGAGTCTTCTACATGTGGCAATCCAATTTTTCCCAGCAGCATTTACTGAATAGCAGTTCTTTTCCCCAGTGTATGTTTTTGTCTGCTTTGTCAAAGATTAGATGGCCATATGAGTATGGTTTTATAGCTGGTTCTCAGTTCTGTTCCATTAGTCTATGTCTCTGTTCTTGTGCCAGTACCATGCTGTTTTGGTTACGATAGCCTTGTAGTATAGCTTGAAGTCTGGCAAATTGGCCTCCCAATTTGTTCTTTTTGCTTAAGGTTGCGTTAGTTATACAGGGTCTTCTCTGGTTCTGTATGAAGTATAGAATTATTTTTTTTTAGATCTGTGAAAAATGACGTTGGTATTTTAATGGGGATTGCATTGAATCTGTAGCTAATTTTGGGTGGTAGAAACATTTTAAAAATGTTGATTCTGCTGATCCATGAGCATGGTATGGTTTTCCATCTGTTTACGTCCTCTGCTATTTCCTTCCTCAGTGTTTCATAATTCTCCCTGTAGTGGTCTTTCACCTCCTTAGTTAAATATATTCCTATTTTATTTTCTATCTTGTTATTGTGAAAGGTATGGATTCACATCTCTCACCTCTCACAAAAATTAGCCCATGATGGATAACAGACTAAGGCATGAAACCATAAGAATCCTGGAAGAAAACATTGGAAAAACTCCTACAGACATCGGCCTAGGCAAAGAATTTATGAAGAAGTATCACAGCATTGACAAAAATAAATAAATGGGACCCGACCAAATTAAAAAGCTTCTACACAGCCAAAGAAACTATCACTAGAGCAAACAGACAACCTACAGAATGGGAGAAAATATTTGCATGCTATACATCTGATAAAGGGCTAATAACTAGTCTGCATAAAACTCAGAAAAATCAGCAAGAAAAAATCAAACAACCCCATTAAAAAGTGGGCAAAGGACATGAACAGAAATTTTTCAAAAGAAATAGACTAATGGCCAAGAAACATATGAAAAAAATGCTCAACATGTCTAATCATCAGGGAAATCCAAATCAAAACCACAATGAGATATCACCTAACTCCAGTGAGAATGGCTTTTATCAAAAAGTCCCAAAACAACAAATGTTGGCATGGATGTGGAGAGATAGAAACACTCATCCACTGCTGGTGGGACGCAAACTAGTACAGCCTCTATAGAAAGGAATATGGAGATACCTCAAAGAACTAAAAGTAGAACTATCATTTGGTCCAGCAATCCCACAACTGGGTATCTACCCAAGGAAAAAAAAGACATTCTATAAAAAAGACACATGCACTCGAATGTTTACAGCAGCCCAATTCACAATTGCAAAGATGTGGGAACAACCCAAGTGCCCATCAATACATGAGTGGATTAACAAAATGTGGTATATGTATATCATGGAGTTCTACTCAGCCATAAAAAATGACAAACTACCTATTGTCTTATCCTGGATGGAGTTGGAGCCCATTCTTCTAAGTGAAGTATCACAAGAATGGAAAAACAAGAACCACATGTACTTACCATTAAATTGGTACTAACTGATCAACACTAACGTGTACATATGGGAAACAACATTCATAGGGTGTAGGGCAGGTGGGAGTGGGGAGAAGGGGATGGGTAAATCCACACCTAACGGATGGGTGCACACGGTCTAGGGGATGGGCATGCTTGTCAGGTGGTGCAAAGGCAATTTATGTAACCAAAGGATTTGTACCTCCATAATACTCTGAAAAAAAAAAATTGGCTGCTCTTCCAGAGAAGTGAGGCGGCACTGGGCCCAGGGATTAAGCAACAACAAAAATAGGGGTGGGCAAGTGGAGTGAAACTGAGAAGCTGTTGCCTAAGCATGCAAGAGAAAGGGCTAAACCAGAAGCTTATTGGCATTGTATATGAATTGCAGGGAGATTTAAGTCAGACATTGGGGGTGGGAATGACAAAGTGATATTTGAGAAGTTCACAAACTTTGGACATTGAGTTTATCCGAATGAGTAAGTATGTGTTTCACAAGTCTTTTACAGTCTAGCTGTGGGGAAAAGACATAAAAAATAAACAATCAGGAACTCCCAGTAAGATAAAATAGAAGTACTTTTCCATATTTCTCCCACTAAGTATAACTAAAACCCCTGAATGTAATCTATATTATATATAAAAAAAAAAAAGAAACTCTGAAAGGTGGGGAGAAGTAGGCAGACTAGCTAGAGACCTTGAGACCCAAGGAACAACATGGTGATGAGTTCACTGAATTTTGTTTGTGTCTCATATATCCCAGACTGAGTGCTGAAGAAGCCAGGAACCTGGTAATGGCAACAGGTGCAGACAAAAAACAGCTCCAACAAAAACCTGCTCTCTCTAGGCAAAGGGCTACAAAGATAGAAAACTTTCAGACATTAAATGCTCCACTCTAGCTAAATACCACAGAGAAAACTATGGCCCCACACCCACCTGTGCTAGCAAAGGCCAGTGGGGAACATAGACTTTTACCCTCCATAGGCTGTAATGAGGCTCCTTGAATCTCTCCCTTTCTCCCATGGCAGGGTGGTACCAGAGGAGGCCAGGTAGGGAGTCTGTCTGGTCTTTCATCCCCACCAGGTGGTAATGGGTCTCCCCTCCTCCTCCTTGTAGTGTCAGTGGAGACCATGTGGCAAGTTTGGACTTCAATTCCCACCCAGCAGTAACAGAGCATTCCTCCTATTCCCCATGGGGGTGGTATCAGAGCTAATGGGGAGACAGGAATTTTGCCACCACCCAGCAGTAATGAGGTATCAGTGGAGGCTGAATGGGGCATAGTAGTGAGGCACTCCCACCCCTCCATCCAGGATGGTATTAGCACAAACCTAGTGGGCACTCCCACCTACACCCAGCAGTAATAGGAGCCCCTCCCCACTTTGTGTGTCAGTGGAGACCAAGTGGATGATCTGGACTTCTACCGCTACCTGGAGTAATGAAGTGGTGCCACCCCTCTCTCTGCCACAGCAGTGTCAAAGGAAGCCAGCTAAGATAGAGGGTTTAAATAAGATCCAGAGTCCTATAACATGTTACCCCAAATGTCCAGGTTTCAACAGAAGGTCACTTGTCATTCCAAGAACTGGTAAAATCTCAACTTGAATAAAAAAAAAAGACAATCAATACATGCCAACACCAAGATGACAGAGATGTTAGAATTGAGAAGATTCTAAAGTAGCCATGATATAAATGCTTCAACAAGCTATTATGAACACTCTTGAAACAAATGAGTGAATCAAATGTCTCAGCAAAGAAATAGAAGATGTAAAGAAGAACCACATGGAAATTATAGAAAATAAACTTTGAAACTTGCTGGATAAGTTCAAGAGCAGAATGGAGGAGACAGAGAAAAAAGTCAGTGTACCTGATGAGTGAGCCATAGAAATGCCCTAATGAATAAAGCCTCAGGAACCTGTAGAATTGTAACAGATCTAACATTTATATTATGAGTCCTGGAAAGAAAGGAGAAAGACAATGAGGCTAAAAATGTACTCAAAGAAATAATGGATAAAAACCTTATATATTTGGCAAAAGACATAAACCTACAAATTCAAGAAGATAAGTGACTCTCAAGAAAAACCCAAAGAAATTCACACCAATACATATCACAGTCAAACTTCTGAAAACTAAAGATAAAGAAAAAAAATCTTGAAAGTAGCCCAAGAGAAACACATCACCTATAGGGGACAAACAATTTGAGTTAAAGTGAACTTCTCATCAGAAAGTATGTAGGTCCAAGGTTAGTGGAACATTTTTCAATTGCTGAAAGAAAAGAACTATCAATCCAAAATCCTACAGTCTATGAAAATATTCTTCAGGAGTGAAGAGAAAATCGAGATAGTCTCAGATGAAGGAAAAGGAAGAGAATTTGTTACCTGCAGACCACCATAAGAGAATGTCCTAAAGGAATTTCTTCAAATGGAAAGGAAATGACAAAACATCAGGAAGAAGGCAAGAACAGGAAAAAGAATAACATTATAGGTAAGTACAGTACATTTTCTTCCAGCTTTTGAGCCTTCTAAGTTGTGTTTGGTAGTTGAAGCAAAAATTATAACACTGATATATCCTGAAATAGATGCAGAGGAAATATTTAAGACAATAGATAGGATAGAAGGATAGGTAGATAGGTAAATATGATAGAAGGGTAAAGGGAAATAAAAAGGTAAGGCTTCCTATGCATCATTTGA
The DNA here is from genome assembly GCF_041146395.1 of Eulemur rufifrons. Taxonomy (NCBI): domain Eukaryota; kingdom Metazoa; phylum Chordata; class Mammalia; order Primates; family Lemuridae; genus Eulemur; species Eulemur rufifrons. The sequence goes on from NC_090989.1 coordinate 149,171,743, forward strand.
ACTAGTGAAATGTTGACATTGGAAGGCTGTGATAGTTTATGTATATGTTATGTGATGACCAAAGCAACCACTAAAAAGCTACACAAAGAGGTATACTGCAAAATATTGTGGATAAATCAAAATATAATTCTCAAAAAATGCTGAAATATACCACAGAAAGGCAAAAAAAGAAAATAGAGAAATGAAAAACAGAGAGAGCAAAGAGAAAATGAAAATAAATGGCAGACATAAGCCCTAACATGTCAATAATTACAGTTAATGTAAATGATTTAAATATGCCTATTTAAAAACAAAGATTGGCAGTATAGATTTAAAAATATGACCCAACTATATGCCGTATATAAGAATTTCACTTCAAAACAATGATATATTTAGACTGAAAGTAAAAGAATGGAAAAATATATATCATGCCAACATTAATCAAAAGGACGTAGTAGAAGTGGTAATGCCACTTCAACACCATATAAAGTAGAGTTCAGAGCAAAGAAAATTAACAAGGACAGAGAGGAACATTACAGAAGGATAAAATGCTCACTCTACCAAGAAGACATAGAAGTCCTAAATGTGTATGCACCAAACATTAAAGCTGCAAAATATGTGAAACAAAGACACAACTAAAAGGAGAAATAAGTAAATCGACAATTATAGTTGGAGACTTCAAAATCCTTCTGTCAATACTTGATAGAACAACTAGACAGAAAACTTTGAGATTACAGAAGAACTTAATAACGCCATCAGCCAACAGAATCTGACATTTAAAGAATGCTCCACTGAACAACAGCAGAATGCATATACTTTTTAAGAATCCATAGAGCACATACCAAGGTAGATTATTTCATAGACCATCAAGCAAATTTCAACACTTTAAAAGATTTGATACAATATAGAGTATGTTCTCAGACCACATTGGAATGAAAATAAAAATCAATAATAGAAAGATAACAGAAATATCAACAAACATTTGGGAACTAAACAGCACACTTCTAAATAATCCATGCACCAAAAAAGAAGTCTCAAGGGAAATAAAAAAAAAATAGACTGAACTGAATGAAAAAGAAAATATGGCATCCCAAAATCTGTGGACACTGCTAAAGCAATGCTGAGAGAGAGAAATTTATAGAACTAAATGTTTACATTAGAAAAGAGGAAAAAATCTCTTCTCAATTATCTTAGCTCCCTCAAGAAGAAGAGTTAAATAAATCTAAAACAAGAAGAAATAGGAAAATAATAAAAATAAGAGAGAAATCAATGAAGTAAAAAATGGAAAAAACAATAAAATCAATAGAACAAAAGCTGAGTCTTCTAAAAGTTCAATAACATTAACAACCTCTAGTAAGACTGAAAAAGAGAAAAATCAAGAAGACACAACTTACCAATATCACGAATGAAATAGAGTATATCAATACAGACCCTGAAGAAACCAAAAGGAAAATAAAGTAATACCACAGACAGCCCTACACATATAAATTTCATCACTTAGATGAAATGGACCAATTCCTTGAAAAACACAAACTACCTTAACTCACCCAATATGACATATATACTAATAGTTTGAATATTCCCTATAACTATTAAGGAAATTGAATTCATAGTTTTAAAAGTTCCCCCGAAAGAAATCTCCAGGTCCGTATGGCTTCACTGGAGAATTAAAAACAGTTCTATGCAATCTCCCCCAGAAGATAGAAAAGGAGGAACATTTGTAATTTTATATGTCTAGAATTCCCTTGATACCAAACTCAGAGAAAGTCAGTATGATAAAAGATAACCATAGGCCAATATCCCTCATGAACATAGACAAAAAAGTCCTTAACAAAATATTAACAAAGAGAATTCAACAATATTTAAAAACAATTGTACACTGTGATCGAGTGGGGTTTATTCCAGGGATGCAAGACTGGCCCAATATTTGAAAATCAATTAATGTATCCCACCATGTTAACAGGCTAAAGAAGAAAAATCACATGATTATATTAACTAATGCAGAAAAAAGCATTTAACAAAATTCAACATGTATTAACAGAAAAAAAATCTCAGGACACTAGGACTACAGGGGAATTTTCTCAACTGATAAAAAGCTACTACACTAGCATTATACTTAATAGTGAATGACTTAATGTTTTCCCCATAAGATTAGGAGCAAGGGAAGAGTACCCGCTTTTACAACACTTATTCAACGTTGTACTGGATCTTCTAGCTAGTGCAATAATGTAAGAAAAGGAACTAAAAAATGTAGATTAAAAAAATAAGAAATAGGCCAGGCACAGTGGCTCACACCTGTAATCCTAGGCCTCTGGGAAGCCAAGGAGGGAAGATCACTTGAGGCCAGAAGTTTGAGTCCAGCTTGAGCAACATAGTGAGACACCATTTCTACAAAAAAAAAAAAAAAAAAAAAAAAAGAAAGAAAGAAAGAAAGAAAAAGAAAAATTAGCTGGGTATGGTGGCACATACTGTAATCTCAGCTACTCAGGAGGCTGAGGTGGGAGGATCAATTGAGCCCAGGAATTGAGGATGCAGTGAGCTATGATGACACCACTGCACTCTAGTCCAGGCAACAGAGTGAGACCCTGTCCAAAAAACAAACAAACAAACAGCCCCCGCTTGCTGCTGAGTGTATTATCTACATAAGAAATTCTAAGGAATTTACAAAGAAAGTTCCTAGAAATAACAAATGAGTTCAACAAAGTTTCAGGATACAAGATAAACAAATAGAGATTGATTGTGTTTCTATATACTGCAATGAACACGTGGACACCAAAATTAAATATACAATACAATTTATAATTGCTAGAAAAAATCTAGGTATAAATCAAACAAAACATATATAAGATGTATATGCTGCAAACTGCAAATACTGATTAAAAAATCAAAGATCTAAATGATTGGAGAGACTTACTGTATTCATAGATTGGAAGACTCAACTTAGTCAAGATGTCAATTATCCCCACACTGATATATAGGTTTAATGAAATTTCTTTCAAAATCCCAGCAAGATTATTTGTAGATATAAAGAAGATCATTTTATAGTTTATATGGAAAAATGGAAGAACTAGAATAGCTATGTCCATTTTTGGAAAAGAAGAATAAAGTGGGAGGAATCAGTCTATCAGATTTCAAGATTTATATAGCTACAGTATTCAAAACTATTTGGTATTAGGGGAGATAAATGGAACAGAATAGAGAATCCAGAAATAGTCCCATACAAATATGGCCAACTGATACTTGACAAAGGTGCAAAAGCAGTTCAGTGGAGGAAGAATAACCTTTTCAACAAATGGTACTCAAGCAAACTGACATCCAGATAGACCTTTTGGTCTACCAAAAAACAAACAAGCAAACAAAAAAAACCCCACAAACCATCCCCCCCAACAACACCTTGACATCTAAACCTCATACCTTACACTAAAGTCAACTCAAAGTGGATCATGGACTTAAATGTTAAACATAAAACAATAAAGCTTTTATAAAAAACATCTTTTGGATCTAGGGCTAGGCAAAGAATTCTTAGATTTGGCACCAAAAGCATGACCTATAAGAGAAAAATTGGATAAATTGGACTTTTTCTAAATTAAAAACTTTTGGTCTGCAAAAGACTCTTAAAGAGAATAAAAAAGCAACCTACAGAGTGGAGAAAATATCTGCAAAACACATATGCAACAAATGACTAGTATCTAGAATACATAAAAAAACTCTCAAAACCCAGCAGTAAAAAACCCCAAACAATCCAATTACAAAATGGGCAAAAGATATGAACAGCCTTTTCACCAGAAGGGATATACAGATGCCAAAAAGTACGTGAAGATATTTTCAACATCATTTGCCATTATGGAAATGCAAATTAAGACCATGATGATCACTACATACCTCTTGGCTAAGATAAAATATAGTGACAACTCCAAATGCTGGTGACAATAATGAAAAAGTGCTCATATATAGCTGGTGGGAATGTAAAATTTCACGGCCATCCTGGAAAATAGTTTGGCAGTTTCATTAACAAACTAAACATGCAAATACCATACAACACAGCAATTGAATTACTGAACATTTATCCCAGAGAAACAAAAGCCTATGTTCACACAAAAACCTGTACATGCGTAGTAGGTGTATTCATAATAGCTCCAAACTGGAAACTACTCAGATGGCCTTCAGCTGTTGAATGGTTGTGGCACATCAACACTGTAGAATGCTACTCAATAATAAAATGGAATAAACTATTGACACCACAACATGGACCCATTTCAAGGGAACTCTGCTGAGTGAAAGAAGCCATTTCAAAAGACTGTATGCTGTACGATTCCATTTATGTAACATTCTTGAAACTACAACATTTTAGAAATGGAGACTAAATAAGCAGTTACCAGGAATAAGGAGTGTGGATGAGGGTGGGCGCCAGAAGGGAAGCACATTCAGCTCTAAAAGAGCAACACAGGAGTCCCTGTGCAGATGGAATTGTTGTGTGTCTTTATCCACGTCAACATCCTGGATGTGATATTGTATATTTTTTTCAAGATGTTGCCATAAAGGAAACTGGGTAAACGGTACGTGAGATCGCTCAGTATTAGTTCTTATGACTGTGTGTGAATCTACAATTATCTCAAAATAAAAATTTTAGTTAAAAGCACACACAAATAAGTGGGTGATTATAATTACAATATGTGGTTGAGGCTATGAAAGTAAAGACACTTGCTTTGTTAGAATATCAATTGACACAAAGTGATTGGGAGTGATATAGCTGATGATTTAAAAGACAGGATCAGAATTCAACACCATGTGACAGCCTGGAATACTGTGCCAAACCCACAGGATAAAATATGATGGGTTTTCATGGAAAGCCCTATTTTTATATATATAGAAACTATTTGCTCAAAAATTTAAGTAATGAAATTCCTGTGCTTAACCTTGAGAATTTAGATGCTTTTAGTTATCAATCCTAGTGGAAACCGTCTAATAAAAATCAGAAGGAAGAGACTCTCTCTCCGTTTTCCCATCTCCCCCAACCTCCAAACTCCACCTCTCTGCAGCTGTGGAGGGCAGACAAAATGCTAAACCATAAAGACAGTTCAAATATCAAAATGAAGGAATTACTCCTACTAAAACAGAACCATGATTGTAAAAGAATATGGGCAGAAATGAAGCAAAAGACAAGAATGTATGAAAAATAACAAATCAGGCTGGGCACAGTGGCTCATGCCTGTAATCCTAGCACTCTGGGAGGCTGAGGTGGGAGGATCGTTTGAGCTCAGAAGTTCAAGACCAGCCTGAACAAGAGCGAGACCCATCTCTACTAAAAATAGAAAGAAATTAGCTGGACAACTAAAAATATACAGAAAACAATTAGCCGGGCATGGTGGTGGATGCCTGTAGTCCTAGGGAGGCTGAGGCAGGAGGATTGCTTGAGCCCAGGAGTTTGAGGTTGCTGTGAGCTAGGCTGACGCCACGGCACTCTAGCTCGGGCAACAGAGTGAGACTCTGTCTCAAAATAAATAAATAACAAATCAAAACCAGTAAGATCTTAGAAATTAAGATTTTTATCAAAATGGAAAAAAAATGTTTTTCAAACTACACACACATAGAGAATCAATGAATTGGAAAATAGTATGGAGAAACTCACCCAGGACATAGCACAAAGGAGCAAAGATATTTTAAAATGTGAGAGAGCTAATAAGAGACATAGAGGCTAGGTTGACAAACTCTGACATTTGTGTGGAGTTTCAGAAAATGAGAAAGAAGGGTATGAATGAAAACTAACATCTGAAAAACTATAATAATAGTAAATAATTATTCCAGAATTAGAGAAAGACATATCTATTCAAAATATTCCTAGACATATTACTGTGAAATGGCAGCACATCAGTCATGCAGAGCATCTCTTCAAAGATGTCAGAGAGAAAACACTGATTTTATGCCAGATGACAAGGTGTTTAAGGAAAATGACTGCCAACCTAGAATTTTATACCTTGCTAATTTATCATTCAAGAGTGAAGACAAATGAAAGACTTAAGACATACAAGGATTAAGGATTTTACTGTCTATAGACATTTAATAACTTTTTAAAAAATGTGCTTCACCAAGAAAAAAAGTGAGCCTAGAAAAAAATCATGGCATGCAAAAGACAGTTGTTAAGGACAGAAACTGATCAAAATACATTGGCAAATTTAACTGCTGATGGAAGAGAACTTTTATTGTTGCTTAGAAATGTAAACCAAACAAACAAAACCCCAAAGCTTCAGGGCAGCAATGACCAGACGGTAGGGAGGTGATGTTCAGTGAACAAAGTGTGCAAAAATTCATGTTGTGTTTAAAAGGAAAATGCAAATACTGAATAACTCTAGAATCTGTTAGACAAATCTGTAATTAAATATGCATGTTAAAAAAAAAAACAAGAGTAACAACAAAGAGAATTGACTACAATTTATAGTTTCCAAAATAGCACAGGGGAAAAGAAGACTGAAGACAGGGAAAGACATTTAAAAAAGAAATAAAGGAAAAAAGTGGGTAAACAGAAAACAAAATAAAAGGGCAAAAGTTAAGTCTGATTATATTAATATCAACAATCATGAAAGGTTAGAAGGAAATGGATTACCATCATTTGTTAAAAGACATAGAGTTTCAAATGTTGCTTATACAAGAACTCTTATATCAAAACCACACAGAAAGATTGAAAATAAAGGGATGGAAACAGTTATTCTAAAAAAAATTCACTGAAAGAATGCTGAGATATAATATCAAAATAGAATTTAAGGCAAAAGCTTTAATCTGGCAAAGAAGAAAACTACATAACATCAAAGAAACAATCTATTAAGAAAGTAATTTTCACTTTGTTAATATAGTTATAAGAGATATAAAATTCACAATATTGTAAAATATTAAACATTGACTTTTTACAAATTTTACAAGTAAAATATTCTCCAATTTTTAAATGAAAAATGAGGCTTTTCCAGCAGACATAAGCCTTTATCATAGGTTACGCTTGAAATTGCTATGCACATTCCAGATCAAGATTTTTACTGATGGTAATTTCAAATTCTTGATAATTACAATCAATGAGAAACCTTACTCACATAAGCAGTTGATAAAAATGAAAGCAAAACGTTCATAATCATTCAAAATTTTGCAACGACTGAAATTGTATTTGAAGGATCTACTGGTTCTTTCTCTTTCATTAACAGATGTTGAAATTCCTTGTAATATTGAAATACAAATGAAGATCAAAGGTATCAGATGTTTTTACACAGCTCTACTTTCAAATCATGCACATATTGTTAGAACAGTCACCCTGCAGCTAGTTTGGATGCCACCAGAAAGGCACATCAGCCACAAATAGATGGAAGTGACCGAAATATGTAAAACAGAGAGTGGGTGCTGCTGCCTGGAGCTGTATCTGCCAGGAGCCCCGCCTGAGCCTCCCTGGCCCCCAAGTGTCCCAGAGGCCTTGCTGTGCTGTGTTCCTGGGCACCTGGAGCATGAACGAATTCCTCCTGCAATTCCGCACACCCCTTGTCCTGGAAGGGCGGCCGGGGACTCTGCCGCTGGCTGGTGATGTGGATGTTGCTCCTGGGCTTAGCACATTACGCTAGAGCAGCAAGGGCTGGATGTCCCTTGGGCTTGCCGTGGCAGGGGGGCGGGGTGGGGGTGAGCAGGTGAGCTTCCTGAGCCAGGGGCTGCTCTCTGAGGAGCCCCAGAGGCGGGTGCTCAGGAAAAGGCACAGCCCAGCCGTCCCATACCCACAGCCCATTCATGGCTCGCCAGCCGAGAAGTTCTGAAACAGAGAATTATGTGGAACTTTTGCAAAAGCTGACCATGTACAAACTTATAATAGAGCTATTAGCAAATCTGAAAGAAAAGGTATCATACAGACCATATTTTCTGACCACAATTTATTCAATTAAAAATCATCTTCACGTAGATTATACAAAACAAAAGAACATGGTTTTGGAAGCTAATAATAAATTTCTAAATGCTTTATGAGTTAAAAATGAAAGCAGAACAAAAACTGCAAAATATTTACAACAGAATGAAAACGAAAGCATGGATCCATAGTTTGCAATCCACAATTCTGAAATCTAAAAGACTCTGAAAAATGGAATATTTTTTTCAAAATTCAGTCACTTTTCATAACTCAGTGAATAGTCTGATATGAGGCTATTTACAGTCTTAACTATCCCACTTATAGCAAGACTAATGAAGAAATAAACGAGAAAAAGCACGAATAAGTAATATTAGCAACAATAACAATGAAAGACGCAACTAAGTAGAACAGAGGGTAAATACCAGAAGAGAACACCTCGAGCAACTTTATGCCAATACATTTGAAAATTTGAGTGAAATGGATAATTTTCTAGAAGATTACACATTGCCAAAACTGGTTCATGAAAAATAGAAAAATTGAATAAACTTTTCAAGAAATTGAATTATCTCAGTTTCTTGTCTCCCCAGCAGATTTCCAGACTAGGAAATACAAATGACCCAATACACATGAAAATATGCTAAACTTCCATCACAATCAAGAAAATGTAAATTGAAACAGTGTTGGCTAACATTTCCCACCCCTTTGATTAGTAAACATCAAGAAATCTGACAAGACCAAGCTTTGGAGAGGATGTGGAAGAACCCACCCTTTCCCAGAATGTGGGTAGGAATTTAAATTGGCAAACCCGCTTGTCGAAAACTGGCAATATCTAGAAAATGTAGAGATGCCCTGATTCAGCACTTCCATTTTTAGGTATTTATCTGGCCTAGAGAAATTTTAACACGTGTGCACGAAGAAACGGCAAGGAGGCCAGAGTAGCTGCAGCGGAAGGAGTGAGGAGGAGTGTGGTGGCACCCAAGGCAGAGACGGGGTTGGGAGCCTGGGGATGTGGGGCCTGGCAGGCCACGGAAGGGGCTTTGCCCTCTACTGGGAACCAGCTGGGGGGCTACTAGACGACGCTGAGTAGTGGCAGATGTTTCACCAGGATCACTCTGTCTGCAGCACTGGGCACAGCCTGTTAAGGTAAGGGCAGAGGAGGGAAGCAAGTTGGCAACAGGCCCCACCCTCCACGGTGGCTTGGACAGGGACAGTAGCAGTGGCAGTGGAGATGAGTGGTGAGGTCGGGGACACAGCCCCAGGCCACACTACTGCTGCTGAGCACATGTGTGGCACTAGCCTCCCTGCGACACAGGGACCAGTTGGGTGGGTTCCAAATTTTCAGACAGCAAACCAGTCATCTCCTCTAGTTTGCATTTGTTGGAAACCAGCTTCTGCTTCTCAGGCCAGCACTTCTTTCCTGTTCCTTGTTGAAGCGAGGAGGCGACGACTATTTCTGTCTGTTTGATTTTGATCATTTAAAGAGCGGATGTTTGAGAAGCACTTCTAAAAGTAAAGGGGCCTGACCGTTCCTAGTCACACCAAGCACGGAGATCTCATGGAACAGACAGCAAATCCCAAAGATGCCCTCAAAATCTCTAAGGATCATGAGAAAAGTAGTTTCAGAAACAAACAATAAAATTTAAAATAAAACTAAATAAGGACGAGTTTAATTCTGGCTCCCATTCGCTCCTGTCGTTCTGTGAAGGGAGCTCCTCACTTTGCTTTGTCTGGGCACCCAGCCATTGACTCTAGATGGTTGGTTGGAACTCCTGAGTTGAGGAGTTTATGAAGAAAATAAGAAAATTATCTGAAAAGACTTAAGCTGTTTTTTGAAATGTACAGGTTGCCAACAGTTAATTTGAACATACCTACACCAAAGAACAAAAATCAAAAGGCAACCCAGCAGTGGGATTCTGTCATTTATAACTCTAAGCTGTCGCTTGCCTCGTGAGGTCAGGAGCGTTCACCCCGCTGGGCTGGTCTGAGTGTGGATGGCTGAGCAGAGCACCAGATGGATTTCGGCAGCACCTGCCCCATCAGTGGGAGTGGCATGCTTGTTCAGGGTGCAACCTGCACAGCTGTCCTTGCCCACCCCTTCTAATCCACATCTTAGTAAAACCCAGAGCTAAGAGCAAACAAAGATCTCTTCGCTTCGGTTCAATCTGGTTCCTCTTTTTTATCCTTGTTAGTTTTTCTTTGTTGTCTGCTGACCTCTTTCTGAGTCCCACACAGGCCGTGCTGATCCACCCCGACGCAAGCTGGACTCGCCACTTCCTTTTATTAAGTCTGACACATTAACTGCCACGAATGTCTTTTTTTTTTTTTTTTTTTTTTTGGCAGTTTAACAAAGTTCAGACTTCAAAGTAGATCATTTTCATAACTCTATGTATAATGTTTTAGCTCTTTTCCCCTGTTTGATACTTCAAAGATCTACCTAAATGTAAGAATTTATGAGCTGTATTTTTCTTTTGTTGTGGTTCTATAAAATGTCTCCTTCCTCTCCTTCCCTTTGCTTTCTTGGTAAAGCCGTGAACATTCTAATTTTGAGGTAGCAGTGGGTTTAAGTTCACCTGGTTTGTGGTGAGTGAAAAAACTCTTAATAATCATAATAAGGGAATTTGAGGCTTGACCATGCAGTTGATAATTTTGGTTTGGGAGTCCACAAAGTGACACTGTAGATGTAACTCTTTATGCTGCCTGACCCCACTGGCTGGGTCTGAGTTGCTCTTAAATTTTTCATGCGGGTCTCATATGACTTTGTTTTGATCTACTTTCTCAGTTACTTTTCTCTTTGACCTAGAAAAGTTCCATTTTTTATCATGATTCCTTGAGCTTCAGTCTTGTCTCTGCCAAGAATGAGCCATTGGCTCTGGTATGCTACTCTTTGGAACTTCAGTTTCCTCAAAAGTAAAGAGGGAAGATTGGGCTCTATCCCAGCTCTCACAGTCTGTGGAATTTGGGAAGTTGTCTCTTACTACGTGCCTGCTGCATTAAAGAAATAAAAGCAAAGGGAAGACACCCCCCTGGATATTTCTTCTTCTGATGTCTCTTTCACCTATTTCACTATGACTCTAGGGAAATGGAGTGAAAGACGGACGAGGTTACAGAAATGATTTGTCTCTCTACTCAAGTGGGTTCTTGACCTCTTTCTGAGCCCTCCCTGACAGAGGTTCTCTAACTTGTCCTTGACAGAGCGCCACTGACACGGTCACCCAGAGAGTTTCAGGTTCAGTAGGTCTGGGGTGGGTGGGAGCCTTTCTGACAACACGTTGCTGATACCGCTGGTCTGGGGGTCACACTTGGAGAACCACTGCTCTATAGGACTAGACGCAAAGCTAGTAACTCCTAAAAGTCATAATCTCAGCTTGAGCTCTTTTCCAAACACCTGGCTGGCATTCCAAGTGTAGGAAAACCCATTGCATCAGCACCTCACCTCCTTCCACTTGGTTCCCGGGAAGGGCACCTCTGCTCAGGCTAAGTGTCTTGGCCCCAAACCACATTAATCAGTCCAGGTGTGGGTGCCAGATGCTAGCTGGGCCAAACGAGCTGCTTCCAGGCTAACGTGGAGTGGAGACTAAGAGATTCCAACATCTTGGTGTGGCGACTCTCCGTGGCAGAAACCCTTGGCTTATGGAGGCAGGACACAAAGAAAGCCTGTTTGCAGCCACTGGGAGAGAGAGACAGTGGCTAAAAGAGTAGTAGAGATGAGAGGAGAGAGAGAGACTCCCGCTTCCCCATCTCCTGTGGCTGTCGGCCACCCATTTTTGAGGCCCTGCTGCACCTCTTGTCTTTGGATTGCATGAAGAGCCCTTGTACCCTTAAAATAAATTCCTCTGTTGACTTAATCCAGTGGTTTTCAAGTTCTAATGCACCTCAGCATCCCCTGGAGGACTTGTTAAAATATATTGCTGGCTGTCACTCCCGGAATTTCTGATTCAGTAGGTCTGGTTTGGGGCCTGAGAATCTGCATTCCTAAGGGATTCCCAGTTAATGGCATGCTGGTGGTTGGGCTCTGACACCGAGAACCATTGGCCCCTTAAGTACTTCAAAGTGGCCTCTTCATTATTTCTGCTTGTATAATAAAAACTAGAGTATCCATTGAGCCTCCTGCTCTCCCAGGTGTCTGTGTACTGGTTTGCATATTGTAACTGTTCAGTCCCCACAGCAACCCCTTGGGGGAGAGGGGTGTTGCAATTATGGCTCTACAGATCTAGCTGTTCAGTAGTGACCATTTCCTACCAATCCATGTCACCTACGCACCCAGGTCTTTCATGGGCCCCACACAGGACTCAGGAGGTGGCATGGGAGAGCTTGGGTCTTCAAGACTAACAGAACCGAGTCTGATTCTTACATTCCTCCACAGATGAGAAAACCGTGGCTGTGACAGGTTAAGTTACATGCCTGACATTCTTCCCTCTGAGAGCGCAGCGCTGGGAGTTGAGCCCAGGACTGTCTGACTTGGAAGCTCACGTTCTTAACTCATGCTCTATTTCACTTCCATCCCGGCCAAACTGGCTCTGTTGCCACCCTCTGAACATGGCCTACACCCCAGCCCCTGTGCCTCTGCTCGCACTGGTCCTGCCTGGAGTGCTTCTCCGCCATGGGCTCTGCCCAGCCACCCTTCGGAGGCCATGTCAAAATCTCCCTCTCCATTGGACACCTCCAGACCCCCTAATCTCTCCCTGCTTCCTGTCCAGACCGTTTATAGCATCTCCACTCTTCGAGCAGCCATCACACTTGCATTTGTCTTGCTGTCTTTTGTCTAGTCTCCTAGCCATGTGTTTTCCTAGCTGCATGGGGCTAGGCCATGAGCTCCTTGAAGATGGGGACTGCTGCTTACGCTGGATTCACCGCCCCTTTTGCTCCTGGCTCAGCGCCTCTCACACACCAGGCGTTCAGCAGATGCCTTTGAGGTTGAACTAGAAAAAGAAAGAGTGGTTTGTTTCCTGGTGGGGGCCGTGGCCTGGAGAGATCAGTCCCACAGGGGAGGATGGTCTGGAGCTGGGACGGGCCTGCAGAGCTATGCAGAGACGGGGCAATGGATTAGCACTGCCCAGGAACAGGGCACGACTTTGGGTAATGTGATTCCCAGAGAAGGCTGACAGCTGAGGGGGCTCCAGCAGCACTCCCAGCCCTGGGGGATGCGCCTTCCAGTGCCAAAGGGGCATCTAGGGGTGCCATAGAGTGGCCACTGCCTCCCTTTGAACACCTATCCCCATCCATTTGACCCTGCTGCTCTCCTTACGGTTCCTGCTGCCTGTTTCCTGCACCTTGAACTCAACCCAGGCATTCAGGGGTGGCCTCTGCAGTGTGCAGACGCCCAAACCCCATCTCTCCTCCTCCCTTACTGACCTCCATTGTGCGCAAGACGGCCTCCCTTGCAGCTGCAGGGGTCGTGCAGCACAGTCCTGGCCAGTGAGACCTATGTGGAAGTCTGCTGGGGATTCCCGGGAAATAATTCTTTTCGGATGTTGTTGCTGCCCCTTCCTCCTCCTAGTTTATTTCTTCTTTTTTATTTCTTCTTTTTTCTTCCTGCTTGGAATACAAATAAGAAGCTGGCCGTGGTCCAACCACTGCCCCATGTGGCAACCACGGGGCAGAAAGCTTCACTACAGAGAGGTGTACGCAGCGGCTGGGGTGTTTGTGTGTGTGGCAAGGCCAAGTTCGGTGGGGTTCCTGTGGCTGGGGCTCTGTGCATGCAGGCGGGGCAGTACACTGGAATGAACACCCCGCTGTTACAACCGTTGGTGTTTTGTTCTGACATACCTGGTTGCCTAGAAGTACACGGGCTGGAGCTGCGAGCCATAGATTTTGTGTCTTGGACTTGGGGAGCTGATGGAGAGATTTGGAAAGTAAGGGAAGGGCTCTGCAGGGTGGGTGTGGGGGTAGCAAGATAGCACGAAACAAGCATAGGAAGACGGGTGATTAAGTCGAATCATAGCTGTTCAGTAGTGACCATTTCCTACCAATCCATGTCACTCATGCACCCAGGTCTTTCATGGGCCCCACACAGGACTCAGGAGGTGGCATGGGAGAGCTTGAGTCTTCAAGACTAACAGAACTGAGTCTGAATCTTACATTCCTCACTGATAAGCTGTTTGACCTTGGGCAAGTCACTTAGCCTCTCTGAGTTTTTAGTGGAAAAAAGATTTAATGTGACTTACAAATAGAGACATGCCAAGAAAAGCATTTAAAATAAAGAGATAGGAAATGGAGGAAAACAAGCGGACACCAGTGAGTCAGGCCACAGAGGGTGTGCCCCAAGATTTGGAACAGCTGCTGGACGCCTTTCAACAATTTGGCTCTCAGTTTTCTAGCAGCCAATGCAAACAGCAGAACACATCCATTTCTGGATTCTCAGGACTCACAAAATTGGGCAAGGTGGTTCTCCAGTAGATACACAGCCATTCTTGGCACTGGATTCAAGCAGAAAATGTCTTCTCTGGGTTTTCTTCGAAAAGACATGGATAAGGCCTATCCTGAGATATTTTACACAAGACTGTCTTAACAAAAGGGGTTAAATAAGTCTGGAAAGCCCCTTCTATCAGACACCCTTCTTGGAGAGTCCCAGATGAGAATATTGGAGGCTCTGCAAGTCTTGCAGCAAAGCAGCCAGCTTCCAGAGCTTCTGGAGTGCGGAAGAGTGTCTTTGACTTCTTCTTCCACTTGTTCCTGTTTCTCTGCAGCAGCTAGTAAGTAGCGTGTCCTGGAGCACACAATGGCACCTACCGGTGCGATGTAAGGAACATTCTCAGTAAGATCCGTGGAGTAAATATAGCAGTGCACGTCACCGGGCAATTTTAAAACAAAGCACTCCTCGATGTAGGTCGATGGTGACGAGCTGCGGCACGGTTCAGTGAGCGTGTCTGCGGTGGGGGGTGGGCAGCCGGCGAGTGTCTGGCTCACACAAGCACTCAGCAAATGTGTGTATAGGAAGCTCCCCTTTCTGGACCCAGAGATCAGTTCCTTGCTGAGAGGGTAAGGCCATTCTTAGTGTATGAGCCATTCCTTTCCTGATGATGGGAGTTGAAATTTTCCTTTTAGGGGTTTCCTGAAAGCAGACATGATATCCCTGCACACCTTACTGGAGAGGAAGTGTGTTACTCATAACTAAACATGCATTGTCCCCAATAGGAAGGTCACATGAGTAAGGGAAAGAAAGGTCCAGGTGTTGTTCCACACCCAACTTGTCCTTGACGCTTTCTGTAGCAGCCCAGCCTTAGTGCCTCTCTCAGCATCTTTCAAACTTTAACCTGCCTACAGATCATCTGGGGATCTTGCTAAAAGTGCAGATTCTGATTCAGTAGGTCAGGGGTGGGGCTTGAGATGTGGCCTTTCCGATAAACTCCCAGGTGACGTGGTTGCTGTTGGTCCACGGACCTCACTTTGAGTGAGGAAGCCCTATGTCGGGCCAGCTGGCCCTGATGCTTGTGCCTTCCAATTGTCACACGCAGAGACCAGGGCTTACGTGTGCCCTGTACCTCCCATCGTGCTTAACTCGGAGCCGTGTCCTTGGACACTGCTTTGTAAGTGTTTGGTGCCACACCACGGAACTATCAGAAAGTCACAGAAATCACCCTGCTCCTTCAGGGTTCCATGCCTGGAGCTGGGACCACAGGCAATTAGAAGAAAACACCTTGGCTCCTCTCAGCCCCAGGCTGCCTCCCTTTCGATTCCTGTGCTGAAATCCCCTTCTTCTCACCTGTTCTCTCACCTTTCTGTCTCGGCTGCTATAGAGGGATTGAAACCAACAACCTTTGAGTTTAAGTACTCAGAGTAATTTCCTTCTTGCAGGGGTTGAACTATCTACATGACTCATCTCCCTGCCTTCAGAGAGTCTGCATCTTGTCCCCCTGAACTCCCACCCACTGCTCCTGGGATGTGTCACAGCTGCTCTGCCAGTGTCCCTGAGAGACTTTCCCCTTGTTGTGTCATATCAACCCTCTCTCTGGGGCAGAGACACTGTGGACGCTGCCCCCATCCACACCTCATTAACCCCTTCTCAGTCGTTTCCACACACTGCCGTGGCTGTGGCTGGTGTGGCCGTGCTTTCTGGAGAAGACCCACACACTGCAGAAGGAAGGGGATGTCCGCGGGTCACGGAGGCTATAAACGTGGTGCGACTGAGATGCAGCTCAGAAACTGGGGGACTCATTATTGCGCTGCTGCTCACCACACGAGAGGTCACTGGGCAATGTCCACGTGGTCATAACGGACACGTGAATCAGTGGGTACCAGGAGGAAGTGGGGGCTGGGCTGGTCCAGGGGCAAAGGAAATGGCTGGACAGCTGAATCGCACCTGAAGGAGTAACTGTCACCTGGAGTGTCCTACACAGGGGCCAATGGGGAGTCCCAACCCAGGTTCCTGATTGCTTTCGGGCAGGTTGGCCCAGTGGGTGGGGCCTGGTGGCAAAAATACAGACACCATCTAAATCTGCATCCAAAATCCAGGTGATCCCTACTTTAGGGCCATGCTACAGAGGATATCCATGGCAAGGGGACAGGATCCTTCACAGCTAGGCAGGACTTCAGGGCCCCATGTAGCCAAACTAGAGTTCACTGGAGGCGCTGTCAAGCCAGGGTCAGGAATCACTGGGCCAGGATTTAAAGGATGTCAGAGTTTCTGTTTCCCCCACAATGAAGATACCCTGACAAGGTATAAGACTAGAATTTGATGGCATGTTATTGTAGGTGGTAGTGGGGCTTGAAAGGACGTACAGATGCTTTCCCTTCATATTATTATTTTTTAAAGTGTGCTGAAAGCAGAATCACAATCTGATTGTTAATCTAGCACAATTTGCTTTGCTAGAAGTAACCATTTTGAGGAGAAACCTGCTATCTGTGGTATGAGATCTAGTTCCTTATCTCATTGAGGTGTGACTTTCAACACATTTCTATTGGGTTGTTTGTCTTTTTCTTGGAAATTTGTATGAAAACCTGTATATTGTAAATATCAATACTTTGTTGGTTATCTTTGTTGCAATAATTTTTTGCAAAAATACTATTATTTTTATATTAGCTTTGCTATGTTCTATTGTGTTTTACAAAAAGTTGAAAATTTTATGTAAGCAAAGATGTTTATCTTTTCATTTATAGCTTCTGAACTTTTGAGTCAATTATTGCTAGTGTAAGGAAAAGTTATTGATTCTTGTGTGTTCCAAAAGTTGTTTGTTTTTTTCCAGATGGACTCTTGGGTTTTCTAGGTATAAGAGCATGCAAAGTTTTAACATTTTTTTCTTGTTTTCTCATCGTATTTGTTAGACCCTTTAAGGTAATATTAAATTGTAATGGTGATGGAAGACATCTATGTATGATTCCTGAACTTGATTGGCTTAGTTTTAATATTTCACCATTTGTGGTGATATTTTCTGAGGATTTTTATAACTGACTTGTCACAAATAGTCCCGTTATTTCTCCTAATTTATTTAGAGTTATTATTGGGAATAATTACTGGTTTTCATTAATAATTTTTTAGTATCTTTCAATGCAATCATTTGGAATTTTGTTCTTTAATTTGTTGATCAAATGCATTAAGAGAATAGAGTTCCTAATTTGAAGCACCTTTTCAAGTTTGGATAACATCAACTTGACCATAGTATTAATATATTATCCTTTTGATATATTGCTGAATTTTATTCACTAATATTTTGACTATTACTTATGGATTTACATGTGAGATTGAAATATGGTTGCCCTTCTGCATTATGTCTTTAAAATAGGCTGGTTTCATAAAATTAAATGGGAAGAAGTTTCCATCTTTTTCTATGAGCTAGAATAATTTAAATATCATAAGAATTATCTATCCCTTAAAGCATAGGTAGAACTTAGTTGTGAAAATGTCTGATTATGATACCTTTTTAAAATCTACTTTAAGAAGTAGATTTTAGTTTACTTTTCCAATTTTTCTATGTTAATTGGCCTATTCATATTTGCTACTTCTACTTAGGTTAATTTTGATAATTTAAATTTTTCTAGGAGATTTCTCATTTCCCTGAGGTTTTCAAATGTGTCAACAGACAGCTGTAAGTAGAATTCATCTATAGTTTTTTCAACCCTTCTGTATGTCTATGTCTCCTTTCTCATCGCAAACCAACAGTTCAGAGAAAGCAAATCCAAACAGCCAACAAACACACAAACACTCTCAAACCCACAAACACTCTCAAACCCACGACTTACATTAAAGGTGAAACAGCAGGTTGTGCTTGTCATTCCAGCCCCACTGGGAAGACAGCGACTTGTGGGTGGGGCAGGGAGAGGTGAGAGGTTTCCTCATTTGCTGCCTGTGGAAATAGAAAGGGAATTATTGTAAATTGTTTCAGAAAATAATCTGGCAGAATCTTTTTAACTTAAAATACATATCTTGTGATCATCTAATGATACTCCATGGAATCTATGCCATGGAAATAAAAGAACCAGTGACAGGTGTCTAAGAATATTTAAGTGGGGGGGGGGGGAAGCCCTAGAAAGTGATTAATCCAAAATACTAGAAAAGTTCAAAGAATTATGGCTCATCTACACCCTAGAATACTATTATGCCACTAAAAAGAAGGAATTAGAGTTATAACAGCAGATTTGGAAGAATTTCCAAAAGGTTTTACAAGATTAAAAAATAAGATGCAAAAAACTGTATATTCTGTGTCATACACAATGGCCAAAAAAGCTCTATGTATTTATGTGGCTGCTCTATGTAGGGACGTGGGTGCTCTATGTATGCATGTGGCTGCTTTATGTATGCATGTGGGTGCTCTATATAGGGATGTGGGTGCTCTGTGTATGGATGCAGCTGCTCTATGTATGGATATGGGTGCACTAGCACAGAGAACTTGGGCCATTGATGAGGCCTTGGGGGACATTGGAGGAGGTGGGGATGGGAGGCTGGTGGGCAAAAAGAGAGAAACAAAAAACTGTGCTAAAATAAAAAGACACCCTCACATGTACATGTATAATATGATCCCACAAATGTAAAATTACATATATGAACTGTATTTTTGCACTAATAAATTAGGAAAAAATGATGAAGAGTTGAGTAGCTATTGGATGGAGGCTATCCATAATTTATAATAAATTGAAAAATCAGCAAGTTGAAGAGAAATAAGTACCATGTGATGATATATCAGTGAAGACAAGCAAAGAAAACTTTGCATGTGTGGATATGCCTGGATTGCTTTTTGTATGAGCAAGGGAAGGGAAGATGATTACCTTTACTTTTATACATCCTTGTATATTAAGATATCACTTGCTATAACATACATGTATTATTTTTCTAATCTGAAAGCTATCAAAAAAGGACAAGAAAATTATAAAGTGGAAAGCAAAACTAATAGGTCACTAAAATTAACATTTAATAACACATGCTTCTGGCCTTTTTTTCTATAAAAGCTTTTCAAATCAGGTTACACAACATGGGTCAGCCCTATGGCCGGGCACCAGAGTGTGTGCCATGGACGTGGCCACCGTGCACGGCTGCACCTGGAGATGAGCTCTCAAGTCCAAGTTCACCCAAGTCCATGGTCTCCCAGTAATGTCAATTTCTATCGGATTTTCATTTTGAGTCCATATTGATCTGCAACCTATGAATCAGATGTTAAATTTAACCATAACCAACATAACTGATACACAATAGTGAGAGAAATAAAAAGGGAAAAGAAGTACAGGGAGAAACAAGAGTATTTATTTCTGCAATTGATTGTTAAGATCTCTCCTCCACTACTCATTCTGTGTTTCCCTTTCTTTCAGCCACCACCTCCCTGGCTGGGATCTGTTGAGGTGGCCCAATCTGCCATTCCTCAGCCATCTGAGACATTCGTGGTCTGTATAGGACTGCAGTCGTTTCTTTTAACTCTTACTTTCTTATATACTTATACAAGGAGACACATAAAATATTCCCCTAGATTTCACTGCCCATATTGTATATACTCTTCCAGAATATCTCCTTCCCTCCATCTCTCTCCTCCCCTACTGCACCCCCATCTCTCTCTCTCTCTGTCTCTCTCTCTCTCTCTCTCTCTCTCTCGCCATTTCTCTAATTGTGTAAGGAAATGACGAAGCCAGGTGGTGTTCTCAGTTTCCAATTAGGGAGAACTTTTTTGGATCCACTCGTAGAAGCATTCTTACTTGGAAACGAAAACCTTGCATCAGCAGAGCCCAGAGATGTGAGGACAGGGAAGAATTTTGCGGGTGGGTCATTAGGTAAAAACACGAGACGTGTCACCACCTCGTGGCTCCTCGACTCACGCGTTCTGGCTCTGTTCAGAGCCCAGATCACCTCGACTTTCAGGATCTCATCACAGCTGGTAACTTAGCTCAATGTTTATATAATTTTTTAAAAGTCTATTGACTTTTCAGGCACAGTAAGAAAAAGAAAAGCATTATGCCAATGTATCTTTAGGTTTCTTATAAGACTTCCTGAAATATCTGCAATTCTTGAATTAGCCACACAGATGTTGCTCTCTTTTTTTCTGTTTTAACTCCTTATGAGTCACAAGAGGCAAAACAGCTCATAGATTTTTGACAAGTGCTCAATCTGGAAATATTTTACATAGGGATTCAGGGTCATTCAAAAGTAGGGCAAGGTAATATGAGGTAGGTAAAAAAATATGGTTAAAACAATCTGATTTTGTTTTCAGCACTTACCTTAGCCACTGGAAGGCCAAAAAGCCAAATGCCTACATCAACATCATTTTTTGGATTCCTGAACTTCTGTATGATCTATGGTCATGTGATCATGTAAGTCACTATCTTTTTTTTTTTTTTTTTTTTTTTTTGAGACAGAGTCTCGCTCTGTTCCCCTGGCTAGAGTGAGTGCCGTGGCATCAGCCTAGCTCACAGCAACCTCAAACTCCTGGGCTGAAGCGATCCTCCTGCCTCAGCCTCCCGAGTAGCTGGGACTACAGGCATGTGCCACCATGCCCGGCTAATTTTTTCTATATATATTTTTAGTTGTCCAGATAATTTCTTTCTATTTTTAGTAGAGACGGGGTCTCGCTCTTGCTCAGGCTGGTTTTGAACTCCTGAGCTCCAGCAATCCGCCCGCCTCGGCCTCCCAGAGTGCTAGGATTACAGGCGTGAGCCACCGCGCCCGGCCATGTAAGTCACTATCTTAATGTACATAACACAGTCACAAGTTTATTGTAAATAACTGAATGGTCAATTCCAAATATTAGTAAGCATTTAGATGTGACTTAGAGTGAAAAAATCTCCTTACATGCTTTATGTGTTAAAATTCTATCAACCCACTGAAATTTAAATATACATTGAAAATTGCAAGAGTGAAATGCTACAAAATCTAATGACAATATAATCAGTCAATTTTGTGTACAAAAATATAAGATGTTTCAAGTGATAAAATAAGTAGAAAAATAGATTGGCAGTTAAAACAAATGATAAGAGAAAGTACTGGAGAACATTGTGTCAGTCTTGATCAGCCAAGAGATGCTTATTAACATATAAACAGAATTAAAAAGTAAAATAGAGAAGAAGATAGAGATTATAGAGATTAAATTATATCATCATTTTGACCTTTTTAGACTAGTTTGACATACTAAAATTATTCATAATTAAAATAACCTTTAAGAAGTGTAATTAACTTTTAGTTTATTTAACTCAACTTCAGCCAGAAATCTTTTTGAAAAATTTTCTATTTGAGAAATTCTTCCCATCCTATGATAATGAATCAAAAGTAGAACGTCAAGATCACACCTCAAAATTTCCCCCAAAGACTTCATAAGAATGTACAGAAATATCCATGATAAACTCTATTTGATCCAGACATAAAAAAGAACGTAAGGTATAAAGAAGAAAAGAGAGTGGTGGGGAAAAGAGGAACCTCAAAACATATTTTTATCTCACTAATCAAACTTTGAAACAAGCTCCTTCACAAGAATATTTCCCAAAGACACAATGCTTGCTTCCAAAAGATGATTGAAAACATAAAGTCTAACATGTAAATAAAAACCCCTGTCAAAGCGATTGCTAGAGGTTACCACCCATTGTCTTGGGGAAGGATTTTGAGTTTTTTCCAGGCTACGAATTCTAGATACAAAGATCCTTCTAGAAAACTTTTGACTGTTGTGCTGTCTGCTAGACACAAAAGGATTACTGACAACACTAAGTGTGCTGGTTTTGTGTCTAATGCTCCTGATAGTTAGAGATTCAGAGACAACTAGATATCTTTTTTTTTTTTAAGTTTGACAGCATAGTGGAATAACACTGAACTCTTCTGTGGTTTGGCTTCTTTACTTGCTTGTGAAGAGAATTCTGGGTCACACACACACACATACACACACACACACAAAACGACATAGTGACTGAAGGAAGAAATATTTACTGGATGGAAAAATCAATGAAGGAAAATATTGTATAGTTGTCTCTGATAACGGAAAACGCATGGCGAAGCTATGACTAATTCAAGAATCATGAGCATGCAGTGTTTGGTTCACACCTTTCAGTTGTGTTTTCAGAAAATAACTACGACATGGCCTAATGTAGCAGAATTGCTGGCCTTAAGCAAAAAGGTAAAAGGGCACTTGTATCATTTGGTTTTTTTAGCTAAAGATAAACTGCATGATATGTACAAAATAGTAACTGCTTTAATGCACATTCACCCAAAATGTTCTAATGGGATAGCATCCATGATGCCTTAGACAGGCTGTTTCATCAAAAAAAAGTGTAATAATAAACTTTACAGATAACAAGATTGGCAGAATAGAACTTGCTAACAACCAATAGTTGCTTGTGGAAAACTATCTCAAGAGCACGAGTGTTTCTGACCTGGTACTGCTGTCAAGATCCTCCTGTCCTTCCCCTCCAGAGATGGACAGATTCCATCTCTGGCACACATTCCGTGTGCCTCGGAATCTGAGACGCACATGGAATCTAAGACAATTTTTAAAAAAATGTTTAGTGCCAATCACATTACTCCATGGCTCATTATTAGATTCAAACTTTTCTCAAGTGCTTACATGGAATCCCAGGTGCATGGAAACATATTAGAAATTTAACAGTAAAAGTGAAGGCAATAATAATGAGCCTGTGCCTTAGTTTGGGCTCCTCGGAAGGCAGAGCCCGAGATAGAGGCATCAGAGGTGAGGGAGGAGAGTGGAGCAGGGCGGGAGAGAGGGCCAGGAGGAGGATGCACGTGGCCTCAAGGGCTGGTCGCTGGGTCTCTGGGGACTGCCTGACAAGCCATGAGGGGCCCCTCAGGGCTGTGCATCTGGGAGAAGGATGGGGATACCTTTCCCCATCAGCTCCAGTCACTTGCCCCACTGGACAGAAGGTTCCCTGCCCTTGCAGCCCGCACGTGTGTGGGTGCTGAGTGTCAGTGGAGGTGTCCTGGGATAGGGGTGAGGGGCATGGTGCCCGGGCCCAGGCCAGGCACCATCAGGCTGCACCTGTGTGAGGCTGACTGGATCCCCCAGCAGACAATCCCCAGGATGAAAGTGGCACCCAAGAGGTATCCAAATAGTCAACTTATGAACATATTCAGAAAGCTTCTTTAAGCAGTGCACAAACAATGAAATCACATTATCACTAGAGATGGTATCTTTAATTCCAGGAGCTGAAGAGCAGAGAAGCTGTCACCTTAGTTGATCACGAGGAAAGATAAGGAAAGAAAAGCCTAGTAACTGTGTGACAACCTCACCATGTGCACATCCCTGAACTGGCACAGTAAACTCCAAATCTTGCTCCTCCATCAACCTCAGTTGGAAGCAAATGACTATTTAGTATCGTACACGTGCTGCACAGTGACCACAAGAGCCATTGAACACTAACAGTGAAGAGAAGTGATTGTTTCTGTACCAAGATATCAAACTTTAAAAATTAGAGCACTCACTTTTAATGATACAGTTGCAATTATAATTACATTTTTAAATAAAATTTCAGATTATATTTAAATCCCAGCAATTTTTTTCTGTGATGGTGATCATCAGTTTTGGCCTTAGCTGTGGCCAGGTAATGATTTTTAGTGAACACTGCACCATTCAACATTTGCCCAAAATGTGTTTTTTGTTGGCCTCTAACTTAATATTGTTCTAATATCCAATAATATTCTAGTGCCTGTAATGGAAAGTGTTTGCTTTTTGTTTTTGTTAAGAAGTGCATGGCCAAGTTTGTATTAACCTCTTTCAACTGTCAGTGTCTCGTATGCAGTAAGAGTTCTGTTTATGATTTAATCATTTTCTCCTATTCTTATTTTCTTTTTGCTCTTATTTAATCCTCTAATAATATCAAATTTTTAAAAGTTATTTTTTATAAAAGTTAGGATAGAGCATAGTTAGGAAATTAGAAACACCATCACCTACCCTGTTCCTCCCTACCCTTGCCCACTCCTCTGAGGTGTTAACTTAAAAAATACCATAATTATAAATTTAGAAAGGAGAGCTTTATTTCTTATAAAGGGTTACAGCCTGCAAGGTGGCCATCCTGACAGGCTGAGAAGTGTATCCTTTGGCAGAAGCCTAGAGACAGGCACTTGGAGGGAGGGAGAAGGGGTAAGACGGGAATTTAAGCTGAACAGGTTGGGCCAACTATAGATATTCAACAGGTTATAGGAGGATCTATGAATATTCATGAAGGTGGTCCTGACACATGTGTATTGAACACACATGCATGTTATATACCACCCATGTTCAATTTGGGGTGGAAACCTAACATTTAAATGTGTTATAATTAGGCCCTATACATCAAAAGGCCTTTTCAGGACACAAAAGACACTCAAGTGTGCAGCCTCTGTAAACTATCCGGAAGCAGTACATGGTCAGTGGTCTCTCACCAGGAGAAAGTTGCTGAAATCAGTTTCTTGTCCAACCCAGGCTGTTAGTAATGGCTTGTGGAACAGGTAGGTCAGGGTCAGCATCCGGTGGATGAGCTGCCAGGCCAGTGCCTGTTTAGCTGCTAGAGAAAAAGAAAACCCTGATGGCAGTTAGAACGTAGTTTATTCTTTAAGTGTAGGGGTGCATGGCTTAACCCTTGCCTGGCATGGCCTTAGGTCCTGTTTATAATCTGGTGTCTTATTGCCACAAAGAGTCTGTTCTGTCAGTCTTACGATCTCTATTTTAACATTAATGCTGGTCAGTTGATGTGTCCAAATCCCAAAAGGGAGCAGGTATAATCAGGCATGTCTGACCTCCCGTCCTGTCATGGCCCAGAACTCAACTCAGTTTTTCAGGTTTCTCTGGGGTCTGCTTGGCCAAGATGGGGCTTCATTCGGTCAGTTGGGATGGCGGATAGGATTTAATTTTTAGTTTACAGAGGCAACCACTTTCATTTCTATTGGTTATTTCTCCTGATGCTTACCTACATGTTGTAAAATAATATGCTTATATTGTTACTTCATGATATATCAATTTTAGACATTGTCTATTGATTTCCTGTTCTTGTAGGTGAGGATTTAGCCCACTCCCACTTCCTTCCCCTCCCTACATCCTCCCAATATGGTTATTTGACAGTTTCTGAGTAAATCACTAATTAGTATTCACACTATTATGACTACATAGGTATTATTCACGGTTGAGCTAATGTTTTGTGTTCTGGGAGTTGATGGTGGTTTCTTTTTATTTTTTTCCATCTCCTTAGTTTTTTAAAATACTTGTTGCCAATTTCCAAATGCTCCAATTTGATCTGTTATGGGCCCAACAGTAATTATTTTAAACATTCAAAACCCACAAACTCTACGTTCTTTCTCAAGATCAGTCTGGACTGGCTGCTCTGGAAGTCCTGGAGGTCCCTTTGCCACTCCCCTGTGTTGAGCCCATTTCCAAGATCCTGAAACTTCCTCCCTCTTGGTTACCTCCTTATTTTGCTAAAGCATATATTTTGGTCTCTTCCTGAGAATGGGTAAATTGGAAGTAAAATATCTAAAAATATCTGTATCCTGCCTTCATTCTTAATTTCATATTTTGGCTCTGTATAGATTTCTGGGTTGAACATAACATTTCCTCAAAATTGTGATACAGCTTTCCATGGTCTTTTATCAGCTGTTGTTGAGAGTCTGATGACAAGTCCATTTCTGTTCCTTTCTATTCCCTATTTTTTCTCCTTGAAAGCACTCAACATACTTATTTATCCCTGCCATTCTGAAAGTTCACAACGATATGCCATGGAGAGGGTCTGTGTCCATTTATTGTGCTGGGCACTTGGGGCTCTGGTCATCTCAGAGACCTGTGTACTTCTGTTCTAGGAATTTTCCCTGAATTACCACTACTACTACTTTGTAATAATGCCATTTCCAGTGCTTTTTTCTATTCTTGAACTATGTTAGTTGAATTTTAGATACCATCCTACTTGCTGGACCTCCCCCAGCTTCATCTCCAGGTTGACTGATTTTTATCTTTTATCTCCTATTGAGCACTCATTTGAGTGGCAGTACTGCACAGTGGTTAAGGGTATGGGCTCTGGGGCCAGATCCTGGTTTCAAATCTGGCTGCCTCATGCCAACCGGAGGCCTTGGCAAGTTTACTTAAACTCTGTGCCTCAGTTTCCCTAACTGTAAAATAGGGGCAATAATAATCCCTACCCTGGAGGGTTGTTATGAGGATTAAATACATTAATATATGTAAAGCTTTTAGACCAGCTCCTTGGAGAGTAATAGCAATTATTATTATTGTCTATTTCGTATTAGTTTTTCTACTCAACTTTACGTTTCAAACTTTCTATTAACTTTTCTTTTGAATTTCTGATATTATATTTTTAATTTCCAAGACCTTTTTCCTGTTTTCTGATTGTTCTCTTTCTGTCTTTATTCAAACATTGAACTAACTTCCCTATTTTTAAGCCTTGCACCTTAATCTCAGCTTAATCTCACAGTTCTTGGTGCCTGTGAATTTCAAGACTGTCCAAAGTTATAAAGGGTTTGTTTCTCATTTTTCCTAGCAAATTCTCCAGTAGGCCTTCCTGCTGTTCTATTTAGAGTCAGGTCCAGCTGACTCTAAATGATCATGGGTACGATAAGACCAACAGGCCACCCTGGGCACCAGCCTATTGCTTTCTACCTTTTGCTATGAATAAAATCCTTGGCTGTGGTTAGGTTACCACGATGATGTGTAAGGCCTTCAGGAGGTATAGGGATAGCTGGGGTTAGCAGAGGCATGACAAATAAGGGAAACAATTCAATTACAGAGTATTTGGTCCACTGAGGATAAATCCCTTCCCCTTCACTGATGCATCTGAGCTGATGCAACCTCATAGCGATCTGGAAGTTGGCTGGTCTGCTCTCGGCATGGGGCCATATTGGGGTTCAGGTTGATTGCTCTTGTAGAAAAATCAGCACGTGGCCATAACAGAAACCACGATAACCTCAATGAGTATGAGCCCATGCTTTAGAGTCCATGCTCTAAACACCACTATTTGCCCTGTTCATGAGCCCATGATAAATCATCTGGCTGCCACAGGAAGGGCAACCCAGCATACTGTGTTATCAGAGCTTCTTCCATCATGAGGGACCATTTGGTGAGCAGTCATGAGAGACATATTTTTAGGTTTGGGACACATTTCAAGAGGTCCATTAACATAGTCCTCCAGATCTTTTTGACAACAATTTTCAAATCCTATTCCTTCTGTTTTCTCTAACATTTGACCACATCATAAGCACTGCCTAAAAATGTGTGTAGATTCTGCCCCTTGGCGATTTTTTTTCCAGGCAAGGTGGACACTATGATGCACTTATTGAATTCTACTGCCCAGGAGGAGTCTTCCTCTTTACTGTCCTTTAGGGCTACCCGCTAGAGAGGCTGTGACTGACACAATCTACCCAAAGCTGGTGCAAGCAAAGTGCAGGAGCCTCTATCCACAAACCAGGCATGAATGTTTTCACCCCCAGTCAGATAATCATAGCAAACTTCCCATGAGAAGGTCCAGGTTAAGGCTGGAGGATGGCAGGTTGTTGGCATTAGGCATGGTGTGGGCATGAATACCCTGCCATGATGCCTTCAGAGCCTGTGTGGGTGAGATCCTACACACAGAGCACCACTTCCCCTTTATGATGCAGTGTGATTGGGTCTCTCTACTTATGGCAAAGTAGGTCAGATGGCAGTCAGTTCATAGTAAACAACCTGAGTGTCATGGTAATCCGGTGTCCCGTAGTCAAATTCTTAGTGTCCCCTGGAGTCCAGTAACAACCCAAGAATTCTTTGCTGCTGAAGGGGGTATGGCCTTTTTTCACCTTCCTAGGGGCTGCTGCCATGGTCCTGTCAAGGCTGGCACAGGCTCCACACAGTGTCCTGTTGTCCCAGTGTGCTCTAGGCACTACTGGCGGCATTCTGACCCCTGCGGGCTCAGTGACACAGCCACTAGACTTACACCCCTGCTTGCCTTTAGAATCTTCTTTCTCTAGACCCCAGAAGTGGAAACTTTAGGGTCACCCAGTGTACAGGTAGAGCAGAGCACACCAATATGGTATATACTGTTCCATTATCCAAAAGACCCCTCAGATATTGATACTCCTTTATTGGTGGGACAAAGAGTGCTCTGCCCCGACAGCTGAAAGCAAACTGCTCCTTTAGGTGGCCTCCGGTACCAAGAGGGAGAAAAACACATTTTCCTGACCTGTTTTTGTAACTAGTTTTACTGGAACATGGCCGTGCCCATTCTTTGATCGTCTATGGCTGCTCTCTTGCTACAGCTGCAGAGTTGAGGGGTTGTGACTGAGACCATTTGGCTTGAAAATCTAAACTATTTATTATTTGGCCCTTTAAGAAAAAGTTTGCTGGCTCTTGCTCTAGATTAGTGTCGATGCAAAATATCACAACTGTAATGACTTGCCTCAGCAAGGGAACCAAACTCAGAAGAGCACACACAACTGAAGTCACCACCCGATCCAGCTGTAACATTCCACAGCTGTCCCCAAGGCCCGTCAATTTCTTTCTCTCTCTCTCTTTCTTTCTTTCTTTCTTTCTTTCTTTCTTTCTCTCTCTTGCTCTTTCTTCCTCTCTCTTTCTTTCTTTCCTCCTCTCCTCTCCTCTCCTCTCCTCTCCTCTCCTCTCCTTTCCTTTCCTTTCCTTTTTTTTTTTTTCCATTTCTTTTCTTTCTTGCCAAACTGGAGAATTAAAAGGAGGAATGACAGGAATCAACATATCTGTGTCTTCCTTCTCTGTGATGAGACACTGATCTCTGCTCTTTTTCTCACAGGACAGGGTACCGCTTTTCACTTTCCACTTTGAACGGACAGGAGGCCTTCAGCGGCTTCCGCTGGGCCTTCCTCTCACAGTCAGTCCCCTAAAGCTAGCGTGGGAATCCTGCCCCTTGCTGAGTACGCCCATCCCAACACCGTACTCGGGGACTCGTGAAAAAATCCCAGGGCCGTTTCAGGGCCAAATGCAATTTACAACAATACAAAGTCACATCAAAACTCCATCCTCTGGCTCCCATGAGCACCCACTCTGAGGCTGACCTCAGTGATTTCCTGGGGCTTTTAGAATTACTGTAATTACAAACTGGCATCCACTGATACCCAAAGACCGTGGAGGTTTCTTTTTCCCAGTGCACATTATTCGGGAAAAATCGGCTGCAGGTGCATTTGGGGGAGGCCAGGGTGAAGGTTCTCAAGTGTGGCAGTATCACAGAGCTCCTCTAGGGCGTGTGGTTTCCTTATCATCCAGGGGCCCTGGTTTTATGAAATGACTCACTTCTGAGAATTTGGAGAGAGGCCACATTCTTTCAATGCAACTTGAGACAGATCTGTTTTTTTGCCAGACCTGACATTTTCTTGATTTAATTATTGGGATCCCCATGATGAATAAACATAGTCAGGGGTGTCAGACCACTCCCTGAGCCCTATCACCACACTTTCTCTGTTGGCTTTGACCATGGCCACACCTACGTTGTTTCTCGAAGTTAAAAAGTCCACACTTAACATACTCCCTGCCCCACTGAGGTCAAGGACCGCATTTCCATCACAGGCCCTTCCACCATCGTTCCAGATGACCTTCCCTCTCCAAGCTTGTCTTCATGACAAGAGAAGGAGTGTAAGAGGGAGACTGGCCAGAACCCACATGGAAGAGGTAATATGACATTCCTGCCTTCCTCTAGGTTATTCTAGGTTATTATTAAGGGATCCTGGGCTTTCACACTCACCTAGCATGGACCAACATTTGGTCCGGGTTTGTGTTAGCCCAATCAGAAACTCTTAGAATCTCAGCCATTGAGTGCAATATTTTTGATGAGTGCCCATGTGCATAAATTCAGCCCAATTCAGATTTCTATTCTACCACTTTTATTAAGCACTCTTAAAATCCAGACTCAGAATTTTGATAATGTACCTTGACCAATTTCTGTAATTCTTTACGGAATTTTCTCCCTTACTCTGATTCTGCATTTTACCCTCTGGGCCGTGATGAATTCAAATCTTGTTTATCAGGTGAGTGACAATGAAGAAGGGGACATGCAGTGAACTGTTAATGCTCTCATGCTAAGGGAAAATGGCGTCCTTAGGGAAGACGGAGATGACAGTGCACCAGGACAGTGGGGGAACAGGGTTCCCCAGAGCCTCTGCATCCTCCCAGGTATCCCCATTCCCACAGGGCCTCAGTCTGTCTCACCAATACTTTAATATTCATACAAACTATTCTGCAAATTTGTGAATTCAACTCATATTATAATTAAGAAACCTGCTGATTTGTGCTCTGGATTCATTTCCAATAGTCTGGCAGCTTTACGTAGTAAGAGATTTTTTTTTTGTTTAACATGGCCATAGAAAGGCTCTAAGTTTCACTCTACCTTGAAGATGAAAGTTTCAGTATTTGAGTAGTCTTGCTTTAAGTTGCTCAGTGCCTTCAGAAGCAGCCATCCTATCCTCTGGTTCTGCCCTTCCTCATCTTCTTTAGACTGGTGGAGGCAGCACCTTCCTTCTGCCCCCAGCCCTGGCCAGGCCCTGTCCTCAGTGGGCCCATGGTCCCAGGTGATAACGTGACGAGCTGTTTTACCACACTGTCACATGGCTGCCATTTTCCCATCCTAGAGTTGGGAAGAGAGTCTTACTTCCTGCTAATTCAAATGCTCATCACCTCCCTGGAAGTTTGATGTCGCAATCCGCTCTTTAGAACTCACTTCTGTATCAGTTAATCTTGATTTATAAACAGCTCCAACTTCAACCAAGAATGACTGTCTAAGTGGGGTTTGGGTGGCTCACAGAATGGAAGGATGAAGGACCTCCAGACCTCAGGAGGGACAGCAACCTCAACCCTGGAAGCTCGTGTAGCCTCTGTTTAGGCCACAGACATAGGCTCAATCCCTTCCACCCGTGTGTGTGTGTCTTCCTTTGAGTTTTCAAATTCCAGCTGGCCCAGCTTAGATCAGGCTGAGATCCATCACCCCAGGACCTAATTCAAAAGACCTGGAAGACGCCTGGTGATCGCCACTGCAGGAATCAGCGTGAGCCAGGCAAACTCCCCATTTGTGTCTATAGCAGTGTCACTGCCTGTTGCTGACAGGAGAAGTTCAAACTCTTGGCATTTAAGGTTTTTAATTCGGGCATCAAAGTGCCTTTGCTTCCAGACCTCTCTCCCTCAACCTGCCAATTTCTCTGTTCCCTGAGCACTCTCTGTCCATCCCCAACTCTGCCTTTGCTTAACCTCTCCCAGGGCTTTCCTGAGAGGTGCTGCTTCCTGACTATGAGACCCAGCCTGGCCTCTCCTCCACGAACACTTACTTGACATTTACCATATATATGTATTTTATGAGTAATTGCTTTCCCTGTGCTATACGTTGTCTCCTTGAGTCACTCAGTCCTAGCAGGAAACAGCTGACACACTCAAATTGGGCAATTTGAGGAGAGTATAATGAAAGAAGCATGTGTGAAGGAGACTGCAGGGTGAAGGGAGAGCAGAGTCCCTGAGGAGAGTAACAGCAGGGCTTTGTTGCCAGTCCAAGGTCTGAGGAGGAGGGGGTGGGAGAAACTGCGTGCTCAGCAGACGTGGCCAGCTGGGGTTTGACACATGCACAGCATCTTGATTGGACAGCACAGGATGGGGACAACGTCTGCCTCTCCATCCATTCTCACTTATCCTGAGTCAGAGGGGCGGCTGTTCTGATTGTCAAATTTCAGGGTGTGTGTTGGGCTGCATTTACTAGGGTGGACCTCTGTGTGTTAGAAGGTCCCACACACGCACAGGTGAGTCTAGTCCATTCCCGCCTCCCCGCCCACCACCCCAAGCCGCAGTAGGTTGAATCAGGGTGTGTCTCACAGGGGCAGGTCACACTTTCTTGCCTTTTTTTTTTTTTTTTTTTTTGGTTGTTGTTCTATTCACACCTGTTTTCAGCGTGCCCATTGCTTTGGGTTTGGGCGTGGCCCTTCGGAATAACATGTGGCTTTTGGTTTATGGGAAGGTAGTAGAATAGGTAGTCATTGAGCTCTAACCAGTTTTACCAAAACCCCTCATCAGGGCGAACTAGGAATGAGCCCAGATAATAAAGTAGACCGTGTTTTCTGTATTCTGTTGCTCCCTCCTGTGGTCATGCCTTGCACAATTCCTGGGGATGCAAATGGCATCCCCTGAGTTTTGCAACACAGTTGGACAAGATCAGATTTAAGCATTCCTGAGTTTCTCGCTGGGATATCGGGAAACCTCACCTCCAGCCTAGCACACAGGCACACCTTTGCTGACTCTCTGTGCTGGGCTGGCTGCGGCTGTGGCACCGGCAGCGCCCCCTGGCGGTCATGCTCCCCACTGCAAGGGCAAGGGACACTGGAGCTGGCAAGTGGAGGACACCGTCTGAAGGCTGCGGCAGACTCTGCCTGGACCTTGAACTGAGCCAGGGAGATTCTTGTCCTGTCTGAAAATTGAGAGGCTTTCCTCAGTTCAAGAAAGCCCTGACTGCAAGAGGCAGCTCTTCTGATGGGCATTGGGCTGCGGCCAGTGGACCAGCTCTTGCATAGCCAGGAAAGGTTAACCTTGAAACAGGCAAAATCTAGGTACATAGGATTTTAACGGCATTATTAGTTATTTCTATATTCAAGCCCATGCCTATCTATCTAGCTCTGTGTGTATCTTTAATATCACAGCTTTTTTTTCTTTGTCCTGTTTCTCAGACAGGAGCTGGGTCTGTAACATTCATTGAAGTCCCGCAATTCAGTCCTGTAAACTCATGTGAGCTCTATGTAGCCCTCAGAGAGCTGAAATTTGGGGGCTTTGATTAAACCAACAGAACTCATGGGGTGTAAACTTGACTTTTGTGCCTCACTATCCCTTTATTGAATCAGAGCCTGAAGTTCTTCTATCCCTGAATTAAAATTCAAGCAGTCCCATGGCTTTTGTCACCATACCCAGGTATAAAAATGTCCCGTGATCATTTGAGGTCACAAAAGGACAGAGTTTCAACTCAGAAATTAAAGAGTTGATGCCCCTATGATAATCAAAACTCAATTTGATTTGACACATCAATCTTCCCTGCTTGCCCCAAGCTGGCTGAGGAATGGCTGCTTGCTGGAGGGAGGAGTGTGGGCATGATTCTGCCTCTCTGTCTCTCCCTGCCTGGTGTTTCTACTCCTTCCCTAGCTTGCCCAGCATGGATTCTAACCCTCCCACCGGGTGGGGGCTGGGCGGGGAAGAGGGGTTGGGGTTAGGGACTTTTTGTTTGACTGGCTCTGCCATGAGATGACATAACCCTTTCTGGGGCTGGCAGATGTTTAAAAGTTGATTCTTTCTCCCATGGTCAGCTTTTGTAGAGTCAGTGGAGACATCCCTGGGAATATTTGATGGAACGCCTGTGATTTAATAAAATGCATCTTCCCTGGCTGCCAGCTCCCCATCGTCCCCCATCATGTCGGCTCCACTGCACACACACGTGCTGCTGGGGTCCCACGGACAAGCCCCCGCGGGCAGTCTTCTTGGACAGGATTAGAAATCCTCCAGGTGGCTCTCTCTCATCTGGGCCATGGAAAAGAATTCCACAACAGTGGCCGCTCTCCTCCACTCTACCCCAGTGCAGCTGGCTAGCCTGTCCCTTGTCCCCAGATTTCCTGAGTGTGAGGCACACCCTGATATGTGGTGCCTCTTTAACTATAGCGACTCCCACCAAGCTCTCAGGTGGTCCCATTGGCATCACCCTCACCAGGCTTGGGGTGAGGAGCAGGCACCCACTGCGCCTTCCTGTCCAGGGCAAGTGACATCCCTGCGTACCAACAGCCCCCCACAAAGAGCGCCTTTTCAAACACCTCCCTAATTTCACCAATCCACTCTCTTTGTCCCCAGTGTACGTGAGGGGTCTCAAGAGTTGTGAAATCTGTGTTTACAATTTCTGTGCAAATTCCCATGTAGTCTATTATGAGATATAGCATCTATGTGTTCCCACTGCCTCAGTGAAAACTTCCAATTTGATATCTTGGCACATACTGTCCATGTGTTGCATTAGTGAGCAGCATTTGGCTTATACACAATCTAACCCTAATTTGCTTGTTTTGAACTGCATCCGGTGTCAAGGTAGAACTGCCCTGGGAATTTAGGCAGCTTGTCCACAGGCCTCACACCCCAAATTTTCCCCCACAAATTGGTCTTCCTCATCATGGCTGTGCATACAGAGACCCAAGTCCTGTGGGGCATGGATCAGATTACTAGGGGTCAGGAAACTTCCATAAAGGACAAGAAAGTAAGTATCTTAGGGTTTGTGGGTTTTCCAGTCTCTGTTGCACTGCAGCTCCTCAGCTCTGTCCTGGTGGTGCAAAGGCAGCCACAGACAGCCAGTAACAAGTGCGGGTGGCTGTGCTCCAACATACTGTATCTACACAATGGGCAGTGGGTGGGTGTGGTCTGCAGATCTTTGTACGAGCCCTGGATTAGATCAGTGACTAGGGAAAGAGAAATAGTGACCCTAACTACAATGGCGACTTACCTGGGCAGAAATGGACAAAAATCCCAGTGAAGTTCATGACAATCCCTAGGTTACGAAGGACAGAAACTTGCTTTGTTCAGGAGATGTGAAGACTTCAGAATTTTAGCTCTGGAATTTGGAGAAAATCTAAGGAACTCAAGCTGGAAAAGGATCTTCTTTTGCAATAGCAGATTGTGATGCTCAACAAAAAAAGGAGGAGGAGCAGGGAAGCCAGGGAAGCAATCCTGAGGCACGTTCAAGGCACCTGCCTGGTCCGGTGTCGAGCTGGGCTTCACCCACAGCAGGTGGCTTGGTGCGCTTTGGGCCACTGTGCCTTCCAGCAAACTGCCCCTCTGTCTGCACGCCACTCTCACTTTCACCCGATGCTTAATGAAAAATCTGCTCATATAGCAGCAGCTCAGATACATAGCAAATACTTTGTCTCTCAAGCCTTAGCCAAGCGTGCCTTGCTGGCTTCCAACACCCGTGTCTGCATCTTGCTCCCAGGGAGCTTTCCCCAAAGCTAGGAGGGCCTCTCTGCCCCAGCAAGACAGGTGGGAAGTGCTGGGGATTAACATCCTCTGGGAGCGGCCCTCAGCCAGTGACCAGCAGGAGTGGAATATAAATTCCCCGACTCCCTTACCCCACAGATGGGGCAACTGAGAAGAGTGTTACACTGCTGCCAGGATTTCCTAGTGGCTTTAACTCCAGTTGAACCCCCAACCCCCCGCGTGGAAGGTGGCTTGATAATGTGCCGTTTGGGGGCATTTTCCCCTCCTGCTTCACTTCCCTACTCCCCTACTGGAGTTTCCTGCACTTTGCAGATAAACTCTTTGCTCTCCAATCCTTGCTCAGGGTCTGTGCCTGGGGGAACCCCACCTACACAGAATGACACCTGCTCTGTGTGCCTTTCTTTAGCGTCTCCATCCTACTCTCAGCAGCAGGGTCCTTCAGGCAGCCTTGGTGCTTCATTGCAGTCGCTGCAGTCGCAGGAGGCAGATGGGTCTCTCCACCAAACGGCGCGTGAGCCTTCTAGAAATGGATCTTATTCATCTCTGCACCCCCCGCATTTTCCCATTGTCGCTTAGTGCTCAAGTCTTGAGTCTGCTGGCTGCAGGAAGCCTGATGCATAGGTAGGCGAGGGGTCAGAGGCGGGTTTGAGGGGGCTGGAGCCGCACCAGTAACCACATGGAGTAGCCACTGGCCACACATGGCCATTTAAATTTAAATACAAAGTAATTTCAATTGGATACAATTTAAAAATTCAGTTCCTCTGTCACATAAGCCACATTTCAAGTGCTCAACAGCTGCATGTGGCTAGCGAGGACCATCCTGGACAATGCGGATACAGCACATTTCTATCACCGCAGATAGTTCTATTGGACACAGTGGGGCTGGGGAGCAAATGTACCCCGAATTTATGATTTGGTTATGTGCAGTTTTGTGTGGGTGACAAAGCTCCTAAAAGCTTTCGGGAATAAGGGGAGCATGAACAGGCACCTGCGGCCCACGCTTGTGGTTACCTAAGGGCAGATGCTCCTTCACAACGTAAGAGAGAACTGGTGCCGTAGAGTTAAGTTTTTAAATGATTGTTTTATTTACATTCTGGCTGAACCACAAAAAAGAAAAAAAAAAAAAAAACACTTCAAAGTTTCCTAGCCAAATTGAGAGTCATGTTGCGTGGTTTAGAGTGTTCCAAAGTTCACGTCCTGTGTTGCCCAAGTGGAGCTTTCAGGGAGGCACGATGGTAAGAAAAGCCCAGGCCACGCACTCCCTAGAGGCTGAGGATGGATGGACTGATGGCCATGAGCATGCAGCCCCTGCTGGAACCGTCTGACTGGGAAGTGAAAAAAGATTTTGGTCTTAATGTGGAAGTTTCTCTCATTTGGGTTGAATTTAGGCATTGCCAATTTCTTTATAAGACATGGCTATGAACTCCAGCAGTGGAAGAAGAAATGGTGTTCAATTCAATCTGATGGTGAGCTCCCTGAGGGCAGGGTCCGAGGTGTGCCCAAGTTTGTTTCCTCAGGACGTAGCTGAGCGTATAGTAGGTGCTCAGCAAGTGTTTCCTGAATGAATGAATGAATGAATGACAAGCGCCCAGATGAATGAACCACAAGGGAAACCCGAGGCCACTTAGGGAACAGTGGGCAACACACCTGGCCTTGTGACTGATGGCAGCGCTGTAGGACTGTCCACCCTCCTCTGTCCCTTCCTTTTTACAGTCGATTTCGGAGGCTCCAGCTCTAATATTTTAGCAAGATCAGAGTCTACTGGCCGGGTGCGGTGGCTCATGCCTGTAATCCTAGCACTCTGGGAGGCCGAGGTGGGTGGATCGCTCGAGGTCAGGACTTCGAGACCAGCCTGAGCAACAGCGGGACCCCGTCTCTACTAAAACTAGAAAGAAATTATCTGGCCAACTAAAAATATACATAGAAAAAATTAGCCGGGCATGGTGGCACATGCCTGTAGTCCCAGCTACTCGGGAGGCTGAGACAGGAGGATTGCTTGAGCCCAGGAGTTTGAACTAGGCTGACGCCCAGTGAGCTAGGCTGACGCCACGGCACTCTAGCCTGGGCAACAAAGCGAGACTCTGTCTCAAAAAAAAAAAAAAAAAAAGATCAGAGTCTACTTGGGCCACCAGGGGGCTTGGAGATGATCTAATCCTACCTCCCTATTATATGGATAAGGAAACTGGAGACAAAAGAGGCCATGTAATTTGTGTCAGGTTGCAGGGTTAATGCGCGGCAGGAAACTTCTAACGTCCTTAAGTCTGGTG
Organism: Eulemur rufifrons; assembly: GCF_041146395.1. Classification (NCBI taxonomy): domain Eukaryota; kingdom Metazoa; phylum Chordata; class Mammalia; order Primates; family Lemuridae; genus Eulemur; species Eulemur rufifrons. The sequence goes on from NC_090989.1 coordinate 149,209,167, forward strand.
GGATGGATACCTACATCTGAACACCTGAACAGTGGCCTAGCCTTTTGATTTTTTAGCATATAATTCTCAAGTTTTATTAATTTTTTGAATGGGTAACATGTTTCTGTGGTTCAAAACCCAAAAGATGCAAAAGGTCACACTCGTGTTCCCCAGCCATCCCTATGTCCTCCCATAGACAACCATGGTACCGGTTTCTTCTGTATCCTTGGGGAGATGATCTGTGCATCTAAGTATAGGGAAAAATGTGTGTGTGTGTGTGTGTGTGTGTGTGTGTTCTTTTTTTAAACATATGATGCACTCTGTTTTGCTCTTTGATTTTTACAATCGACCATATATCACTGCTAGTGCTTTGGCTCTTCCTTCATGCTGCCTCTTGGTCAAGTTCTCTGGGTGCTCCTGGCACCTCTCTTACCAGCCATTTGCCTCCACACTCACACTCCCCTCCTAACTCACTCCCTGCACAGTTCTGGGACTCCACGCCACGTTCTCTGTGTTACCAGATTTATCTTCCTACGGCACTATATGTGTTTTACTCCCTGCTCTAACCCTTCAACAGCTCTCCTTGCTGTCCTAAGAAAGCCCAAGACCCTTTGCCTGAAATCCATGCCCATCCCCACCTGGCCACCCTACGCTACTGTCCACAGATATGCATGCTCCCCTCTCTCATCTTTGGATTGGGCCTTAAAGTGCCTCCACCCAAATCCTCCCCCTTTCCTCATCCTGCCTTCAGAGACCTTCTCAAAAGCCACTTCCTTCTCTCAGATTCCGGCAAGAAATGATTTTTCCCTTCCTGGCCCAGGCACAGCATTGAGTTTCTACCTCTTTGCACTGGAGTTGTTTGTTTCTAGCTTATACTTCCTACTACCTGAAGTTTCATGGGGGCAGGGATTACGTTTGTCTCATACATTTTTGCATCTTTCACTCCACCTAAAGCAGTGTGGGTGCATCCTGTCCATGTCACCTCACGGGCAGCTGCTGGATGAACAGCTGCCAGGGCTCACATTACACTATCATGAGTCGTCTGTACTGAGAGGCACAGGTTATGCAGAAACTTACTTCCCCAAGAAGCTACAAATAGGGCCATTTCTACTTTTTTTTTTTTTTTTGGATACTTTTACATATGTTGCACATTTTTCTCCTTAGTATGTAGCTCACACAAAGTCTCATTCATCTTTGTACCTCCCACAGCTTCTAATGCAGGGTATTAAATACAAACATTCAAGAAAAGCTCATCTGAATACATATGGTGGACAAGAAATTCCCACTAAACCAATTGGTTTAGGATGAACTGACATCATTTATAGGTTGTCCAGGATGGCGCCTGCCCTTAGCAGAGCCTGGATCACAAAGGCTTTTTGCATTTCCCTCTGCCAACTGTGACATCCTTAGTTTCAAGAATAACTCTGGAGTGTCTCTAGGAATCCTTCAGCTTGAGCAGTCATTCTAAAAGTGAGGTCCCCGGACAAGTGTCATCAGCGTCACCGGGGAACGTGCTAATGATGCAAATTCTTGGGTCTCACTCCGGACCCTCTGAATCAGAAACTCTGGGGTGGGACCCAGCCACCCATATTTCAGCACGCCCTCCAGGTGCTTCTGAGGACAAGTTTGAGAGCCACACTCGAGCTACTTCTCCTGTACAGGAGGCCCCTGGCGTACTGTGCAGTGTGAGACTGGAATTTCAGAGGGTCAGTGTGCACTGCACTTTTCAGGGCTCCATGAGTCACCTGTGGGAAATTTGGTCATTCGGTGCAAACAGGAAATCAATTGACTTTATTAAGAGTATTTTAAAAAATAAGAAAGAAAAAAAGACAAAACAATAAAAACCAAACAAGAATATTCAGAACAGGTATGGCATGCCACTATGTTTCTTGAGATTATTTATTCATATCCAAAAAAATAAAAGGCTTTCATCAAGCAAGGGGAGAGCTAGTCACATTAGGAAATAGAGTAATTGACTTACTGTCTTTTTTTTTTCCCAGCTGACACCTTGATTTCAATTTATTGTATTTTGTGAAATGCTTCATTGATGTCAATACCTGCTGAAGTTAAGGTTTGAAATATAAAGTTTTACCTTTTTATAGCTGCATTTAGTAAGTTACATTCAGGAGCATTAAAATTTATTATGTAACTCTTCAGAGAATGAAGGAAAGCTCTGCTTTTTGAGGTTGGTGATGAGTACGCTGCCCAGTCCTTGGCCTCTAGTAATGCCTTGAGGTGCACGCGCATACTGCCACCATTGTGGATATATTTCAGTGCTGCTCTGCTAGTTCAAAGGTAAAGGTACAGAGATAAAGGTGGTTGACTTAATGTGTTTGCTTCATCTGCCCAACCTATCCTCTTTAGGCAATTTTCTGCAGCTGACCTAAAACACAGCAGAGAGTTCCGGCTCCCCTGTTGATGGGGAGACAGAGCTGGCTCTTTCCAGTTTCTCGCTAGGAAGGAACGGGATGTATCTGCCCAGGTGCACGGCCACGTGCCTGTAGAAAAAGTGGCGCAGGTACTTTCGAAACCTCTCACCGACAAAGGCGTAGATCACCGGGTTGACGCAGCAGTGTGTGTTGGCGATCACCTCTGTCACTTCCCTGGCCAGGTCCAGGTGTCTGTTCCGCTCACAGCTCTCCCCAAAGAAGATCATTTCAAAAGCGGAGAGAAGGAGAACCAGGTTGTATGGTGTCCAAAAAATGAAAAAGACCACCATGATGACAAAGATGAGCCGGATGGCCTTGTACTTTTTTTTATTGGGGCATCTCCACAATGTTTTGATGATTCCTGAGTAGCAGAAAGCCATAACGAGCAGGGGGAGGGCGAGACCCAAGATGTTCATTCTCAGAGCATTGAAACGCTTCCAGCTATCTTCTCCATCCTCTGGGTAAGCAGGGCTGCACACACGCTCTTCAGACACGTCTTGGAACTCATGGAAGACAAATTCAGGGAGGGCTGCCAGCCCTGCCAGGCCCCAGGTGACAATACTCGTGATGACACCAAAAGTGACAGTCCGGGCTCGAAGGGCAAACACAGCATGGACGATGGCCAAGTACCTATCAATTGTCATCAGCATGATGAAAAAGATCTCGCTGTTCAAGCTCATTTGATAAAGCCCCGAGACGAGCTTACACATGCCATGGCCAAAAACCCACTCATTCCGCCCAGCAGAGTGAATTCCGAATGGCAGAGTGAAGAGGAAGAGCAAGTCAGCAATTGCCAAGTTGAGCAGGTAGATGTTGCTCAGAATTCTGAGCCTCCTGTATTTTGTGAGGATCACTATCACCATGACATTGCCCACGAGGCCCACGATGAACACCAGGGAGTACAGTGGGGGCAGAAATTGGGCGCCCAGATCCTTGACACTGGCTTTTTCACATGGGAGTGCCAGCTCGTAGTCATAGGGCGTGGTCCCGAAGGCCTCAGCGTCATCTATTGAGCTTGTCATTTTGCTTGTACTGTGATAAAAGAAGAAAAAAAAAATTCTACAATTAAGCATGTAAAACATGCTTTGTAAAACATACCAGCTGATCTATTCATTTACACAAAAAAGATGCCACGTATGGGAAGCAGCCTAAACATTTTAGAGGTTCTTTAGCCTGTATTTCAAAATGTATGTCACAGATACAGAGAGGGGATCAAGAAGGAAAGCTCTGAAGTTTTCAAAGTCAGCACGACATATGATGGGAAAAGGAGACAGAAATGTTGCAGGATAGTGGTGAAGAATGGGGATGTTGATTTCTGAAAGCATTTGAAGGAAGAAATACAAAACAGGAAAAATAGTTTCTATCATGATAATAATAATATAATAATTATTACTGTATCTTTCAAGGGATTTTTTTATTTTGTTTTAAAGCTTATATATGACTTTCAAAATAATTCTCTATTTAAAAACAAAATACTTAATAATAATAATCACAATTATTATTATTACAAATAACTTGCCTCTCCAGGGCCCAGTAATGATGTGCAGTCCATCATAACTAATGGGGAAATTGAACTGTGAAGAAATTTAGTAATTTATCTAAAATCCTCTAACAAGTAAATACAAAAGTTTGGGCTAGATCTTTAGTCTCTGTGTCCATTTTTCCTGTCACTAGATTCAAATGTAGTGATTTTTAATCTAACATTTGAAATTGTAGCTATTATAATTAAGTATTGTAACAATTACAAGCCTAGGCTACTTTCCTTTTCCTGCGCATTAGGCTGGTCATGTGGCAGCAGCAACCCCCTAGGAGCTTACACATCCCAGAGGGGTCCCTCCGCCCCTGGAAGGTTTGCTGAAAAATCAACTCACAAAACACAGATCAAGAAGAAAAAAGGCATTCAAATTTATTAGCATGCATGGGGACAATCACAGAGTGATTGCTCAACATCCCAGTGGGTACAGATGTTTATATATTTTACTTCTTAGGGAAAAGGGAGATGGGGAAGTGTGGATGATTTTAGGGGAATAATAAATGATTTTTAGGGGAATTCAGTGGGCTTGAAGAACATGCAATGGCCTGGGACAAGGTCTGTTGGGTCCACAGGGCAGACAATGATTCATGACAAAATTCTCTCCAGGGTTGACTGACTTTAGTCTTCCTTCCTGCGATAAGAGTTCAGTTAACGAAGATAAAGGGAAGGAACCAGAGGTCATTGTTTTCTTCATTGGTAGGCCTGAACTTCAGGCAGATAAGGGAACTTAAGAGAACAACTTCATCCTGTGCTTTGGGAGAGGATTGGTGAGGGGGGACGATGTTCTCCTTGGTGGGTCTGTCGGTCTTTACGTAGATAGAAGAAAAGTCTCCTCGAATATCTATTGATCTCTGAGGGCTTTTAATTCAAAATACTCACTATGGCAGGGAGCCACATTGGGGGGTGAGGTTCCCTGTGCTCCTTCAGGGGAGAGCAGGAGGCGTCAGTCAACAAGACTTTTTATTAGATTCAATATGTTTTAGACCAGGAGCCCTAAGGCTGGTGCCAGCTTTTCTCAAGATTATAGACTTCAGTCGAGAAGGAGGAAAAACAGACAAAGAGGGAGTCCCGTGAAGGACATTCAGCCGTGCACTGATTCCTCGGAGGGTGTCCTACTGACCGTCTCCTCTCCAGGAGGAAGGGACAAGTGTGAGGACGTGAATATGTAAGTCAATGGGCACTTCTCAAGGTAAGTCTGAGAAATGCAGTAACAGGCCCGTGGCAAGGAAATGGTTTTGCTTCTTACTAGACTAGGAGAGCCCGGGTTCGGTGTGGTCAAGGTGAGCAGGAATAGAGATGGGAGAGCAGGAGCCAGCCCCAGCTCTGTGGCCAGGACAGCCCCTTAGCTCTGAGCCTCCACTGCTCATCTCCAAAGTCAGGGCTGTGCTGCCACGCGGGGTGTCATGAAGGGCAGATGAGAGAATATGTTTGAGTTTACATTTTAAACTTGAAAAAGCTATAAAATTGGTAGGAAACAGGAATGAAAGACAGGCGGTAAGACGCCATTCCAACAGAAATTAGGAAAAAGTAGGGTCCCTGGGGTGGAACGTGTTGATGTATGTTTACGGGTCTGTCCAGGTACACCTCTCACTGATCAGGGAAACACATTCCAGGCTTTGGAGGTGGGAAATGGAATTAAGGAACAACTGATTCGTAGGATCTTATCAGCATTCTCATTCCTAACGGCATAATCCACAGCAGGTGAGAAAAAAGTACCCATCATTTTGTCTGTTACACATTTACAATGGCAGAAAGTGTCTAAACGTCAGCAATTAAAGCATGACAGAACAGCGCCGCTTGCTCTGGAGGACAAAGGTACTCACCACCAATTGTTTGTACTGACTTTCCTTTTCCCTCAAAGTGATTTAAAAACAAGACAAACTTTTAAAAAGTCACTTGGGTTTTGCTCAATTTGAGGAAAGTGTCTTTAACGCATGTGTCACTTCTATAAAATCAACATGATCAGTATGTTAAACCTGTGGAAACTTTGGTTTGGGCTTCAGGGCTGCCTATGGGCTGCTAGTTCTAAAGTTCAGAGCTCAGGAAAACAGGTGGGTTCCCCAGTCAGCAGCCAAGTCCTTGCTACTAGTTACATGGGGTCAGAGATATAAAAACTGATGTGGTTTTAAAATCTGACAAGTATAGGTTTCTGATCAGTTTGAACCAGCCTTACAGCCCTGCAAGCTGAACCTGTATGACTTGTTACAGACTTCAGAGAATTCACCGCAACAGTTCCCGTATGGACAGCCTTTGTGCATGTTGCTGCGTGGGCCACTCAGAAAGTTCACCAGACACCTGACGACATCACCAGAGACATTCAAACTGCAAACCGGGAAAATCCATTAGATTGAAACAGCCATATTTTTTTTTAAAAAATGCTGTTTCTATGTCAGTAAGTCAGGAATTGCAGCCGAAACTCTTAGAGATCTAAGAGATCAGGTCCCAGTAACCACCAGATCAGGGAAGCACAATCACTTGATGTATTTAGTTGGTTAAATCTTGGCTCTGGGGGATGTTGTTTTGGGGGTAGTTTTCAAACTCCTACTATTATCCTCCTATTAGTCATATTGATAAAATCCATCCTGCATTGTATTCTTCAAGGGTCTTCAATGCTTGTCAGCAAAAACTGCCTGAACAGGAATCATCGAAAGAACCTACTGAGATTCTAGTTTGTGAATTATAAATACCTAGAAAGAGGAAAAACAATCTGTGGTACCTGAGAGTAACACTAGATACTTTGGTCACACTCTCAGTTCAAGTGAAAGTGACCAAAATAGAATTGTTAAAGAAAAATAAAAAGGGAGGCCACAGTTTAGATATGCCCCAAGGCTCAGAGCTGATCATAATCGTGAAAAACACAATCACAAATGCCGTAATCCCAAATGTTGAAATCCCTAAAGATCAAAATCCCTAAGGATCAAAAATCCTTGTGGTCTAAAATCCCTAACATCTGAAATCCCAAAAATCACAATCCCGAAAGTTTTAAATCCCGAACGTTGAAATACTGAAAGCCAATTTCTGAGTAAAGGATCAATGCAGTTGGGGTATGTGCAGGGTAGCTGTATTATGTTAGGTGGAACTATTGCCCCGATATTGTTGTTATGTGGAGATGAAGTATGGTTTAAAGAGACGTTTATGGGTGCCAAGCTGACTAGGCATGGATTTGTGGACTTAATTTTAGCTGACAACTTGACTCCATCAAGGGATACCTAGAAACCTGGTAAAACATTATTTTGGTTGTGCCTGTGAGGGCGTTTCCAGGGATATTAGTGCGTGAGTCTGAGGGGACTAGGTGGGGAAGATCTGCCCTCAATGTTGGCAGGCACCACCCAATTGGCCAAGGGTCTGGAGAGAGTAAACATGGAAGGCAAATGAATTAGTCTCTCTCTGAGAGCTGGGATAGACTTTTCTTTTGCTGTCTTGGACATCAGAGCTCCAGGCTCATTGGCCTTCGGATCGCAGGACTTAACACCAGCAACTCCCTGGGCCCTGGGGCTTTCAGCCTCAGACTGAGAGTAACACTATAGCCTTCCTGGTGCTGAGGTCTTTGAACTTGGACTGAGCCATGTTACCAGCGTCCCAGGTCTCTAGCTTGCAGACGGCCTGTTGTGGGACTTCTCAGCCACCATAATTGTGTCACCAATTTCCCTAATAAATCCCCTTTCATATATCTATATACATATCCTATTGGTTCTGTCTGTCTGGAGAACTCTGAGTAATACAGATTTGGTATTGGGGAAGTCAAATATCATTTCTGCTTACTGGAACGACGTTCCATTACGGTTTTAAATACTACCTATATGTTAAAGACTCTCAAATTGACTTGTTAAGCCTAGACTTCTCTCGGGAACTCCAAATTTACATACTCAAACTCCTACTCAAAATTTCATCTTGGATATCCAATGAGCATAAAAATATTCCATTACTTTCCAATTACTCTCAATGGAAGAGTTATGTGAAATTGTTTCCTTGCAAAAAGGCTGTGATGAGTTAGGGGTACAGGCTACATAATGGTGAAAGAGAAAAGTTGAAAAGCTAATTATAATTGGTGCTGCAAAAGCAGAAAATCCCTTAATTGCAATGGCTGAGCAATTTCCAGACTTTCAAGGGCACAGCATATACTTACAGAATTTGCAAACTACACGCTCCAAATACTAGTGCAGCAAATGTTTCATAGAAGTGAAAACACAGGGGAAAAAAAATACAAGAAACCTCCCCTGTCAAATTATTCAACTGTGTATGACTTCTGTCCCTTCACACACAGCACAATTTGCTACACTATATATTTAATCTTTGCATCCTTTCCAATAGGGGAAGTATAAACTGTGTAAAGACTCTTAGACAGCTCTAATTTGTTTTACAAATTTTTTGCAAATTTGACTCCATGAAAGTGCATTATCAACACAACTTTGTATGTAAGATTGTGTACATATGTAAAAATATTGAAACTTCCTCAATAAATAAAAAGAGGTTGTCCTTTTTGTACATCTACATTTGTGAAAGATAAAATTTCTTGAGATCTTGACTTTTTGGGCTACTGGCTATGTGGCGGTGACCCACCACGGTTTCTGTTCATTCTCATCAAAAGACTTAGATTGTCCATCACAATATTTCATATGACCTCAGTTAGAAAGCGGGGTACACACAATTACCAACCATAGTCATATGCACTTGTACATTTCACTTTTTGACATATTTCTTTATGAATACAGTTTGCTCATAACTGTTACACTTGTGTGAGTGTAGTTAGAGTGAAATAAAATAAAATGTTGAGCCCTCCAGCCAACTGAATGGATCCCCTCTTGGCCAAGGGGCCGCCAGGAAAGCCTTACAGCTGAGGGCAGGCATGAGGAGGGAGGTCAGACATGCGCCTTATGTCCGCCCCCCCCCCCCCTTTGGAGCTGCTCTTTGTCACAATAAGATACTAAGTCATTAACAGGACCTCAGCCACGCAAGACAAATGTTAAGCCACAGGTGCAGGCCATCAAATTACTTATCAAATCACTTGAGTCTTAGTATATAGCCCTTGGCTTGTCTCTGATTAACAAACTTCCTTATCTTAACTATCTTAACTGAAAACATTCCAGGGCTTCATTTCTTTAACCAATTGCAAATCAAAGAATCTTTAAACCCACCCATAGCCTGTAAGCCCCCACTTTGAGATGTCTCTCTTTTTTGGGCCAAACGAATGTATGGCTTCCATGTATTGATTTGTGATTTGACATGTAATCCCTGTCTCCAAGAATGTATAAAACCAAACTGTAACCTGGCCAGCTTGGGCACATTTTCTCAGGACTTCTTGAGGCCATGTGCTCCAGGCTGTCAGTTACACACATTGGGCTTAGAAAAACCTCTTTAAATTATTTTACAGAGCTTGGGTTTTTTCCCCATTAACCATTAGTATACCTGAGTGTTTATGCTTGCAAAACTATGTATACTATTATTGCCGATTTTATTGTGTAAAGTGGCCTATGAAGTGTTCTGTTGTGTTTTTATGTGTTTCTTAAACAAGGCTCCTTTTAGAAATGTAAATAAATCTCTTAAAATTATTTTTTACATTATTTTTTCCAGAATTATATTTTCACAATTTTAAATTGTTTGGGTTTGTAATGTTTGGATTTTATATTTTAAGGATTTTGATCTTTCAAGATTTCAACATTTGGGATTATGGCATTTGGGATTGTGTCTTTTGGGATTTTGGCCCAAAACCCTACAAGGCCAACTGCCCAAAGCCTCATAGACAAGGCTGAGGTCATCCTGATTTTCCTGAAGCTCCAGCTCTAATCATATATGAAACAGAAAACACAAGTTTTATGTCCTTATCAGCTTGATTCAGTGAAATTAAACCAGTCAGCTATAGAAAAATCAGCTTAAACAGCTCTGCTTGTCTGAAAAAGAAGGTTAATGTACAACAGCCAATCATGAAAAAGGTCTAAATACTTCCTCTTTTATGTTTTATAAACTGTGCTGTAACTGCTGTAAGTGGGAGTCTTCAGTTCAATGTCTCCTGGTTCTCAAACTGTTCTTTTGTATCCACAATAAAGTACAAGTTAAAATTTTGTCTAATTTTATTTTTGACAAATGCAAAGTCTGTTTTACTCTCTCCCCTCTCAGTTTGCTCCCCTCCCCAGAGGGAAGTTTGTTGTTCATCCCTCTAGATATTTATGTATTTATACATATAATTATATATGGGTTTATATATATATAAATCAGAGCAGGAAATACCTATTTTTCTGTGGCTTTTTAAACTTTACGTCTTGGAAATCTTTCCACAATACTTGTAGAATTGCTTCATTCTTTTAAAGAGCTAGATAGTATTCCACTGTGTGGAATTTAAGCTGTGTTTTATTAATAGGTTATCCACACTGGGCATCGATACTCTAAAAAATGAAATCTTGTCACTCTAGTTGCCCAGAAGGTTAGCATGTGATGGGGTTAATAAAGAAACTTCCTGCATGTAAACTTAATTAAATTTAAGCTAACTGATTTAATCTAAATTTAATCTGAATTAGAAGTATTTTATGCAGATTATGGGAAGTTAGCATTTCATGGCATCCTAAAGTGGTCCACCTATGTCCAGAGCACATTTAATGCAAACATGGACCAAATAAAATGCAGTTGAGAGGAAACCTTACTCAATAAAGATGAGTTGAAGGAGCCAGGAGGATCCACCCTGGAGAAGAGACACTTTGGGGAGGAGAGATAGCAAGATACTGGCTGTGCAGATGAGAATCAGAACTATGTGTGACTCCCAGCAGTGGCCCCAGAACCAGCAGGAGGTAGTTCAAAGAGGCAAATTCCACCATCACACAAGAAAGACCTAGAGTAGGATTATGCAACAATGACATGGGTATCCTGTGAGGCCCTAAGCAAGCTGTGACCGGAGAAATCCAAGCAGAGGCTCGTGACTACCTGCAAGGGACATGGTAGGAAGGACTCCCCCAGAGAGAGGAAGGTTGACTAGAGCAGAGCTGCTCAGTCCTGGGTGCACATGGGAATCACAGGGAGCTCTTGAAAACCCTAGTGCCCAGGCCACCACCCTGAACAGTTACAACATATGGGGCCCAGTCCTCACTGGTTCTTAAAGCCCCCCTGGTGATTCCCGTGTGCAGCCAAGGTTGACAACTCCTGGACTATGTGACATGAATGTCCTCCTGAATGTTATGAATCCATTTTTTATCCTTAAGTCACATAACCCTCCAACCTTGTTTAAGTATAGTGAAAAGGGAAAACTTAGGGGTAGAATGAAGAATATCCTTAGTTGCAAGTTCTTTAGAAGCTAACACCATGACATGGCAACCACAGAGCCAGTTTCATCTTAGGCTATATGAATAGATAATCCAGAACAAATGAAGTCTACCCACCTGATTCTGTATCCACCTCTCCACCAGATATCCCTTCATTTATGCATCCAACTACCTACCCATTCATTTAGCTGCTCAACTTGCTTCCCATCTGTATAATTAAGCTAGTGTCCTCCTCTGTCCCTCCCTCCCTGTCTGCTTCCCTCTTTGTTTCTCTGTCTCCCTCCCTCCTTCCTTCATTTCCTTCCACGGAGAACCTGGGGTAGCAAGAAAAAATAATTATCTAGTGCAGCACAGTCCAATAGAACTTTTCTGCAAGGGTGGAAATACGTATCTGTGCTGTCTGATAAGGCAGCCACTGGCCTCACAGCTGTTGAGCACTGAAAATGTGGCTAGTGCAATTTAGAAACCAAACTTTTCATTTTATTTAATTAATTTAATTTAAAGAGCCACATGCGCAAGTAGCCACCATATTGGACAGTGTAGGACCAGTGCCCAGCATGATACCTGACAAGTAATAGCTGCTTATTAAATGCTCATTTGTGGATAAAAGGATGGAGCAGAGTAATTTTCACTCTGCTTTGCACGTTCAGACTACACATCTGAAATGTTCTATTCCAGGCACCAAATTTTAAGAAAGCTAGTATCAATCTGGGGTCCAGCACAGGGTAGGATGATAAAGACCCAGAAACATCAGCCACAGCTGGCAGAACTTGGAATATTTTGTATGAAATATAATAGTCTTTGAATTCATTTTAGTTTCTTTTTTTTAATGCCAGCACTTGTATGTCTTTGGTCTAGACCAAAGTTTTCTAATCTTTAAGTTGTTTTTTTTTTTTTTTTTGAGACAGAGTCTCACTTTGTTGCCCAGGCTAGAGTGAGTGCCATGGCGTCAGCCTAGCTCACAGCAACCTCAAACTCCTGGGCTCAAGCAATCCTCCTGCATCAGCCTCCCGAGTAGCTAGGACTACAGGCATGCACCACCATGCCCGGCTAATTTTTTCTATATATATTTTTAGCTGTCCATATGATTTCTTTCTATTTTTAGTAGAGATGGGGTCTCGCTCTTGCTCAGGCTGGTCTCGAACTCCTGAGCTTAAACGATCCGCCCACCTCAGCCTCCCAGAGTGCTAGGATTACAGGTGTGAGCCACCGCGCCCGGCCTTTTTTTTTTTTTTTTTAACTCAAGTTTAGATTAGGTGATGTTTTAGGTCCATGTAAGATAGAAGAGTCTGTGATATGACATCTTTTCCTGTAGAGCGGGGAGTAGATAATCAGCAGAATTTGATCTTAGAGGAAATAGATTCAACTACACATGAGGAAGAACTTTGTGAGAACAGTGTGGGAACAGTAAGCTCCCTCCCTGGAAATAAACAAGAAGAACCTCTCAAAGCTGAAATCAGGAATGAAAGCAATCTTCTTCCCAGATGCAAATATGTCCCAGAATTTGTACTTTAGGACAGCACACGAATTTCCCCCGCTGCCAGTCATGAATACAGTCACTAGTGCAGAGGTCACACCCCCTTCTCAGAATGGAGTCTGTTCATTTTAAGTGACCTGGTTTCAGCCACCTGCCAAGTGATTTTGGGTATTTTTTTATACCAACCTCCCTGCCCAAATATTAGACTTGATTATTACATTCTAATAACAGGTGTTTCAAATGTGGCTGAGTTTTAGTTTTGAATATAGGCTATGTTATTTAGTTGAAGAGACGATCATGAAGAACACTTTCCGTGGGGAAGGAATGCCTGGGCAATCCCAGCAACGTGGCTGGGGGTGGCCAGTGTGACCTGAGTGCTCAGCCTGGTTCTCAGCCTGCCACCTCCCACTGTGCTGTGGAGAGAGAGCAGGGCCCCACTCCAGAATAATTGATAGCACACTTGTATATCATTTTGTATTCCGATATCTTAAATTCTATATCCTCCACCTAGTTCCATGTGACTAAAAATTACGTGAAAATATAATTTATAGAGACTCCAACACATTGTATAGATATTCACGGTTTTTAATCATTGTCTTTTTATTATGTGATTAAGTTGTTTCCAATTTGCCCTGCTGTAAATAGTACTGCAATAAATATCTTGCATTTGTAAATTATTTTCTTAAACTAGATTCCCCAAAACAAAGTTTCTACCTCTAATCATATTTCTGAGTCTTTTTGCATTTGGCCAAATTGCTTCCAGAAAGTGTGTAACAATGTATATACTCTTGGCACCCAGAGGTGATGGTGCCAGTTTCAGCAAGCATCTGTCAACATGGACAAGCTCTGAGAGGAGAAAAATTACTTGGCCAATTAGATGGGCAAAAGGGGTGCCATTATTGTTGTAATTAACATTTATTTAATTACTGAGGGTATTTTTTTTTACTGCAATTATTAGTCATTCCTATTTCCTTTTCTTTGAATTATCTGTGTGTGCCCTTTACCCAATTTAATCTGCTGGGTATTTCTGCTTTTTTCGTATTGAATCAGACAAGGGGCTCATATTTCTTGCCCCAGGAGAAATAACTGAGCTTGCAGAATTCAACGTAATCATCACCACCTTCTGAAAAGAGCTGCAGACACGCTTCAATTCCTACCATGTCCATGTGGAAGACCCCATATTTCCACCTCTCTCTCAAAGTACTTGCCCAACAACAGTTAACTTTCATCCTCAGCCAATCCAGGGGTTTCTGGAAGACTAGGTAAGGCTTTCTATCTCTACCCACTAATGCAGGTCTAGGAAAGGCACCAGGCGACGTTGTCCACACAGACCAAAAGACACCAAATCAACCACCAACCGATTCCTCTAATAGCCTGACTTAGAGTGGACATTCACTGAAAACTTATTTTCACACACACATACTTAATGTGCGCACACACACACAGCCAGCCCTCTGTATCCGTGGGTTCCACACCTGTGGATTCAACCAACAGAGAATTGAAAATATTAGGGGAAAAAATTCCACAAAGTTTTAAAAAGTAAGACTTGAACTTGCAATGTGGCTAGTACTATGTTGAATCCACCCAAACGAAGTGATGTAATCTAGAGACGATTTAAAGTATACTGGAGGAGTTAGCAGGTTATATACAAATACTGTGCCATTTTATGTAAAGGACTTGAACCTCTGTGGAGTTTGGTAAATGAAGGGGCTCTGGAACGCATCCCCCATGGATACTGAGGGAACACTGTGTATGTATAATACACTCACGTGTATAAATATAAATTATATTTTCATTGACTTTCTTACAAGTCGATATCAATACACACAAGTCACTAAGTGTGACCTTTTAGGAGTGCTTGCATTGTCAGTAATAGAGAATTTGTGAAAGCACAGGGAAGGTGACACAGGCACAGACAATGTTGATTATCTCAACATTGCAACAGGCCGACCTATTATGGTATAGGTGGAAAAAAGAAAGAGCGCATGAGAGAAAGCAAGAAGAAAATGGAGATACTCCCTGCTAGGTCCTGGAAGGTATGACTTCCACCCACGTGAACCCATTGATCCATCTCCCTTTTCTTAGAAAACTGGCACCTACCTGGAAATCTCTTCTAAACAAACAACTTCTGTTCCATTTCAGTAACTTCTTGCCCAGATGAAAACAGAAAGCCCAGTGGTACCTGCTAATTTAGTGAAGTCCTTTATGCATCCAGTGGCAGCTTACGTCTCACTCGTGCGGCTCAGATACCATCTGATGACAGGCATTAGTAAGGTAGTAAACAACACAGCTTCCTGTTTTAAACAGGCTACTTCTCAGGTTTTGCAAGTTTTCAAAAAGATATCGAATTCGGTGCAGTTCTTCTTTTTATTATTGACACCGTGTGCTGAACACTTAATTGAGTAATCCTAGAGATGGGGCTGCTGATGTTCAGCAGGTATTTTAGGGGCTCTTCACTCCATTGGTGTTGCTCGTTTTATATGTGGGGGTGTTATAACATTCAAATAAGCACTGCTTTGGCCCATGGGGAGACAGAATGAAGACTGAATTTGAAATTTCCCTGTAAATGAAGGATGGCAACTAGGGGAGAAACCGTGTGCTCTGCAGGGTCCAATGGGGGAGGCTTGGATGGGGCGGGTTGTAGCACGTAAGGTTTAGACAATTCGAGAAGACTTGGGTTTGAGTTTCAGTTGTGGCACCCACAGCTGCATGACCTTGGGCTAATCTCTTAAACTTGCTGGACCTCAGCTTTCGCATCTGTAAACTGGAAATAATGATACCTAAGTTGTAGGGTTGCCATGGAACCAACTAAGATAAATACGTGCAAAGTCTCTGTAGAATATCCAGGACTAAGCGAACGCAAGGTGTGGGTAGAATGCCGCTGTGACATGAGCTTCACGGGGCAGAGCCACGTACCTGCTCTATGTGCTGACGTGTCCCCAGGGATTGGCATAGTGCTAGGCACAGAGCAGGTGTTCACCCAATATCTGTGGGAAGAGCTCTGACCATGCCAGTTGTGATGTTTGATACACTGGCTCACTGGACAAGGCAATCCAATTCGCCAAGTGTTTATCAAACATCTGCTATGTGTGTAGGACTGTGCTGTATGCTTCATGAGAAAGAAAAGGACAAGGAAAGAGGGAGAAGGGAATGGACAGAGGGAACATGAGGGAGCGAGGAAAAGAAGGGAGGAAGGGGCTCAGTCCTACCTGTTCCTTGTTTGTGATCAGAGATAACAGACCTGATAAAATACCAAGAATGCTCAAATATAGTTAAATAATAGCAAAGTAAACATTTAACTATTTAGTCTACAGCATATTCAACGTGGCATATTCAAATTGGCTCAACTTTTTTTTTTAAGAGACAGGGTCTCGCTCTGTCCCCCAGGCTGGAGTCATAGCTCACTGCTATGATCATAGCTCACTGCAACCTCGAACTCCTGGGCTCAAGGGATCCTCCTGCCTCAGCCTTCTGAGTATGTAGAACTACAAGCATGTGCCACCATGTCCAGCTAATTTTTTTTTTTTTTTTTTTGAGATAGAGTCTCACTGTGTTGCCCAAAGTAGTCTCCAAATCCTAGCCTCCAGTGATCCTCCTGCCTCGGCCTCCCAAAGTGATGGGATTACAGGCATGAGCCACTGTGCCTATCCTAAAACAATTTTTTCCCACTGTCAGTAAGAGTCCAGACTTTGCTGCTGGAGGCCTGGGTTCAAAACCCACCTTTACCATTTAATAGTGACATGGGCAAACTTCATAACCTCTGTGTGTCTCAGCTTCCTCTGCTGCAAAATGATAGAGCAATGCCTACCTTGTAGGATTTGTGTGAGTAATAAATGAAGCAGGACTCCATAGAGAACAGTGCATGGCATGTGGACAGTGTCATGTAAATATTTGCCATTGTTGTTATGACACATTGAGAAACAGACATCGTCTCAGAGTGGCCTGAAATATAGAGTAATGTATCATGCTCTGAGCCAGTATGTGGAACACCAAGTGCAAGTTCTGTGGGGTTCAGAAAAGAGGTCCATGTGGGATGGAGGGATTGGGAAAGGTTTCATGGAAGAGAAAGGACCTGAGGAATACATAGAATTTGGCCATGTGAAAGGGGGAGGGAGAGTTTCCAGGAAAGGAGAAATAGATTTACCACAGCCAGGAGATGAGGCAGGTTTGGTCCCTGTGCTGGGGTAGGCAAGAATGAAATTAGGGAGCAGATATGCTCGGATCCTAACGTCAGGAACCAGGAGCCCAGGGAGATTAAATATATATCTATTTTAACATATGTCTATTAAGGTGATTCACGTTCAGAAACTCTAGCCCCACAGAGCATTCAGAACCACCACCAGGTCTTCCGCAGAGGGTGGAATTCTGCAGGACCATTCTTGGTGATTCAACTGGCTTCCACTCCTCTCCCTTCCTCCAGGGAATTTTGTCCCTAGATCACATGATATGGCTATAGGTGGCTGATGGCATCTCAGGACAGGGAAGGCATGAGCCTGGCAGAGGTCCAGGGCATGCAGCAAAGAGTGGAGGAAGACAAGATTGATCGTTCTTCTCAGCTAGATCATAGAGAGTTGAGGAGTTTAGAATAGATTCCATAGGCATTTGGGAGCTATTGAAGGTTTTTGAGGAAGAGCACTGGTACCATTGTGTCTGAGATCAGGCTTGAGAGTTTTCAGAACATTTCCACACACATTTTCTGAGTGGAAACCCCACACCAACCTTTTGCCTCACTAGGAGAATTGTCATGCCAGAGCTGCCTCCATGGGGCACCATTCACACCGCAGTGTATGCAAACAGCTCCCCCGGAACTGTGCAGCAGACCACAATGAGAAGTGAGGCTTGGTAATCACCTAACCTGCAGATAAGGGAACTGAGGTCAAGCGACCTCTCCAAGGTCATGCATGACCACATGGTGGAGTGGGAATTCCAACTCCAGTCTTCTCAGTTCACCCTGTGTTCTCACCAGTAGTGAAGAAATATGCACCTAGGATTTAGCACTAGATAGATAGAGTTGGACTCAAATCCCACCTCACCCATTTACAGGTCATGCGGAAGAATTATTTAGCCTTTCTGAGTCCTAATTTCATTACGTACAGTGGAAATTATAGCTAACATGGTGAGGGCTACATAAAAAATAATCCCAAGTGCCAAATGACATTTCTGCAGAGAAGAAAATCTACAAAAAGCATTCTTCATCTGAAATCAACAAGTTTTAATATCTCCTAGAAAGTCATGATTTAAAAAGCATTTGGAGACAGACTTCTGTAAAGAAGCTAGATGCCTAAGGTTTTTAACGGCTAATTCATAAGAGATTTAAAAAATTCATTCACTTCCATTTCTAGACCTTGGAGAAAAATGAAACTGGTAAGGGGAGAGCATTTTCTGGGATTTGGAAAAAGCAGAGTTTTTAATAAATTTCTGTGATTTCCACCATTAGGTTTTCAGTTAACGTATTGAAGTATCATTTTCCTATACCCATTTTAACTGTACAGTTCAATAAATTCATCAATGGCATACCCCTGTGAACCACCACCATAATCAAATATAGGACATTTTCAGCACCCCCAAAAGTACCTTATACTCCACTGCAGTCAATGAGCCCCTCATTCCCAGTCCCAGCAACCACCGATCTACTTTATGTTGCTCTAGTTTAATTTTGCTTCTTCTAGAATTTCATATAAATAGACTCATACAGTATCTACTCTTTTGTGTCTAGCTTTTTTCTCGGCATAATGTGTTTGAGATTCATATGTGTCATTCCATGTATCAGTGGACTTAGGCCCCTCAGTTTCTCCTACTTTTTTTGGTGTCCTGACTGGGAAATACAGAGTGCCTGAATACTCAGTGACCTGGCCAGCCTCATGTTTTCCCCTGCAGGCCTGAACCCAAGCTGGAGCCTTGAACATTCTCAGGCACTAATAAAGATGTTTAGAAACTAAAAGAAACTAGCCCCCTCCCTGAGCCAAATTCCTTCAACCCTCCCATAAACTCTATACTCTGACCCCTTCTGGCAGACATACCTAGGTAGAACATCTCTTTCTCTCGCTGTCTGTTGTGAGGACTGCTACAGCACTTTGTAAGTAGGTTTCCCTAATAAATACTTTAGACTCAACATGAAGAAGACAAGTAAACCACCCCAATAAAAAAGATCTGAATAGACACTCCACTAAAAAAAAGATATATAAATGGAAAATAAGCACATTAGAAGAGTTTCAACATCATTAGTCACTAGGAAAATGCAAATTAAAACCACAGTGAGATACCACTATAGTCTCACTAGAATGACAATTTTTTAAACAACTGACAATATCAAGTACTGAGGAGAATACAGAGTCACTAAAACTCTCATATGTGCCTAGTGGGAATGCAAAATGGTGCAGCCACTCTGAAAATAAGGCAGTTTCTTATAAAATGTGCCATAATTAAAAGTGATTCATTTATGTGTTATAAAGCAGTGGTCCCCAACAGTTTTGGCATCAGGGACCAGTTTCATGGAAGATAATTTTTCCTTGGACCAGGGGACAGGATAGGGGGATGATTTAGGGATGATTCAAGTGCATTATATTTATTGTGCACTTTCTTTCTATTGTTATTACATTGTAATACATAATGAAATAATTATACAACTCACCATAATGCAGAATCTAATTCCACCACTGATCTGACAGGAGGTGGAGCTCAGGTGGTGATGTGAGTGATGGGAGTGGCTGTAAATACAGATGAAGTTTCACTTGCCCACCGCTGCTCACCTGCTGTGTGGCCTGGTTCCTAACAGGCCATGGACCAGTACTGCAGTTATAAAGGACTTAAAATAACAGTCTGTCAAAACATTGGAACAACTCTGAAGAAAAGTAGTTTTGTTTCCAGAAATATATACTTGAAATACAGAAAAGACCTGAAACTATGTGTTTCTTTCAAAAGCCTAGAAATTATTCTCTCAATCTTGAAGGTGGTAAGATCAAAATCAAGAACCTGGGTTATGAAAAACAGTGTTCTGGTTACCTATTGCTGCATAACAAATGATCTTAAAATGCAGTAGCTTATGTAGCAGTCAAAACAACATAGTACTGGCATAAAAACAGACACACAGACCAATGGAACAGAATAGAGAACCCAAAAATAAATCCATGTATTTACAACCAACTGATTTTCAACAAAGGTGCCAAGAATATACACTGGGGAAAGGACACCCTCTCTAATAAATGGTGCTAGTAAAACTAGATATCTATGTGTAGAAGAATAAAACTAGACCCTTATATTTCACCATAAAGAAAAATCAACTGAAAATGGATTAAAGACTTAAAACATAAGACCTGAAACAATAAAACTACTAGAAGAAAACATACGGGAAACACTCCAGAACATTGGTTTAGGCAAAGATTTTGTGGCTACAACTTCAAAAGTACAGGCAACAATAACAAAAATAGACAAATGGGGCTATACTAAACCAAAAAGCTTCTGCACATCAAAGGAAACACTCAACAGAGTGAAGAGACAGCCTGTAGAATGGGAGAAAATATGTGCAAACTATTCACCTAAGGGACTAATAGCTACAGGAACTCAAACAACTCAACAGTAAAATAACAAGTAATTCCATTAAAAAGTGGGCAAAGGATATGAATAGACATTTCTCAAAAGAAGACATTCAAATGGCCAACAGGTATATGAAAAAAATGCTCAACATCAGTAATCATCAGGGAAATGCAAATCAAACCCCAGTGAAATGTCATCTCACACATGTTAGGATGGCTGTTATCAAAAAGACAAGAGATAACAAATGTTGGTGAGGGTGTGTAGGAAAGGGAACTCTTATATGTTGTTGGCGGGAATGTAAATTAGTACAGTCTTTATAGAAAACAGTATGGAGGTTTCTAAAAAAAATACAGAAAATAGGAGATATTTTATGCAGGTAAAATATTTCCATCCGGATACCCTCCTTTATCTATTTTCATAAACTTTTACTTTATAAACTATAAAAACAAACAAACAAACAAACAAATACAGAAAATAGAACTATCATATTACTCAGCAATCCCACTACTGGGTATTTATCCAAAAGAAAGGAAATAAGTATATCACAGGTATTCCTGCACACCCATGTTCATTGCAGCACTATTCACAATAGCCAAGATATGGTAATCAGCCTAAGTGTCCATCAACACATGAACATATAAAGAAAATGTAGTATATATACATAATGAAATACTATTCAGCCACAAAAAAGAATGAAATTGTGTCACTTGCAGCAACATGAATAGGACTGGAGGTCACTATGCTAAATGAAATAAGCCAGGCACAGAAGGACAAATATCACATGTTCTCACTCATGTGTAGGAGCTAAAAAGGTTGATTTCATGGTGGTAGAGAATAGAATGATGGTTACCAGAGGCTGGGAAAGGGGCGGGGAATGAAGAGAGGTTGGTTAATGGCTACAAACATATAATTAGATAGAAGGAATAAGTTCTAGTGTTCAATAGCACAGTAGGATGGATAAAGTTAACAATAATTTACTGTATATTTCAAATAGCTAGAAGAGAGGATTTGAAATGTTCCCAACCCAAAGAAATGATAAATGTTTGAGGTAGTGGATATCCTAAATGTCTTGACTTAATCATTTCATATTGTATGCATATATCAAAATATCACATGTATTCCATAAATATGTACAATTATTATGTATCAATAAAAATGAGAAGAAAAGAAAATTGTAGGGAGAGGTGAGTCAACATCCTGTCTCTTTCCTGATGATTTAGAAAGCTAAGCAATTTGGGAAGGATTCAAACAATTAAGAAGTCCTATTGGTAAATAGTAGAGAATATTTTCGTGGATTTTTAAAACCTTATGTGGGAAGCTTATTTTTACTTTTTGGAAATAAGTTTTATACTTTAATTTTTAAAAATAATGAATCATAAAAATTATTTTTAAAATGCAGTGGCTTAAGACAATAATTTATTAGTAACCTTCACAGTTCTGCGGATTGTTGTAGTCCTCTGGGATGTTCTTAGTTGCGATGCCACACAGGGTTGCAATCAGATACCAGCTGAAAGTGTTTCTCACCACCCAGCTAAAGCAGGCATCCTTATAGCTTGGTGATCTCAAGATAGGTACACTACTTCCATGGCTGATCTTCCCCAGTGCAGCATTCTGCTGGAGCCTGTTGGTCAAAGCCATCATGAGGCAGTCCAGATTCAAACGGGTAAAAAAATAGACTCTATTTCTCAATGGGGGATTGGCTTGCACTTATAGGAAGGAAAGGAATCAACGGTGGCCATCATGAGAAAAATCACCACAAGCAGCAAGTCACTGGGATGCCCTGTACAATGTCCACTGCTCCAAACTAGCCTTCAAGGAGGCTTGAAATTAGACATCTATTGTAAAACCAAAGCAGAAAAAGTACTAAAGTGTAGGGGTAAATATATGCTACTATTAATTGCTAGTGGGCACGTATATCAGTACATCCATTTTGGAAAACAGTATGGAGGTTCCTCAGAAAGTTAAAATAGAACTCCCATATGATCCAGCAATCCTGATATAGAAAGTAGTTCCCAAAACTGGGGTCTAGCCTGAAGGTCAAGTGGGTTCTTGGCTTCATACAGGAAAGATTTCAAGAGCAAGCCAACAGAGTAAACCAAAAGCAAGTTTATTGAAGTAAAAAAGAAATAGAAGGAAGGCCTGCTCCATTGGCAAAGCAGTGGCTATCTCTCAGAGCAACAGAGAGTAGCACTTCGTGAGTTTTCAGGATCTTATTTTATACCTTCTATTTAATTGTACGTTAAATGGAGGGAGGATTATTCATAAGATATCTGGAAAAGAAGTAGGGAGTTCCCAGAACTGGGAGTCCCTCCCGTTTGTAAACCATACAGGGTAACTTCCTCCAGGAGTTGCCGCGGCATTTGTAAACTGTCATGGCGCTGCTGGGAGTTTCTTTAGCATGCTAATGCATCATAACTAACGTATAATAAACAGGGAGGGTAACCTGAGGTCGTTTTTCATCATTATCTGGGCTCCAACTCAATCCCGCTACTAGTATATAGCCAAAGGAAAGGAAATCAGTATGTCGAAGAGATACCTGCACTCTCAGGTTCACTGCGGCACTATTCACATTAGCCAATGGAATCAGCCTAAGTGCTCGTCAGCGAATGAACAGCTAAAGAAAATGTGGT
Organism: Eulemur rufifrons; assembly: GCF_041146395.1. Lineage (NCBI taxonomy): Eukaryota > Metazoa > Chordata > Mammalia > Primates > Lemuridae > Eulemur > Eulemur rufifrons. The sequence goes on from NC_090989.1 coordinate 149,231,996, forward strand.
GTGTGTACACAATGGAATACTATTCAGCTTTAACAAAGAGGAAATCTTGTCATTTGCCACAACATGGATGAACCTTGAGGGCATTATGTTAAGTGAAATAAACCAGGCACAGAAAGGCAAATACCACATGGTCCCGCTTATATGTGGACTCTAAAAAGGTCCAACTCATAGAAGCAGAGAGTAGAATGGGGGTTACCCGAGCCTGAGGGGTGGGGCACAGGGGTTGAGGGTGGGGAGATGTTGATCAAAGCATACAAAATTTCAGGTGAACAGGAGGAATAAGTTCAAAAGATCTATTGTACATCATGGTGCCTATAGTTAATAACAATATATTATATGCTTGCAAATTATTAAAAGACTGGATTTTGAGTGTTTTCACCACCAAAAAATAAATATGTGAGGTAATGCATATGTTAATTAGCCTGATTTAGCCATCGTACAATGTTTACATATATTAAAACATCATGTTGTACACCTTAAATATATACAATTTTTAATTTGTCCATTAAAAATATATAAATGCTACCACTGATAGGTAGACTGTATGCATGTCCATCTTCAATATGCTATTTCTTCTCCCTGCCAGCCAAACACAGAGAGGAGGTCGGTGATTCACGCCTTCAGGCTGCATAGCCTGTGGTGGGGAGTAGAGGCTCTAGAGGCAGATTTCCTGGGTTTGAATCCAGTTTCTGCCTCTTCCTAGCCGTGAGACCCTCTAAGTTATCTATCCTCTCTATGCCTCAGTTTCCTTATCTGTCAAAGGGTTGTGATGAGTGAAAGAGCTAATGCAAGTCAGGTGCTCAGAACAGTAGGCAACGCATAGTAAAGAGCCATGGGCATGGGCTATAATTATTACTAGTTACTACTATGAAATCAGAGAATCAGGTACGTGGTGGGTAGACCTTGCATGGCTTAATGCAGTGCCTTACTCTCAGCAGGTGCATCCTTAATCAACACACAGTGAAGTGATTTGAATGGTGAAGAGGCAGCAGCCTCCCTTCTCTCTCCCCTCAGGTCTCCCATGCTGGCTGTCTGCAGAACAACTTCCCAGGACCCCTGGCCCCACATTGCCCCCACTCTCTCCTGAAGAACCCCCAGCCACGTGCTGTTGGGTCCTAGATAAGGTCCAGACTCCTGGCAATGAGGTTTTGAACTCTTCTGATCCTGCCACTGCCCTTGCTGCTAGGGTCCCACTGTGCACTGCCTCCCTCTGACGCTGCTGGCAGGGTCAAGGCACCTGGGGCCGCGGAGGGAGGGAGCTGGACAGCATTCAGTCCCAGGAGGGCCCCAGAACCCCTGCCAGAGAAGAGTCAGAGGAACTGGAAGCTTCTGGTCTGAAAAAGAGAAGTCCTGGCATTTCCTGTGGGCAAAGGCAGCACAGGGTGCAGAGGTTACCAGGAGGGAGATTTCTACCCCAGTGTGCAAGGACAGGCTCAGCAGGGGTTCCTGGAAGGGGAGCCCTCCTGGGAGCCCATCAACAACCCTGGTGGTGCAGCAGGACCCATGTGGCCTTTGACCTGTCACGCGCCACCATGGGAGGGCGGCTCCTGGCAGCAGGGCCAGGCCTGGGCTGCTCACTGCTGCCCCCATGACTGCACACCACTGGCACCAGGTAAACACTTGTCCAATAAGTGAAAGAATGAAGTAAGTAGCATAATTTTTGTAATAAAAAATTAATTTAGAAATAAAGAAAACTTTCTCTACAGAGAAGAGGTTGGATTAGAAAACTCCAGAGGCCTCACCCAACTCCAGGATTTCCAGCTGCATACCTAGGGACCCTCTCTGCCAGGAAGACCCCCGTCAAGCCTTGCAGGGTACTCACTAGTCCTCAGACATGCCTCAGCAGTCCCAGCATTCTCATGTTTGCTCACTTACTGTCCTTCCTTCTCTTTCTCCACTGCTCTGAGTCCAGCCTGCAGTCAAGGTGCAGTTTCCCCACGAGGAGATCCCTTTGTGCTTAGAAAGGCTGGACTCCAGTTCCCGTCGGTTACCTGCAGCGTGGCAGTTCCAGCATCCTTGTCTGCAAAGGAGATCACGAGGGCACTGGCGCGAATTAGGGGGCCTGTTGACCCATGCAACGTGCTTCACGCAGTGCCTGGCTCACATTATAGGAGTGCTCCCACAATGCTAACCACGATTAGTTAAGCATTGGTACCTCTAAAGTAGCAAGCTTTGGTACTCACCTCCCCAGCAAAACTCCTGCGGCTTTTATGGCCTACTTAGTCTTCTGGAGCTTCATACCAGTGGAAGAGAAACAAGGCCGACTCCTCTCCGCAGCCCCCTCTTCTGCCTGGGTTCTGAGCAAGTTAAGAAATCAGGAAGGGGGAGCACAAACGAGCCTTGTTAACTAAACCACGGAACTGGACACATTTATCTGCTGAGGCAGAGGCGGGCCACTCAGACCTGCAGGCAGCTGACTTGCAAGAGGAGGAGCAGCAGAGCTAAGCCAAGCCTCCCCAGCTGCTCTGGGAAAGTCGCTCCACCTCTGGCAAAGGGGTGGAGAGGAGGCAGGTGTGGATACCTGAGCTCCCTTCAGGACGAGGGGGCGAGGAGCAGGGGTGAGGTTGGGGAGCGAGCCCCCATCTGGTGAGTGGACCTGGCCAACACTCACTATAGGCTTAGAATTCTCCTAAAGTGATTTAAACAAAGAACTTTGTTTCTCGTGAAACAAGCTAAGTGCTGATGATAGTGGTGGAAGGAAAGTCACGATGAAGAGGTCTAACAAGGGCATGGTTCTGGGGCAGAAAGCATGAGTTTGTGACCAATTAGCAGGAGAAATGTTCAATTCCCCAGCGACTCAGATCTTCATGGAAGTGACTACTGTGTGCTCCACATGGAAACAAGGAAAATCATGGGAGCATTTTGTGGGCTACTCCCGACACCAATTGGTCATCAATTGAGGGATGAAGCTTTAGGGAAAGTTAAAGTGGGGCTAACTTATGTGAGGATAAGCACAACCTCACGTGATTCTTGATGGAAACATGGCTCAGGGCGACATCAGGAGCTGGGTGGGCTCTGGAAGGGCCTGTATTGAGTCAGGGGGATCCTGGGTGGATTCCTCACAGATGTCAAGGATTTCTCCTGGGCTCTCTTGGGTATCGAGAGCCTTTGTGCCTTTCAGGTTGTAGCTCCTGATAATCTATCCACTGATCAAACCAACTAATCCATCCCAATGTGTTTGCTGTCTCTGACCATCCAAGCGTACCGTACGCTGTTGGGAGAGTCAGAGTACATTAAAGTCCTGCAGTAGTGAACCTGTTTCCAACTTTGCTAACCCAGCAGTTCCCAAACCTATTTTTAACTTAGAACAAAACATTTATTTTCTAATAACAGCTATATTAATATCCCTCAAGACGAGGACTCCTCAGGAGCACTCTGGGAGACGCTGGTCCAATGGTTAGTTAGCACGTTCGCACAGCACAGCACCATCGCAAACTGCTTCCTGGTCAGTTCCCTCGTTTGGACAGGGGTCCCCACAGCAGCCCAAGGGTGATTAGTAAGCACGTTCACACAGCACAGCACCATCGCAAACTGCTTCCTGGTCAGGTCCCTCGTTTGGACGGGGGTCCCCACAGCAGCCCAAGGGGCTGGCAGAGATGCTTTTGCCACCCCCATGTTTTGATAAGGAAGCTGAGATTCACTGGGAACCGACAAAAGCCACAGAGTGAAGGGCAGGGCTGGGCTCCCCCTAGAGTTGGACTAGCCCCCGGTGCTCTGTTTCCCCGCGCTGCACTGCCGTGTGAGGCACGGGTGCCTATTGTCCTTCGGCCGAAGGTCAGGATGGCTTGGAACCTGAAGGAACTGGAACTCAAGGTGATTTCCCCAAGGTCCAGAGTGGCTGTTCTTCCCTGGCGCTTCCTAAGATGGGCAAGAGAATTTTGGTGCTTCTTTGGGGGCTGGCAACTCGAGACACTTAGCTCACGGGAAAAAACAAGGTACATGGAAAACCTGAGAAAAAATCCTAACACCCTCCCATCCTCCAGATTCTCAGCACCACATGCAGACACATTTAGGGGGGTGGGGGGGCCAACACAACAACAACAGCACACACAGAAGACACCTGAGGAGTAGGGGAGCATGTGAGGGAAAGGACAAAGAACCTCAGAACCAGGAAAGGGCCAGAAATGTCTTGCAGGAGAGCTCAGGTCAAGCCACTGCCCGAGCGTGAGAAAGGAAGTGGTTGCCAGAGCTGCAGGGAGAAGTGCAGAGCTTCTGTTAATGCCCCAACCTCCCTCACAGGTGCCGGGGCGCAGGAGTGCCGGCTCCAGCCAAGACTTGAGTTTATGGTCATTTTCCCAACCAAGTTACTGGAAGGATTTCTGTAGCCAGAGGGTCGGCTCCTGGCGTGTCGGTGATCCAATGCGTTTCTGAGTCCCCTCCACTGACAGCAAGCCACCACCCTGGGAAGCTCAGAAACCAACAGAAACAAGACTTCAGGAAAAGGACCTTTCCTCTAATAGACATTCTGCCAGAAAGACAGGAGTGAAGGTGCGGAAGCTGTGCTGTCTGGGGAGGGCGTGGACGACGCGTGACTGGAAAATAACGGAGAAACACAGTCTACCCTTGGCATGGCCTTGGTATTTAGTGCCAGGCCAACATCAAATCCAGAATGAAAACAAGGATGGAGCAAACCACGCATGTGTGACTGTGAGCACACACTGCAGACACCTGGACTGGCCCGGGCCCACTGCCGGGCTCGGAAACCACGCAGAACATGGACCGGGCCATGCTGCCCAGAGTGTTAGTGAAAGTTTGGCACTTGTCCCCAAGGCTGCATCAGAGGTCTGAGGACAAGTGGTTTGAGGAGAGAGAAAGAGAGGTTTGTTAATTTGCCAGCAAATGTGGAGCATGGAGACTCTCATCTTAAAGTGCCATTGTCACACCTGTAAGTACAAATACAGAGCTTTTAAAGGGAGGATTTTCGGCTTCAAGGTATTGCTGTTTAACTATAGTTGACAGTTCTGATCCGTCCCATCTCCAGGTGAAGACAATCTTGTGACCTCCCCCACAATTCAGTTGAGCCATCTCCTGTGGTACAAAGAACAAAGGACACTCCCCCCCCCCCCCCCCCCCATTACAGGCCTTGGGCAGGGATGTAGGTTTTAATTCCCAAAAAGAGTTGGGGGAGTTTTAAAGACCCAACTTGTAAAACGTTACCCTTTTTCAGGCCATTCCCTCTGTTACAAGTGTGCACCCCCACCAGTGACCAGGTGTGCAGGGAAACTGAGGCAAACCAGTCCCAGAAGATGCAGCCAACCTTAGCTTAAAGCCCCCCTGAGGCTATTCCAAGCCTGCCTTGAGCTGCATGGCTGTCTAGGGTGCTTCCTTCGGCTCACTGCCTACCTCTCCTGGCGTTCCCTGCACCCCCTCCACCCCAGCTCCACCCCCTCCTCCAGCCTTTCCCCACCCTGCCCACTTTCCCTCCCAGGCACGTTCCCTAATGAAATCCTCACGTGTGTAAAACCTGCTTGGTGTCTGCTCTTTGGAGATCTGTACAAACACAACCTGCATGTTCAAAAAGACTTCAAAATATACCCCGGCAGCTCCCTTGGGTCCCTCCTGAGAGGGATTGTGTAGTTCACTGGTTGTGGATCTAAACATTTTGTATGTTTCCTTTTGCTCATTTTCATTCTTTCATGTAAATATAAAAAAAAGTCTAGTATCAAATTCAGTAAACAAATACGATGACGAAGAAAAAAGTTGAACAATGTTTTAGAAATGATGCAGAAAATGCAGTTTTCTCCCCAGGCTCTGGAAAGTACTTCCTAATTAAATGCAAGTACAACATGCCTCCGGATAAACAGGAACAAACTGGAACAATGTCGGCCAAGCAAAATAGGTGAAGTCTTTATTTTCCACGGTATCTCACGCTATAAGAAGCCTCTGGAAATGTCAGAGACAGGGCAGATGGGACAGGCAAACAGACAACAGAAACAAGAGATAAAAGGAGTGAATGAATAATAGATTTTTAAACCACTTTGTTGGGATATGACTGACATACAAAAATCTGTACATATTTAATATATTCAATTTGATGAGTTTGGATATAAATATAAGCCCGTGAAATGCTCACCACAATCTATGCCATAAATACACCCATCACCTCTACTAGTTTCCTCCTGTCCTCTTTATTACTATTCTTATTTTGTGATAAGAGCACTTAAAATCTCCCCTCTCAGCAAATTTCTGAGTGTCTGGTACAGGGTTGTTAAGAACAGGTGCTATGCTGGTCAGTAAATCCAGTAAATCTCTAGGACGTGTCTTGTGTAACTGAAACTTTTACTGTTTGACTCACATAGACAGAGACATAATAGATCTTTTAGCTAATGGCTCCCTTCCCTCCAAATAACAATCAGAAATGTCTCTTATCATGTGAGAAAATTTAATTTCTGCTTTGTTCACAGCTAAGTATTTAATAACGAGCTATTCTAGAGGCTTCTGTACACCACAGTGGCTAGAAGGACAGAAGAGCCACATGGGTGGGAGGAGCACACCGGTCAGTTTTCACATGGGACTTTGTTTTGCATCCCACCCCCAGGGTTAATCTGGGCACTTTTGAAACATATCAAAGCCTCTGTTTTGAGCAAAGCAAATCCTGAATGAATACAAAAGTGTCCCGAGGTCCCTGCTCTGGAAAAGATAAGAGAGCCAGCGTGGGGGTGGAGGAAACGTACCTCAGTGCCGAACAGCAGAGGGCACGCATGGACCCAGGCTAGTGAACTAGGACAGTGACCAGGAGGACAGGGGCAGGGGCCTGCTGTGGGTGGCAGGGAAGCGGGTAGGTGGGGGTGCCACACTTCCATCACGCCAGCCGCCCTCCTAAGGGCTTTACATGCCTCATCTCAGTGACCCTGTGAGGTAAGTGCATTTGGTTTTATCATTTCACAGAGGAGAAACTGATGTGAGTTTTTAAGCAACAAACCCAAGACCAGACAACACAATGGTGGGGCATGTCCTGGAACCCAGGTCTGTCAGGTGCCAGTCCCCAGCCCTACCCGCAGCGTCTGCTCCTCCCTAGAGGTCTGTGGATCTGGCCTGAGGGTTATGGATGGCGGGTGGCCTCAAGGCTTGAGTGGTGAAGTGTTTCTGTTGGCTCTGGACTTTGCATCCCACTCTGGAGGCTGACGACCAGGATTCAGCAGTTTACTTGTATGTCAGACATCACTGCTTTAATTCTGCACTTCTCTTAAAGAAAAAGTTCTGAAGAACACTTGCATATTGTGACTTCATCACAACCAAGAGAGTCCTCCTTCTAGAAGGGGAGTATTACGGTAATGGCTGGTGGTGGTGCTCTGCTGTACCCTGGCGAGTCCTTCCTGCCTTTCCTGTGCACCCCTTTCTGTTTCTGTGTCCCTTTGCTTCCAGCCGCTTGCACCTGTGACTCTATCAGACCTGCCCTCAGGCTACTGGAGCCTCCTGCCCACAAAGTTCAGAGCCAGAGCAATCCCTCCAACTCCCGTGTCTGAGTCAGAACAGACTCCAAGGCACAATTTACACCCCAGAGTCAGAGCCCCGCTGTGGGATCAGGCCAAGGCTGCCCTAGGGACTCTGCCTGCGATCACACCATTGCCTGGCTTCCTCCCTCCCTGTCCTGCCTCACTGACTCCCTTGCTGTTTTTTTCTGAGTGCATTTCCTTAATAAATTACTTACACATTCATCTTCATCTCAGAGTCTGGGATCCTGATCTAAGACAGGGAGTTTACCATATATGTGCGGAGTTGTTTCAAAGAACTTATTAAGATATATAATTAATGTATAATAAACCATATCCATTTAATGTCTATGATTTGATGAATCTTGACAGTTGTACACATCTGTTAAAACAACTACCATAATATTTCCATCCCTCCCAAGAAATTCTTTGTGCCCCTTCTCAGTCCATTCCTCCTTCCACCCCCAATTCTAGACAACCCAGACCTTAAGCTCAGTTTCTCTGCAGCCCACTGCCTAAACATTTAGACAATGCTACATATTTTGGGGTTTTGTATGTAAGCATCCCACTTCAAGGTGCTAAGTTCTATATTAGTTAAGAAAATTCCAGCTACTATAAGAAACAAACTCCAAAATTTACAACAAGCTTAAACACATAGAGGTATATTTCTTGATTACGTGAAACTAATCAGGACTACTAATGGGCAGGCAATCCTCCTTCAGGTATTAATTCAGAATCCTAGGCATCTTTCACATTGTGATTCTGACCTCACTGGAGTTGGCATTCGAGATCACAGTGTATCTAACTGCACAACCCAAGAGGAGGGAGACAGAGTATGAAAGAATGCTCATGGAAGGGTTTTATGGGCTGGCCTGGAAGTTGCTTATACCACTCTGTCTGTATTCCATTGGCTAGAACTCAGCGATATGACCACACATAACGCAAGAGAGGCTGGAAATGTAATCTACCTGCATGCCCAGAAACTGTCGGTGCTCTCACACATGCATGTAGCTATCTGACCAGGAAAAGGAAAAGCTAGAAAGAGGAAGAGCATAGAGATACTGACACATAACCTCATCGCTTTGATAACGGCAACAGCACAACAGCAAAACATGATAAGAATAACTATCATCTGTCGAGCAGTTACATGTCAAGTGTTTTATCATGCATTATCGAGTTTATCCTCACAGCTCTATAAGTGTCCAAGAAACAGACAAGGGCTAAAGCAATGTAAGATTATACGATCCATCATATTTGCGTAGTTATCAAATGGCAGAGAAGAGATTTGGGCTCAAGTGTTTCTTGACTCCTAAGCCTGTGCTGTTAACATCAGGCAGAACAAATTAGCTGCAGTATTTTTTTGCTTTTCATGAGAGCTATGAAATATCACCAGCAGATTTCAAAATAACACATGGCACCAAGATTATGAAGATTATGTCATGGTATTCAAAGATTCTAGAAAGACTAGAGAAGATAGTTCCCACAGTGTAGACCTCAGGGCAGATGTCCAAGAAGACATCTGCACCACACATACAAGGGTGAGGTTAAATTCAACCCTGAGAGATAAAGTCATTTGCTACTTACCATATCCTCTGCATTCTAAAGAGGGTGAATCACAAAGAAAATTCTTTATGAGATGCAGAGTGAAGAGGCAAATTTTAAAATCTGGGAGAAAAAAACATGTAACAACAAGCATAGAGAGAGTGGGATGGGGTGTGGGTATGATGTGTGCTCTGGGAAGAAAGATGAGCCTGGCACCAGTGAGGTTGCAAAGGCTGTGCGGGACCATGGGAGGAAGAGAAGAGACCAGAAGCTGCGCAGCAGCTGAGAAAGAGTTTGGGGAGAGAAGACAGAAATGTTAAAAAGGGATTTTCAAGAGGGGTCGCTGTACAGTGTGGGATGCTACCTTCCTATTGGTTAGGGTTTGGTCATGAAAAATCTTCTCTAGATACGTTGACCAGGAAGGGACCTAATATGCAATTTAGATACTTTCACAACTAATACATTTTTTCAAGTGCCCATGGAACATTCACTAAGATAAACCATATCCAAGGCCTCAAATTTTTTTTTAAATATTGAAATTGAAAATATAGAGCATGTTCTCAAGCCAAAATGAAACCAACTACAATTTAACAACAGAAAGATAATAGGAAAATCTCTAAACACTTGAAAATTGAAAAACACACTCCTAAGTAATCTAAGGGTCAGATAAGAAGTCTCAAAGAAAATTAAAAATATGCAGAACTAAATAAAAACAAAAAATATGATATATAGAGATACGTGGGATGTAGCTAAAGTAGTTCTGAGGGAAACATGCAGCACTAAATGCCCCCATTAGAAAACAACAGTCTCAAATCAATAATCCAAGTTCCTTTCTCAAGAAACTAGAAAATGCAGAGCAAAACGAACCCAAAATAAGCAAAAAGAAGGAAAAAATAAAGATAAGTGCAAAAATCAATAAAATTGAAAACAGAAAAACAATTGAGAAAATCAGTGAAACAAAAAGCTAGTTCTTCAAAAATTCCATGAAAGTAGTAAACCTCTAGAAAGACTAACGAGAAAGAAAGAACCAGGACAAAAATCAATACGATCTGGAATGAAACGGGGATGCTACTACAGATTGTGCAGATATTAAAAGGGATTTTAAGAGAATACTATGAATGATGTTATAATAATAATTTCAACAATCCAGAAAACAAACCAATTTATTGAATATTAACACCAAGAAAAAAACTGACAGAATATTTTACTCATTCATGATTAAAAACTCAGCAAAGACTAAAGAGAAACTTCCTCAACTTGATAAACAACATTTACAAAGAGCCTAGAGATCACATCATAGTCAAGGGAGAAAGACTGAATGTTTTCCCCTAACATCAGGAATAAGGCAGGGATGTCTACTCTTACAACTGCTATTCAACTGGAATTTTCAGCCAGTGCAATAAGGCAAGAAAAATAAATAAAAGGCATACAGATTGGAAAGGAGGAAATAAAACTGTTCCCATTTGAAGATGACATGGTTGTTTACATAGAAAGTCTCCAGGAATCTACCAAAAAACTTGGAACTAATAAGTGAATTCAATAAGGTTGTAGGGACAAAACCAACAAACAAAACTCACTCATATTTTTTAATTTTTTTTTTTATTATTATTTCAGCATAATGTGGGGGTACAAAAGTTTAGGTTAAGTATATTGCCCTTGCCCCCCCACCCCCGAGTCAGAGCTTCAAACGTGTCCATCCCCTAGATAGTGCGCATCGCACTCATTATGTATGTATACACCCATCCCCTCCCCCACCCACATCTGCCGGATACCCCATCAATGTTATTCCTAAATGTGCTCTTAGGTGATGATCAGTGAAACCAATTTGATGGTGAGTACATGTGGTGCTTATTTTTCCATTCTTGGGATACTTCACTTAGTAGAATGGGTTCCAACTCTATCTAGGAGAACATAAGAGATTTTATATCCCCAGTATTTCTTATAGCTGAGTAATACTCCATGGTATACATATACCACATTTTATTAATCCACTCATGTATTGATGGGCACTTGGGTTGTTTCCACATCTTTGCAATTGTGAATTGTGCTGCTATAAACATTCAGGTGCAGATGTCTTTTTTATAGAATGTCTTTTGTTCTTTTGGGTAGATGCCCAATAATGGGATTGCTGGATCAAATGGTAGGTCTACTTGTATCTGTTTAAGGTATCTGCATATTGCTTTCCACAGAGGTTGCACTAGTTTGCAGTCCCACCAGCAGTGTATGAGTGTTCTTGTCTCTCTGCATCCATGCCAACATTTATTGTTATGGGACTTTTTGATAAAGGCCATGCCACCGGAGTTAAGTGATATCTCATTGTGCTATTGATTTGCATTTCGCTGATGATTAGAGATGTTGAGCATTTTTTCTTATGTTTGTTGGCCATTCTGTCTTCTTTTGAAAAATTTCTGTTCATGTCCTTTGCCCACTTTTTGATAGGGTTGTTTGATATTTTTTTTTTCTGATTTTCCTGAGTTCTAAATAGATTCTATTTATCAGTCCTTTATCAGATGTGTAGCATGCGAAAATTTTTTCCCATTCTGTAGGTTGTCTATTTACTCTTGTGACAGTTTCTTTGGCTGTGCAGAAGCTTTTTAATTTAATCAGTTCCCATTTATTTACTTCTGTTGTTGCTGCTGTGATTGCCTTTGGGGTCTTCCTCATAAATTCTTTGCCTAGGGCAATGTCTATAAGAGTTTTTCCCCACATTTTCTTCTAGAATTCTAATAGTTTCACACCTAAGGTTTAGGTCTGTTATCCACTGTAATTTGATTTTTGTGAGAGGTGAAAGATGTGGGTCCTGTTTCAGTCTTCTACATGTGGCTATCCAGTTTTCCCAGCACCATTCATTGAATAAGGATTCTTTTCTCCAGAGTATGTTATTGTCTGCTTTGTCAAAGATTAGATGGCTATATGAGGATGGTTTTATATCTGGATTCTCGATTCTGTTCCATTGGTCTGTGTCCCTGCACTTGTGCCAATACCAAGCTGTTTTAGTAACCACAGCCTTGTAGTATAGTTTGAAGTTTGGTAAATTAATAACTCCCATTTTGTTCTTATTGCCTAAAATTCCTTTTGCTAAACGGGGTCTTCTCTGGTTCCATACAAAGTATAAAATTATTTTTTCTGTACCTGTGAAAAATGACTTTGGTAATTTAATAGGGATTGCATTGAATCTGTAGATCACTTTGGGTAGTACAGACATACTAATAAACAAGTGGAAGCCAAAATTAAAAACACACCATTTCAGTTGCTCCAAAAAGCTTTTAAAATACACTTAGGTATAAATCTAACAAACCATGTACAGAACTTGTATGATGAAAACTACAAAATCCTGATAAAATAAATCAAAAGAGACCTAATAAATGTAGAGATATAAACCATGTTCATAGATCAGAAGACTCAACGTAGTAAAGGTTTCGATTTTCTCCGAAACTGCTCCTTAGGTTTAAGGCAATTTACAGTATCAAAATTCCAGTGGAATTTTTGTAGCCATTGACAAGCTTATTATTCTTAAATTTATATGGGAAGTCACAGGGCCTAGAATAGCTAAAATAATTTGAAAAAGAAGAAGAAAGTAGGAAGAACCACTTACCTGATTGCAGGACTTATTATATGGCTATAGTCATCCAGACAGTGTGATAATTAGGCAGAGGGATATGCATATTGATCAATGGAACAAACAGGGAACCCAGAACCAGACTCACAAATATGCCCAACTGTTTGACAGAGGTGCAAAGGCATTCAACAGGAGGACAGTCTTTTCAAAAAATGGTGCTGGAGGAATTGTACATCCATAGGCAAAACAAACAAACGAAAATACCCTTAATCTAATTTCACACCTTATACAAAAAGTAACTCAAAATTTATCATGGACTTCAATGTAAAAAGCAAAAATATAAAACTTTCAAAGGTAACATGGGAGAAATATTTGGGATCTAGGCTAAGTGAAGAGTTCTTAGACTTACTTGATATCAAAAGCACCATCCATCAAAATTAAAAGCTTTGCTCTGTTAAAGACCCTGTTAAGCAGATGAAAAGACAAGCTACAGACCCAGAGAAAATGTTTTCAAACAATATATCTAACAAAATATTTGTACTCAGATTATAAAGCATTCTCAAAACTCAAACAAACAAAGAAACAAAAAAAAAGCAAACAATTGAATTAGAAAATGGGCAGAGGTGGGAAGCCAAGGCAGGAGGATCACTTGAGCTCAGGAGTTTTGAAACCAGCCTGAGCAAAAGTGAGACTCTGTCTCTACAAAGAATAGAAAAAAAAGCCAGATGTGGTGGCACAGTCCTATAGTCCCAGCTACTTGGTAGGCTGAGGTGGCAGGATCATTGAGCTCAGGAGTTTGAGGTTGCTGTGACCTGTGATGACGCCACTGCACTCAAGCCAGGCAACAGAGTGAGAGTCTGTCTTGAAAAAAAAAAAAAAAAAGACAAATATTTCATTGAAGGGGATATATAGATAGCAACTAAGCATGTACAGAGATGTTCGATATCATTAGCCATCAGGGAAATGTAAATTAAAACTACCCTAAGATATTACTACATACCCACCAAAATGGCTAAAATAATTTTAAAAAAACCTAGACCTAGAGGGGAAGTTTTTAGAGCACTTCCTTAAGGTACCCTCTCCTTCCCCTTTCCAGCTTGGGGGGCGGGATGAGTTTCTTGACAGCTTTCCTGCACGTAGGAGATATTCAACAGATACTTGCCAGCTTGACCAAGGCTTGGAGTGAGGAAATAGCCACGTAGCTCCCATCAGCTGAACACCTAACAAGTGCCAGACACATATTAAATCACATTTAATCCTTGCAACAATTCTGAGAAGGAAATATTACCCCTATTTTACAGATGGAGAAACTGAGGCTCAAATAAGTGGTAAAGAAAATTGCACACGGTCCTGTGGCTGGCATCTGATGGAGCCCTACTCTGATCCCAGGACTGGTGTGCTGAGCACTTGCTGCCTGGGGCCAGATACTGCCGTTGCCTGTTGCTTGGACAACGTGAGGGGCACAGCATGCCTGGCTACTCATGATGTCAGAAGTTAGAGCCTAGGCCCTGGGGCACCAGATCTCTGGGGCAGGGTCCAGAAGGAGCAGGGGACCCTGGAGGTTTTTCTCCTGAGTTCTCTGCAGCCCGGGGGTACCTTCGAGGGAAGCTTAAGGCTGCCTGACTGATGGCTTCAGAAGGCAAAGCAGCAGCAAGAGGGAGGCAAACTAGATAAGAGAACAGCCCTCCTCCCTATAACTTCCCAAAATTATAATGCTGGACCTGTCATGTGCCCAGCATGGCTGAAAGTTCATCTATCCCTGTGAAACCCTGTCTCCAGCCTCCGCCTTGTCCGTGGATGAGGATGTGGCAGCTGTGTGGATGTGGATGGTGGTGTGACACGGCACACAGTCCTGCTCCCTCTGTCTCACTGCTCTAAAACGCGAATTCGGACATGGCCTTTGATGTGGACAGCACTGGCCCCATCGTCCTACAGAGTGGGGCCGCCTGGGTGGCCTGCCCATGTGAGCTTCAGGTCTGGCTCCTGCCCCGACCTCAGGGGGATCTTCAATGCCAGGCTCTGTGGAGGAAGCTGTGGGAACTGCCTGGGCAGCAGTGGCAAGAGAGGGGCTGAGGAGGGACTGGGGACGTGTGGGAGGGAGGGGGGAAGGCAGGCAGAGCCACGTGCAGGGCCGTGGTCAGTGGGGGCCCAGGAAGACACAGCCCTTCATGCACCCGCCCTCTTCTTTGTCTTCAGTGACCTTGGGTAGGCCTGCTCCTGTAGGGGTAAGGGACACAGGATTGTCAGCTGGAAGATCCGGACCCGCATCTCAATGACAGGAAAACTGCCAGAGAGTGCTTGGGCAGAGTAAACCTTTAAAATGAAGGCCAGAAAACAGAACAAAATACTCCTACTCCACTCGCCTCCCCTCCCCCCGCCGCCCCCGCCACCAAAAAAAAACCCACAGAGGGCAAAGAAAGATAGTAACAAGACTAAAAGTTCACAAAAGGGAAGTAGGAATTGGGTAAAAGAGACCTCAACTGAAGGCACCACATGAACTTCTGTCTGAGTATCTTGAAGCAGAACCCAGCCAACATGCTGGGGGGGAGGCCGGAGCCTCTCCATGCAACAGGACTGGGCTATGGGGGGCAGGTGAGCGGTGCGTCTCACATGTGCAAAAATGCCCCCTCCTCCCCCCCCCCCCCCCCCCCCCCCCCCCCGTGATCAGGAAAGTGGGCAGGCCCAGCTGGTTGTGGGATGGGCTGACGTTCAAGTAAAAGCTGGTTTCTGCCAAAATCAAAGATTTGTATAAAAATCAGGTGCAAAATTTGTTATTATTATCAGATCCCTTTGCCCTCAAAGATTTAAGATTTAAAAGATGCAAACATCTTCCCTGTACACTCATGGCCTGTTGGTACCCTGCAGTGGTGTGCTGGTAAATGTTTAACAACCAGCTCTTTGGAAGGAAAAACCAAAACAGGCGCTGTATGCCTGATAGAACAGCACTTTCCCGATCTCCAGTTTCCCTGGTGTAAACACTCTCCCCATGACCAAGTTCAAGTTACCAACTTAATACCGTTAAGGCAGAGGTGGGTAGTCTGAGTCTAACAAAAGAGAATCCTAATAACAACATTTATTTATTTATTATGTGCTAAATGCTTTATGTACATCATTTTATTAATGTGCACAGATGAGAAAAGTGTTAGGCTAAGAAAAACAGTTAATTTACCCTATGTCATTAGCTACTAATAGGTGGAACCAAAAGTTTTAAATAATTTAACTTAATATGCTGGTCTACCCTAGCTCACTGGTTCTCAAGCTTTTCAGTCTCAGAAATTTTTACACTCTAAAGTACAATTGAAGACATCAAAGAACTTTAGTTTATGTGGACTACTAATATTTATTGTAGTATAAGCTGACAACTTTAAAAAATTCAGTAAGTCACTTAAAATAATAATAAAACTCTTACATGTTAACATATATAACATTTTCATGAAAATAATTATATTTTCCAAGATGAAAAATTTTAGTGACAAGAGTAGTATCATTTTCCAATTTTGCAAACTTCGCTAGCGCCTGGCTTAATAAAAGTCAGCTGAATTCGCATAGCTGCTTCTGCAGCCAACCTGGTGTGATATGTTGCGTTGGATGAAGTCTATGACTGAAAGCCAGCCGCACACAGATACACCCAGTTCCCCTCACCAGACACCACAAATATCAGCGGCTCATTGTGCCTCCTTCCAGAGACACAGGTGGCTTCACTGTGGGCGCCTGCACGGCTCACTCAGCGTGCACCATGCACACGAACGCTGCCTTTGCTCGCGCACCTGGTGCTCCAGCCTGGGGGGTGTTTTGTGTCAACACATAAGGTTACATTAGGTCATTTAACCAGTCTCCCACACATCAAACATCCTTGTAACCCTAATCTCTGCCACATGAGTAAATATTCATAAGATAAATTCCTAGAAGTGGAATTGCCAGAACAAAAGACATATACACTTCAAATTCTGATAGTATGGATATTGCCAAATAGCCCTCCACTGAGGGGGTCCCAATTTCCACTCCCATCAGCAATAGGCGAGCAAGCCTTTTTCTCCACAGTGTCCCCAACTCAGTGTTGGAACCAGACCTGAAGTCAAGTGTCTGACTCCTGGACCCCAGGCATTCCGGCTAAGCCTCAGGGTGGGTCTTGGAAGCAGCCATCTATCTGGGCAGCCCAGTGAATCTAATGCCTACATCTCAGAACCCATCAACAAACGTTTACTGAACATCTCTACTCTGAAAGGTGCTGGGGTGTACCAGGCTGTTCCGCAGGATCCTTCACTCATCTCCTGCCCCCTTGGTCCTCTGGCAGACTCCAACTCCTCTCTCTAGCCCCTGCCTAAGTGTCTCTGCAAAGTGTTTGTGACCCCACCCACCTTCCTCTGCATCTCTTGACCCCTCTGCAGACTTCTATCCCACTAGACCATGACCTGGTAGACCAGGGTGTCTCACACTGCAATGCAAACAAATCCCCTGGGGATCTGGTACAAATGCAGATTTCCATTCAGTAGGCTGTGCTGGGGCCTGAGAGTCTGCATTGCTGATAAGCTCTCCAGTGTTGCCTTCACTTTGACAGCAGTGTCTAGAGCTGATTCTCCAACTCTAGCATAAATAAGAAGCACCTGTTGGATTCTTGGGTCTAACTCCCCCTCCTGGGACTCTGATTTGATAGGTCTGAGGAATCTTTATATCCAAAAAGTGCCCAGGTGATGCTCATGCTGCTGGTCCGCAGAGCTCCCCTTGAGCAATGCTAGTTCCGGCCCTTACCTAATTCATCTTTGAGGCCCCTTAACTGCCCGGTGCTTGGCAGAGAGAAGGCACACTGAATGGATGTGTGACGAACCAGGGAGAAGGGAACGAATACCAGCGCCAGCCAGCTACATCACTTAGAGCTTCCGCACTGGATATCACAGCTGACAGGGACAAACACGGTTCTGTCTGCAGCCTAGGTTTGGGGTACAAAGGATCATTATCAGCCTCTTCATTCCTGACTGCGTCCCCACCAGGCTCAACCCCCTGGAGAGCCACTGCTGGGTTCTTGCAGGCACTTAGCTTGCAGACCTCCAAAGGTCTGGTTAGCAGCCCTAGGCTCCAGGCTCTGCGGGCTCACTGGCCATGCTCTTGGGCTCTCAGCCAGCGGGAACCCGCGTAGAGATGTGTCCCTTTGCAGTGGGGGTAGGCTGTGGTGGGGGGAGGCTGGGGTGGGGGTAGCTTGGGAGTAGGGCAGACTGCAGTGGGGTAGACTGGAGTAGGGGCAGGCTGCGATGGAGGGAGGCTGGGGTCAAGGTAGGCTGGGTGGGGGGTGGCTGCGGTGGGGGGAGGCTGGGTTGGGGGTAGGTTGGGAGTGGCATAGGCTGGGAGGGGACAATGTACTCTCTTGCTTCACTCTTAGGTTCCCAAATCCTGCCCCCTAGTGCCTGCTTCCTGCTAAGCACCTCCCTGTGGCAGAAGCCCCGAGAGGAGGAGCTTCCCCTGCTCTACGTCATCCAGACTCCGCCCCGCAGGTCCAGTCCCCTCTGCCTGCCCCGGGAGGCAAGGTGGAGGGGCTGTGTCCTGGTGTCACCTGAGAGGATCCACCTCCCAAGTGGCTGTGTTCTCACAGAATGGCAGAGCTTCCTTATTCCTACAAATTGACAAAAGGAAGAGGCAGCCCTTTTTTCTGTTAGATGTCATGATGTCTGGGTGTGACACCAGCAGCTATGCCATGGCCCTGAGCAGAGCTGGTCTGAGCATGGCAGAGCAGAAAGACGAGAAGAGCCTGGGTCCTGGATGAAGCTGTGTAGCTGCTAAATTAACCAACCCTGTGGCCGTCCCACCTCTGAACTTCTTGTGATTTTTAATCCATCCAGAAATGCTTACTGAGCACCTATGATGTGGAGATACAGCAGTGAACAGAAGAGGGAACATTCCAGCCCTTGGGGAGCTGGCATTATGTTGGAGGAGAACAGTACACAAATAACTAAGTTAAATACATAATATGTCAGGCGGTGATGAGTAAAACAGGGAAGGAGATATGCTCCTGAGAAAGTAACTTATAGAAATAAAGGAGGTGAGGGAGCAGGTTCTGCAGGCATCTGGGAAAGGGCATCTAGACAGAGAACAGCAAGCGCAAACGCCCTGGGGTGGAAATGCACCCAGCATGTTCAAGGACAGCCTGGAGGACATTTGGGCTGGAGCAGAATGAGCAAAGGGGGGCGGGGAGAGTTGTGAGAGGTGAGATCAGAGAGGGAATGAGGGCCAGGTGGTGTAGCACCTTGTGGACCAATAGAAGGGCTCAGCAGAGGGTAATTTTGCTGAAATAACTGAAAGAATCACTTGGCTGCTTTGTTGGAAATGGATTGTGGTTCTGGGTGTGCAGGTCTTGGGTGGCTTGGACCAACGTGGACGCAGTGGATATAGTGAGAAGGGATTGGATTTGTTATATGTTTTGAAGACAGAGCTAATAGGTTTTGCAAACAGATTACATGCTAAATTTGAAAGACTTGTGTCAAGTATGACTCCAAGATTTTGGTAAGAGCAGTAGAGAGGATGGAGCTGCCATGTACCTCTAGACGAGAATGGTGGTGGCAGCAAAGAGTTCTGGGGAAAGATCAGGAATTTGATTTGAAGATGTGTTTTAGAAACTCAAGTGGAGATGTTGAGCAGAGTGTTGGACATGAGCCTGGATGCGAGGGAGGAGGGTGGAGCCGAAGATGTACATTTGGATGTCTTCAGCGCGAACATGACATTGGCTCCATGACAGAGAATGATGCCACCAAAGGAATAAGAGCAGATAGGAAAGAGAAGAGATTCAAGGACTGTGTCCTGGAATGTGCCAAGTTCAAAGGAGGGACATGGAGCAGAAACTAACAGTGCGATCTGACTAGAAGCTGCCAGGGACATCAGAGAAAAACCAGGGGAGAGTGATGTCCTGCACAGATGAAGAGAGAGTACCAGGGAAGACAGTGATAGTGATGTCAAATGTGCTGAGTCCAAGAAGGGCTGAGAATTGACCACTGAATTTAGCCACATGAAGGTCACTGCTGACCTTGACAAAAGCAGTCTCAGTGGTTGGTGCAAGAGCCTGAGAGGAGTGGGTTCCAGAAAGAATGGGAGGAGTGAAATTGGACACAAGGAAAGACAACCCCTCTGAGTCATTCTGTTGTAAAGAAGAATGAAGAAAGGAGGCAGTGCCTAGGGGTAAAAGTGGAATCAAGGGAGATTTCTTTGTTTTTTGGCTGGCTTGCTTGTTGAAGGTGGAAGACATAAGGGGGGAGGTGTATGCCGATAGGAATAATCCAGTAGAGCAGGAAAAACTGATGAGCCAGGAGAGAATTACCAGAGCAATGCCCTTGAGTGGGTGAGAGCACTGGGACCAGTGCGCCGTGGAGGGGATGGATTTAAACAGGAGCATGGAGTGTCCACCTGTGGCTCAGGAGGGAAGGCCGAGTAGAAAGGCCCAGGAAAGCGGGACTGGGAGCAGGGGAGGTGGGCACTTGCAGAAAGTGTCTTCTCATGGCTTCCATCTTCCCAGTGAAATAGCAAGGTCATCAGCGAAGAATGAGGATGGCAGAGGTGTGGTGTTGGAGGTTTAAGCAAAAGGCAAATGGTATGAAATAATGTCTAAGAGAAGGAAATGCAGCTGATGGACGTTAAGGACCCTTTGAATATGGCTATCATTCATTTAGAGCGACCCGAGGCAGTGTGGCTGTGTGATTTTCTCCAGCCATATTCTGCTTCACGGGTGCAGGTGGGGAGCTGGATCTAAGTAGGACAGGATTTTGCCAGTGGACATGACAAGATCAGAAGGAGCAAAGGACACGAATGTGTGTAAGGGAGGGGCCGTAGTGATGGCCCATAGGGTTTAACATGACGGGGAGCAAGGGTGTAGGAGGCTGAAGGTCCGTGGACAACTGAAATATCAGTGGACTGGAGGGTCAAAGAACGGTTGGCAGCGAGGTGCTGGAGGCGTGAGTGGTGGAGGTAGGAGGTGGTGGTCAGGGCTGCATGCTGGGAGCGGGGAGCCTGAAAACCTACAGATACTGGTGAAAGTAAGACCCAGGAGCTATGACGTGGGACTGGGGCTGGATGTGGGGATGACAAGGCCATTAGAGGAGAGGACTTCAAGGAAGTCCTTGGCTAGGGAACTTGAGGAAACCTGTGCATTGGGGTAGAAGGTAAAATAGGGCTTCAAATTCTGCTCATCCTGGTACAAACAGCCTGTACAATGTGACTTTGTAGCTCCTCCTAAACAGGTAGTTTCTATTTCCTGACTCCTTGAATGTGGCTTGGCTTTGTGACTTGCTTGCAGAAGTGACACTCTGTGGCTTCCGAGGCTATTCCTTAAGATGCTTTGCAGCTTCCACTTTGTGCTCTCATAACACCGGCCAAGACTGCCGTGCAAGGAAGCCCGTCTGGCCGATTGGAGGATGACTGGCCGTGTGGAGGTGAACTGGGGCTTCCCCAGTCGACAACCAGCCCCCACCGCCAGACATGGGAGCGAGAGCACCTCAGACCACTCATCTAACCCACAGAGTCGTAGAAACAATGTCCTTGTGATTTCAAGCCCCAGCGTTTTGAGATTGTAAAGACAGAGACATGTATGAACAGTGAAATCATCAATAATCATTGTAAGAGAATGTGAGAGAGTCATTCCAAACCAGAGCTAATACCTAAGTTTGTGAGAAAATAATGGTTTCTTTTCTTTTTTCTTTTTTGAGCTATTTTGAGTCAGTTGCCTTATTTGTTGTCAAAAGTGCTCAACCTATACAATGAGGTCTCAAGGAAGTTGTCTCCCCTACCCCAGAAAAGCTAAAAGCCTCAGCACTACAGCATCTGCCTCTCATTGATGACTTCCTGCCGTGGGGGACAGGGAGGCTTCAGGGAGGAGGTGGCGCCTCGGGTGATCCATGGAGGATGAGAGGGATGTGACAGGGATGTGCCTGATGGCCTCTCTCACTGTGGGACATGACCCAGCACAGTGGGACGGACGAGCAGGACAGGGGCAGGGGGAAGGACCGTAGGCCCCTTGCCCCTGGGTTGGGCAGGTTGGAGCTTGTGCAGTGCTGGAAAGAGAGGGCCTGGGAGGGGCCAGAGGCCAGGCAGGCGACGAGAGGAAGAGATGCCAGAAGAAAAGTGACCACCTGGAGAGAAATGTGGAGTGAGCAGGTTGGGTGCAGAGAGGCTGGGGAGGGAAATTAGACAAGGTAAGAGGAATGGAGTAGGAGGCTGGGGGGCAGTGAGGTAATTTGGGGTGGGGTGGGGTGGGGTGGACTACAGCCTAGGATCCTCTTGTGTCTCCCAAAGCCTCTCCTGTCCTTATGTGAGACACTCGACAGCTGGCTTTGGTGTCCTGGCAATGGCCTGGGATCAGAAGCAAACTCTTTTGTCACGCAGCTAAACAGTGTGCCCCGGGACTAGGCAACAGAGAGCTTTCCATGGCCATGGCACCAGCGTCCGCTCTTGCACGATGACCTACTCTGGTAGCAGCTGGACCTGAAAGGTTCTCCTCAATGACAGCCAGGCTGCAGGGCCCTGACCCCTCTTGGTTAAATCAGAACATAAGGTTTCTGGGCTGTTGACGTTGAGTCAGAAAAAGAGAAGCGGACTGGGCGCAGTGGCTCACGCCTGTAATCCTAGCACTCTGGGAGGCTGAGGCAGGAGGATCCCTTGAGCCCAGGAGTCTGAGGTTGCTGTGAGCGAGGCTGACGCCACGGCACTCTAGCCCGGGCGACAGAGTGAGACTCTGTCTCAAAAAAAAAAAAAAAAAAAAAAAAGGAGAAGCAGAAACAGGGCTGGGGTCATGATCACATCATGTGCATGACGTGTGTAGGACACAAAAGGCAAATATGTGAGATGAAGGAGGAAGGACCAGAGGCCAGGTCATGGGGTTGACAGGAGGGGTATCAAATTAAGGAAGCACAGTCTTAGACAAACTAAAGATGAGAATCTTCAGGTGCACCTTACTGACACTTCTCTCTGTTCCCATCCTATCAGGCAGCTGCAGCCACTAAACAAGCCTAAAGGCTTTTTCCTGGTGGAGAAGAATCTCCTGGGTATGTTGTTTAGTGAAAAATATGAAAGACAAGGTGAATTTTATGCACCCCTGTCTGTAAAAAAAAAAATGTGTATGTGGCCTAGGTTTAAAGTGACACAAGAATCTGATACCTGTTGTTCCTTCTGGGGAGGGAAGCAGGGGCATAGGGGCCATACGTAGGTGAACTTAACTTTTCACCTTATATTTTATGTGCTTAAAAAAAGGAAACAAATTTTATCTCAGGGAATTCCTATAGACCAATTGTCCTCAAAATTTATTAGAAATGCAAATTCTCAAGCCCCACCCCCAGACCTACTGATCCAGATCTCTGGAGTTGCGGCCCAGGAATCTGTGTTTTATTAATGATAAGCCCCCTCTAGATGTTGATGCATGTTCAAGTTTGAGAAACACTGCTCTGGGTCAGTGGTTCTAGTTCTTAAAACTTTTTGGATATTAAAAGTCTAGTACCCAGGCTGTACCCTGGACCAAATAAATCAGAATGGCTGGGGGTGGGGCCCGAATGTCAGTAGTTCTTCAAGTTCCCCAGGTGACTCTAACATGCAGCCCAGCAGAAGCAGCACTGGCTTAGCCTACCTTCTTCCAACTCTGGGGACCACCTCTTCTCAGCCTCAAACCTTGCTCATCCTTATAGATGTGATAACTTGGAGACTGTTTCTCTGGAATTAGTCCACAATGGCCCCTGACTCCACAGACCCCCAGCTCGCTGATTTGGGGAGAGGGCATGGCCAGAAGACAAGGCCCAGCAGCTGAGATGAGCATGAGGTTGACCCTGATGAAAGCCAGGGCCAAGGGGCTCTGTAGGTGTTAAAAAAAAATAGACGTCCAGGTTGGCCTCTGGCAGGATCCCATGCATCTCTTCCCCCAGCCTTGGCACCGGGGCTGCGGTGGAAGGCTACCCCAGAATGGTGTATAGCCTAGTGTTGGGCTCCCATTGCAGCCTCTCTGGGGTGACTGAAGCAGCCACACCTTCCCCTGCTCTCCAAGGAAGAGGAAGATTGATAGGAGTCAAGGACAGAATGTCAACCTGGAGAGAACACAAAGTTTTTAGTGAGAGGAGTGACCTCAAAGGGAAATGGATGGGGCAAGGGCATCCCTCTTCCCTGGTTTCTCTTGTGTCTGTACTCCCCTCCATTGTACACATATGCTGTGGTAAGACGGTGTGTGTGTGTGTGTGTGTGTGTGTGTGCGCGCGCACTCACGTGTACGCACTAAGGGGTTTGTCTCCCACCCTTATAAGGCTATAGGAGACCTGGGTGTGAGTTCATGAAGGGAAGACAGAGCAGGCAACTAAGCAGCCTCAAGCTAAAGCAAGCAAAAAGTCTTCCCAGCTCACATCTGGTCCAGCCCAGCTTTCCTGGAAAAAGATCACATGGGACTTTGGGCCAAAGGCTCAGGGAACATCTAGATCCATGGCTTCTAAACTAAAGTGTGCATCGGCACCATATGGAGGTCTGGTTAACACACAGATTGCTGGGCCTCATCCCCAGAATTTCTGAGTCAGTAGGTCTGGAATAGGACCTCAGAATTTGCATTGCTAGCAAGTTCCCAAGGAATGCTGCTGCTGCTTGGCCAGGGACCACATTTTGAGAACTGCTGCTCTACAGGGTTCGCTCACCCCTCCCACCCCACATACACCCTTCCTGAGCCCAGGGTACTTTTCAGGCCATTAAAAATTGTTCTTTTAGTTTAATTAAGTCCTATTTACTAAAACATTATTGCTGTATTTGCTTTGGGGGTCTTAGTCATAGACTCTTTGCCTAGGCCAATGTCCAGAAGAGTTTTTTCCCGATATTTTCTTCTAGAATTGTTATGGCTTCAGGTCTTACATTTAGCAAAGGAAATAAGCAACAGAGCAAATAGACAACCTACAGAATGGGAGGAAACATTCACAAACTGTACATCCAACAAAGGGCTAATATCCAGAATCTACAAGGAACTCAAACAAATTAGCAAGAAAAAAACAGATGACCTCATTAAAAGGTTGACAAAAGACATGAACAGATTTTTTTCAAAAGAAGATAGACAAATGGCCAAAAAACATATGAAAAATGCTCAACATTACTAATCATCAGGGAGATGCAAATTAAAACCGCAATGACATACCACCTTACCCTTGTCAGAATGGTTATTATTAAAAAATCAAAAACCAACAGATGTTGGCATGGATGAGGTGAAAAGGGAACACTTATACACTGTTGATGGGAATGTAAATTAGTACAACCTCTGGCAAAACAGTATGGAGATTCCTCAAAGAACTAAAAGTAGACCTACCATTCAATCCAGCAATCCCACTACTGAGTATCATCTGAAAGGAAAGGAAGTCATTATATCAAAAAGACACCTGCACCTGAATGTTTATTGTAGCATAATTTACAATGGCAAAGATGTGGAATCAACCTAAGCACCAACCAACTAATAAGTTGATAAAGAAAATGTCAGATATATATACTATGGAGTACTACTCAGCCATAAAAAGGAACAAAATAATGTCTCTTGCAGCAACTTGGATGGAAGTGGAAGCCATTATCCTAAGCAAGAATGGAAAAACAAATACTCCATGTTCTCGCTTATAAGCGAGAGCTAAACGATGGGTATGTATGGTCACACAAAGTGGAATAATGGACATTAGAAACCAAGAAGTGGGGAGAGATCAAAAATTACCTGTCAGGTACAATGTTCACTATTCAAGCAATGGGGACATTAAAAGACCTGATTTCACCACTATACAATTTATCCATGTAACAAAAACCACTTGTACCCCCTAAATCTATTGAAATTTTTAAAAAGTTACCTTATTGTGATAACTTGCTTAATTGTCTGTGATCCTCGCTAAGCTGTGAGCTCTTGAAGAATGATGCCTGCCTCTTTTGGTCACCACTTTATCCCTAGCACACAACACAGGGACTGGCACATGGTGGGTACTCAAAAAACATGTGTTAAATGGACACGAGTATTTGCCAGGCGTGTGCCCTCTGTGGCGTGGGTACCCAGAAACCTAGGGCAGAGCTGCAAGGCTGGTTGAGAATTGGAGGTACCTTAGACATGACCAAGGAAGAGGCAGGCCGCACAAGCTTCTGTTCTCTTTGCAAACTGATCCGCCAGCAAAGTACTACAAACAGCCAGGCACGTGCAGACCCCCTTTACCTCTTCAGGGTGGAGCTGAGTGATGATCAGTTGTCAGACTGAGGCCACCTTGTCTAAATTTTATGGATGCGAAACTGAGCCGCAAAGGGCCAAGTGGCATTTTCGCGTTTATGATTTCCGAAACAGCACTTTGCAGCAAGGCTGTGTGGGAGGTCAAGAATATTCTCATTTTACATAAGGCACAGTGCAGTGGCAGAGTAGATGTTAGGAGCTGTGGGGAGAGTCACACCAGGCATCATTCATCAGACATTTTCACTGTGCCGGACACTCTGACATTTTTCGTGTGCAAATTGAGCTCATGCTCCTCCTGTGATCGTGATAGTTCAGCGTTCTCATTTAGCAGAGTAGAAAGGTGTAGTGAGCTGCCCATGTCATAGGTAGAGAGCTGGGATTTGAACTTGGCCTCTGTTTGACTACTGCATAGAACAGGGGTGGGGGATCAGAACAGGAAGTCCAAAGCCCACCCAACAGACCTGTAGTCCCTCCATGCCGGAGGCTTTTCGGGGGAAACCATTCTGTGGGTGTGGAGGCGGGGAACTGGGGAACAGAGAGCAGGGGGACAGTGAGCAGTCAGAGGCGCAGGAGGCAGGGGGCGCCAAAGAGAAGCTGCCACCTCTTGGTTAAGGAACAGGACTCAGGGTTCTGGTTGAAATCCTTCCATTTGCAATCTTGAAAAAAAAAAAAAGGGGGGCTGCCTGCTGACCACAAGCACTCTAGGCCCTGCCCCCGTCCCACACATACACACCCCAGTCTTCAATTTCTCCATAAGTTCTGGGAACACTTCATTGCCCCGAGTCAACTCCACCCAACTCCACCCTACTCAATTCCCTTAAGGCAGAGCTCCCAGGAAAAGACTCAAGTACAGCTGAGTGAGCAGAGAAAATCCTCACAGTGAACTTGGCCTCTAGGAACCAGCCACTGGTAGGTGTCGTGGCCGTTCATGAGCATCTGACCACACAAAAAGAAGAACTCTGCCCTCTTCCTGTCATTCTGAAAGACTGTGAAACCGGAGTCAATTCTCCAACTTCACACGGGAAGCTGAGGACTTCCTACTCGGTCAGGACCTTGAACCTTGAATTCATAAAACTCTGGAGAGCTCCAGACACAAGGACATCGTGGACAAAATCCCTGGGACCCAGAGTAAGTAGCATTTGTCTTATCTGTCTTGTCAATCACTCTTAAGGACACCCTTGTTTAAAAACATGCATGTAAGCAGGGTCTCCTCAAAGGTGGGGGATTCTCTGAGCACCAGGCAAATGCCTAAGATGCGATGCAGATGCAGTGATGTATGTGCAAGGCAATGCAGCATGGTGTAACAATACTGAGAATGGGTACATTTATAAGGCTGAGTGCTCAGATGTAAAACACTTTCTTGCTAAAAAGGAAGCTTTCATGAATGATTGATTTTTGGTGACTGAATAAGAAAGTCAGCCTGTATCAAGGGACAAGAGACGCTTTCTATAGAAAACCTACTGAAGAAGAAATTACTTGCCAAATTTCCCCTTGTAAAGGAAAACCAAACATGATGTATGGAGTAATTGTAGCACAAAGGAAATGTTAATTAGAAAAAACTTTGCAATGCAAGGATAATATGATATTGAAGCAATTGCTTAAGAAGACTAGAACCAAAGATCTTCAAAATCAGGACTGCTGCCTTTAAAGGAAGTAGGATTCCAACATCTGGCCAGATGACCTCTCAGAAGGCATCCATTCAGTTTTACTAACAAAGACCAGGTCAGAATTTTGTTCTAAAGATTGAGGTGAATGGTGACTCCTTGCAGGAATCTCCCTCAATTATTCCTCCATAGGAGTCCCTAGAGGGTCCCAGATTTCAAAGAAGGGTTGGAAACTCCCAGAGTTTCCGTGCATATCCTGCCATCAGGCTATGCACCACTCACTGATCCTTCAGTTCCTGCAATGAGCAGCAGGACAGCTCTGGGCAGTGGTGTGCTGGTAAATGTTTAACAACTGATTCTCCTGAAAAAACATCCCCGATTTGTAATGTTTGCTGATTTCTGTGGTGTATATACTCCCACGATGGTCAATTTTAAGCTACCGACATACTGAATCTGGAGTTGGGAAGAAATGCACACAATTGGCTCTTGTGAACCAGTGTAAGCCAGGCAGCACGCCACGGGCCCGGGTGTCTTTCACCAGCACAGAGTGCCCTTTCTCTGCTCAGAGACTTCATCAGCTCCCAGGCTAGAGGACACCAGTGCTGGAAGGTTTCAGGCTCCGGGTTATAGCTGACCACTGCACAATAAACTTGAAGCAGACTTTGGGGCAGGGCAGGCTGGCAGGTTAGATTGCAACGTGGTCCTTTGGTTTCTTCTCCAAGGCCCCACCCGAGGTCATCTCCTTTTAGGAAAATGCCCTGGAGTTGCTGCCTGGTTCCTGCCAAGTTGGGGAAGTAGCAAATGGAGTTGGAGGTGGGGGCAGTTTGGAGGTGACTCTGTTGGAAATGGCACCTAACGATGCTGATTCAACTTACTTTCCTTCACCTTTGCCAAAATTCCCCAGAAACTGGGCTCATGGAGTCAACCTGGCACTAGTAGCCCTTTGTGTTTTCCAAGCTATTTGCTGCTTCCATTGTAAACCTGCCAGCTCGCCCAAAAGTGCTGAGTGCCAAACTGAGCCATCTGCCCTTGTCACCACTAGCAGTGGCTGCAGAGATCAGAAATTGCCAACACAGCTTCTTTAGTGCGTGCTAGCCTGGGTCTCTGCAGAGAGAGGGCGGGTGGGGTAGAGACATGTCCAGAGATGGAAGAGTAGCCATAATAGGGAAGAATTTGAGGAGAAATGAAAGCCCCTCACTTCCTACCCTGACAGAATAGCTCCTCTTCTAGCCAGGGCGCCAACACCCGCTATGTGTGCCCTGATTTCCAGCAGCCACTACAGAAATATAAATTTTGTAAGCAGGAAACATTTGTTTGGGAGAGTGGAAGGAAGACCTCTAGAGACCTGGGTTCAAGACAGGAATTACGAAGTAGGTGCCATCTACTTTACTGGTTGGTATTTGGGTCAATCAATTCAGATTGGTGGCAACATATTGAAAATTTCAAAGTGTCGTTCACATGGAAGGGACTGTCATCGCCCATCATCATCAAGAAAAATCAGTTGCTAGATTAACTACAAAGAGATCTGGCCGGGGGAGTTTTGGGGTGGGGTACATTGGCCAGCCAGGGACATCCTAGACATTGGAGCCAGGGACATCATGGTACGCAGTGGGGCCAGGCCTCAGAGAAGGGCTATTGCAAGGAAAGACGTCCCTGATACTTACTGAGGGCCTGGTAAGTGCTGGGACAGGGAGCACTTTTCTCATATTACCTCATTAGTCCTGCAAGGTCACAGTTACTTCCCCATGTTACAGATGAGGGATGAGGCTCAGAGAGGTAGATTAATCTATTCAAGACCACACAGCCGATAGGTTACACCAAAGCCCATACTTTGGGGGGCTGTTTTCAACAAGCAATTGGAAAAGATCCAAAAGGTATGCCAAAAAGCAGGGGCTAGAAGTCCTACAAATCAAGCTACTGAGTGGTTCTTTTTTGTTTTCTTTTTGTTTGTTTTAAGGCAACCTTGGGTAAAAACATCTGAGAGCTTCCACCTGGTCACTGTATGGTCTCACCTCATCACCTGAGGCCATTCTGAGCTCTTCCTCCCCTGACCCCCGTTTTCTCTTTTTCTCACTAGGGCACCCCCCGACCCCTGGCCTGTGCTGCCCTCTAAATCCCCCTCACAGCTCTCACAGGAGGTCTACACCTCCTGTCACCTGTGCCACATGAGGGCCAGGCTGAGCCCACTCTGGTGCCCTCAGTGTCCTCATCTGCAAAGTGAAGGATGTGAACACCTACAGGATTTCAGTATGGCAGCACTATTGGTGTTTGGGGTAGAATAATTTTTGCATTGCAGGACGTCCTTGGCCCTACCTGCCAAATGACAGTAGCATCCCCCAGTCTTTGTGACAGCAACAACAAAAAAGTGCCCACACGTTTTCAAGGGCCCCCAGGGCACTATGTCACTCCTGGTGGAGAATCTTTTTAGACCCAAAGTCTTGAAGGTCTGTCTGTAAGTCTTCGACTCTCGGCCAGACTCCTTCCCAGAGTCTCCGTGTGGACTCGACAGTGCAAAGCCATCGCTGGGCACGGAGGCAGGAACGCTGAGCGGTTTCAGGGCTGGGCGTGAGAATGATGCATACCTGCGTCTGAGCACCAGCACTCGTTCTCATCAGATGGGTGTCCTTGGCCACGTTTCATAACCACTCTGAACCTCCGTGTCATCAGCTCTGTAATGAGAACACTAGTGGTACCTTCTCAAGGGGTGTTTAACCCTAATGCAATGCCCAGCCCATGGGAGGTGCTTAGGAAGTGTTGGTTATAATGGTGTGGTAAGATGTCCCTCTGCCCGGCTTTCCATCCACTGAACTTTACCTTTACAACACTCACTGCTGAAGTAATTGAATTAATGATTTGTGTACTCATTTGTTTATTGCCCACCTCCCCCCCACCCCCGTTAGACTATAGGTTCCTAGAAGGCAGAGAGGACCTGGATCTCCCTAGCTCTCCCTTTCATCCCCAGGCCATGGCACACAGTAGGCACTCAGTAAACATTTGTCGAGTGGTTGAAGAAATGTAACCATTGCCTTGTCTTTGTTGTCCAGAGCCCACTGCCTTTAATAGCAAAGTAAATACAGAAACCATTTTCCTTGGGCCTGTAGGAGAAGTCAAGATGGAGGTTTCGGCCACCACAGAGGCGTATGATGCGACCACAGAATACGACTATGAGGATACGACCCCGTGCCAGAAGGACAATGAGAGGGCCTTTGGGGCCCAGGTGCTGCCCCCTCTGTACTCGCTGGTATTTATCATTGGCGTGGTCGGCAACATCCTGGTGGTCCTGGTCCTCATGCAGTACAAGAGGCTCAAAAGCATGACCAGCATCTACCTCCTCAACCTGGCCCTCTCCGACCTGCTCTTCCTCTTCACGCTGCCCTTCTGGATTAACTACAAGTTGAAAGATGACTGGGTTTTTGGCGATGGCATGTGTAAGCTCCTCTCTGGGTTTTATTACATAGGCTTGTACAGTGAGATCTTTTTCATCATCCTGCTGACCATCGACAGGTACCTGGCCATCGTCCATGCTGTGTCTGCCTTGCGGGCTCGGACTGTCACCTTTGGTGTCATCACCAGCATCTTCACCTGGGCCCTGGCCATCTTGGCTTCTGTCCCAGGCATGTACTTTTCCAAGACCCAGCGTGAGATCAATCATCACACCTGCAGCCTTCATTTCCCTCACGAAAGCCTAAGAAAGTGGAAATTATTTCAGGCTCTGAAACTGAACCTCTTGGGGCTGGTTTTGCCTCTGCTGGTCATGATCGTCTGCTACACAGGCATTATAAACATTCTGCTCAAACGACCAAATGAGAAGAAGTCCAAAGCCGTCCGTCTGATTTTTGTCATCATGCTCATCTTCTTCCTCTTTTGGACCCCCTACAATCTGACTGTACTCATTTCTGTTTTCCAAGACTTTGTGTTCAGCAATCAGTGTCAGCAGAGCAGACACCTGGACCTGGCCATGCAGGTGACGGAGGTGATCGCCTACACGCACTGCTGCGTCAACCCGGTGATCTATGCCTTTGTCGGCGAGAGGTTCCGGAAGTACCTGCGCCAGCTGTTCCACAGGCATGTGGCCGTGCACCTGTCTAAATGGCTCCCCTTCCTCTCCACGGACAGGCTGGAGAGGGCCAGCTCCATGTCTCCCTCCACAGGGGAGCATGAACTCTCTGCCGGGTTCTGACTCAGACCACAGGAGGCCGATCCAGGACCCAGCGGGAGTGACCTGCCACGCAGGCCGGGAGAGGAGACAGCCTGGCTCTCCCAGCCAGATTCTCGCACCTGGCACTGCATGGAATTGCAGCCACCTACGGTTGAGAGGAAGCTTAAAGGTGGCCTAGACTAAAATCACTTCGGAGGCTTCAGTTTTTCCATGAACTTCTCCTTGGTGGCCAAAAGATGAATGAGCAAAAGGGGACATTGCAGAGACTGGGACAAAGGGTGACAGCAAAGGGCACCCAAGCAGGATTGTAAATTTGTGAGCATCAACATTTGTAAACAAAGCCACTGCAGGACCCATCCCCACCCCACCCTCACCACCCGTGAACTTGGAAATAGTGAGTTCCACCGTGCCTCCACCCTGAGCCCGGCAGCCAATCAGTAGCCAGCAGCTCCTCCCTCCACCCCACCCCCACCCCATCCACAGCAGGGTTTGGGGTCTCAGAAACCCTGGGGACCATGGAACTCATGATGGAACAACTCGAGACCTAACGGGAAATAGGAATGGGGAACTACTGTTGGCAGTGGAACTAAGGAAGCCCTTAGAGAGGATTTTTATATTCACTAAAATCAAATAAATCAGGCAGTGGGCTAATCACAGAGCATGTGAATAACATGTTGTACTTGTTGAAATAGCCATAAAGGGAAGGGACTCCTAATTTCCATTTACCATTCCTTTCTTTCTGAATCTCTCTTCCTTTTTTTCTGAATCTCTCTTCCCTGCAAATTGGGTGATGTGTAGGTAAATTCTGATTGCTTTATGGCAGAAATTAATAACAGGCAAAAGGAAGTAGGGTTGAGTTTCTTTCTTCTGGCTCTCCATCCAAGTCTTCTGGTTTATAGAGCAGAGAGTTCTGACTTCCCCCTTGGACCTATCAGCAACAAATAACCTGTCGTGCAAGCTGGCTGTGTTTGGAGCTGACAGGGAGAAAAGTATCTACCAGGAAGACACCCAACCTTGCAGGAGCTGGGCGGGAGGACTCAGTATCTTGATGGAGGAGACAGAGAGGGCCCTTAACTCAAAGTAGCTTATTTATCCAAATTGTCCTCAAAACTTCATCTCTAACCTAGGACCCCCTATTTATGTCTTTGTTCTCTTTTCTTCCCTGAGACATATATTTCTTTAAAAACAATTTTCCCAATAACAAAAATTACTTCTAAAAAAGCTTAAAAATACAAAGAAGAGACAAACAAAAATCATCCATAATCCCACTACCCAAAGACAACCATTATGCATTTGTGGATGTATTTTTTTAGTTTGTTTTTTTCCGTGCATATTTATGATTATAGCAAAAATGGACTTCAGTAGTACTCACCGTTGTGTTGTTTGTAATTAGAAGTATGTTGTGATCACTTTTCCATGTCAATAAACCATCTCAAAGCATTGTTTTTGGTGCCTGCACTGAAGCTATGGCAGGGATGCACCCTAATTTACCCCCCCATTTCCTTATTACTGCTTGCACAGATCAGTCCAACCCAGCACTGGTGGCTCCATTCCAAGGGAGCTCTTGAACCCTGGGAGTCATCGATGTGTGAGGAGTGTCTGTTCTTGCCGAGCACTCAGCTCAGTGAGGCAGACAGGCACAGAGATGCCAACTGGGCCCAGGTGGAATGGGTGGGGCCGCTGCGGAGGTCACGGTGCTCGGGCAGCAAAGGGAAGGAAGAAATCCATCAATCAGAAGACACCCTAGACTAATAGGTGTCCCACCTTATGGACACAGCGACACCATTGGGCTAACCTCTCTCCTTTTTTTGGACACTAGAGTTGTACTCATACCAAGTCACCCTCCCCCCTCAGGCAGGGACTGACTGTGCCCACATGTTATCTTTGTACAAAGAAGCTGGTGCCATGATGGTCTAGAAAACTTTTGTCTGGTGAGGAGGAAGTCACGCCGCCTTGGGGCTTACAATGCCATACAGAAAATGTGGACAAACATAGGCTTGGGGAGTCCAGGTGGGTGTCGCTCTCTCTGCCGTGTGCAAAGGAGGAGGCTTAAATGAATTAAGAAATACTTGTCTACTGCTTTGGTCTTATTTTAATAAAACTGCATCAGAAAACAATATCATCCACAGTGATATAACGTGGAAGGTTTCACGAAATCCCCCATTCCATTTTCAAAGTAATGAGTGTCTCTCTGAGCCTCTGATTTCCTTATGTACAGAGTGAGGATGAGCCCAGTGTCTACCTCACAGGGCTGTTCTGAGGATTAAATGAAATAAAGCAAAGGGGCTGGGGCAGTCTTCCCCCAACTTTATCCCGTGAGACATCTGCCGGTGCCCTTCCTTGGCCACCCAAGGCACTCCAGCTCCCCTGACTGCCCCTGCCCTCCCCTGCCACGCCCTGGTCCTGCCCCAACCTCGGCGTTACTGTTGTCCCCATTGATTTTTCCATTTCATCCTTACAGGAAGGTTGCTCCCCTCTCCCCCATCCAGACTCCCTGATCATCAGCATTTTACCACATTTGCCTTAAATTCATCATTCTCTCTCTCCAGATAGATGGATGGATGGATAGATAGATAAATTTAAAAAATACTATTTTTTTCTACAGAACCATTTGAGAGCAAGGTACAAATACAATGTCTCATCACCCTTTGCCCCTTCAGAATGTATTTACTGGCAACGAGGATGCACTCCAACCAAAACGGAAACTGACACTGACAGTATCAACATATAATCTGTAGCCCTCTTTCCAATTTTGCCCACTTTGCAAATAATGTCCTTTACGGTCCCAGGACCCAGAATGGCTTGTTTTACTTACCTGCCTGCGTCTTTAGTCTCCTTCAATCAGGAACATTTCCTCAAGCTTTTCTTGTCTTTCATGACTTTGACATTTATGAACTCCACAGCTACACAGTAGACGGTTTCTGGATTTGGATTTACTAATATTTCCTGATGATTAGATTCAGATTATGCAACCAGGGCAGGAATCTCAGAGAACTGATGCTGTGTTTTCAGTGCATGCTATCAGAACACACTTGATTCCAACCATCCCTACGACTGGAGATGTTAAACTTTATCACTTGTTTAGAAACTACCAGGTTTCTCCACTATAAGCATTTTGTGCTCAATAAGTGACTATTATTAGTGTGCATCCTACTGTAAAGTAAAAGCTTCTCTTCTCCTCCTCTCATTCATTCATTCGCTTATTTGTATCAGCATGTTCTCATGGAGTCCTTTTTTATTCAATGGTATATAGCCAAATTTTTTTTTATTATTATGCACGCATTGTCCCAGATTTGTCTAATGGGAACTGGGTTCTATGTTCCTTTGTTCTGTCTACATCATTCTTTGAGCACTTCCTTCCTTTTTGGCACAAGAGATTTCAGGTTCATTTTGTATATTACCTGCCCCAGCCACAGAAACAGACACATCTCCAAGCGGCCTGGCTTCTTGTAGCTGAAACTCGTATTTACAAATCAAGATTTGGTTGCTATGTATGCTCATTCCTAGTGAAGTACTATTGTTTCTGGGCCTTCTGCATGTACAGAGCTAGGAAAGATATGTACATAAAAACACAGTCACACATATATACAAACACATATATCTATCTATTTTCTCTCTCTCTCTCTCTCTTTCTATCATATATTACATTTAAAGCAGTGAGTTCATGCCAACATCTCCAATCCCAATCTAACATAATATTGTTCTTCCTGGTCTTCTTCTCCCTTTTCATAGTGAAACTGTCTTCTCTTATAACGAGAAAGCTGGCTCTTGTTGCTGTCAATGGATTCTTTTCACATAACCCCTCAGTAAGCAGTCACGGTTGTTCTGAACATGCAGCCTAGGGCCCTACTGCCACCGGTGGTGAGAGACTCTGTGCAGCAGCCAAGTACCCCTCAGTCCTTCGTCCCAGGCGCTGGCATGTGACACACTGCGCACAATCTTAGCACCAGGAAGGGGGAAACACGCCTCTCTTCTTAAATTTTTTATTTCTTTCTTTTAAAAAATCCACATAGCCCTGACCTTCCTCCTAATCCCATAGCATAGGCATGATTTAAAGATTTTATTAATCTTTTCAAAGAAACAGCTTTTGTTTTCATTAATTTTTCTTTATTGATTTCTTCTCTGGTCTTTCTTATCTCTTTTTTCTGCTTATTTTGGATACATTTTGTTTTGTTTTGTTTTTTTGTCTAGTTTATTAAAATGGAAGCAGCTGTGGTCATTGATTTAAATCTTCCTCCTTTTCTTTTCTTTTTTATATTTTATTTTGGCTAGTCAAGTGAAGCAGTGGGAGTGCAGAAGGAACAAAGGGATCTGTAACTGGTTGTGATCAATTAGTTGTAATCTTTTCTAATATTGGTACCTAAAGCTATAAATTTTCCTCTAAGGACTGCTTTTGCTGCAATTAACAAATTATTGTATGTTACTTTTTCATTTCATTCAGTTAAAAATAATTTTTAATTTCCTTTTTGACTTCTTTGCCCATGGATTATTTAAAACTTTGTTAGCTTCCAAAGATTTGTGGATTTTCCAGATATATTTGTTATTGATTTCTAATGTAATTCTGCTGTGACTTATATGATTCAAATAATTTTAAATGTATTGAGACTTCTTATTGCTCAGAAAATGATCTATATTAGTAAATATTCTGTGTACATATGGTCCAGATGAGTTAATGTTCTATGACCACTTGAGAAGAATATGTATTCTGCATCATAATGTTTAATAAATGTCAGTTAGGTTAAGTTCGTCATTAGCGTTGTTTATATCTTTTATTCCATACTGATTTTTTTGCCTTATTGTTCTATCAGCCAGATACATAGAACAATACATTGGCTTGTTAAAATATCTAACTATGATTATGGATTTGTCTGCATCTTCCTTTATTTCTGTCAGTTTTTGCTTCATATATTTCCAAGCTCTATTATATGAAAGATGTATAAGACCCTTATATCTTTCTCATGAATTGATCCCTTTGTCATTAAGAAGTATAGCTCTTTTTCTCTGGTAATAACCTTTGTGTAGAAGTTTACTTTTTCTGATATTAATATCACTCTTTTGAATGCTTTCTCTTAGCATGATACAGTCATGCATCACTTAACAATGGGTATACATTCTGAGAAATACTTCATTAGGTGATTCATTGTTGCATGAATAGCATAGAGTGTACTTATACAAACCTAGATGGTATAGCCTACTACACACCTAGGCTATGTGGTATATAGCCTGTTGCTCCTAGGCTACAAACTTATACAGCATGTTACTGTACTGAATATTGTAGGCAATTGTAAAGCAATGGTAAGTATTTGTGTACCTAATTATATCTAGACATAAAAAAGGTATAGTAAATATGTGGTATAAAATATAATAAAAAATTGTATACCTGTGTAGAACACTTACCATGAATGGAGCTTGCAGGACTGGAAATTACTCTGGGTGAGTCAGTGAGTGAGTGCTGAGTGCATGTGAGGTCCTAGGACATTACTGTACATTACTCTAGACTTTATAAACATTGTACACTGAGGCTACCAAAAAAATATTTTTTCTTCAATAATAAATTAACCTTAGTTTACTATAACTTTAATACTGCATAAACTTTTTTATTTTTTTAAACTTTTTACTGTTTTGTAATAACTCTTAGTTTAAAACACAAATACATTGGACAGCTGTACAAAAATATTTTCTTTCTCTATATCCTTATTCAGTAAGGTTTTTACTATTTAAATTTTTTTTGTTTCTTTTGAAACTTTTTTGTTAAAAACTAAGACACAAGCACACACTTTAGCCTCGGCCTACACAGGGTCAGGATCATCAATATCATTGTCTTCCGCCTCCACATCTTATCCCCCTGAAAGATCTTCAGGGGCAATAATACGCATGGAGCTGTCATCTCCTATGATAACAATGCTTCTTCTAGAATACCTCCTGATGGACTGCCTGAGTCTTTTTTACAGTTAACTCCTTTTTTTAACAAGTAGAAGGAGCATACTATAAAATTACAATGAAAATTATAGTATAGTAAATACATAAACAGGTAACATAATCATTTATTATAATTATCAAGTACTACAGGTATGTGCTATACTTTTATGTGACTGCCAGTGCAGTAGGTTTGTTTACGCCAGCATCACCACAAACATGAGTAACAAGCTGCACTATGAAGTTATGACAGCTACGGTGTCACCAGGCAATAGGAATTCTTCAACTCCATTGTAATCTTATAATCCTATGGGACAACCATCATATATGCAATCCATTGCTGACTTAAATGTCATTATTCAGTGCATGACTGTATATCGTTTTTAGTCCTTTTATTTTCAAAATATGTGTTGTTTTGTTTTTTAAATTTAAAATGCATCTCTCATAGAAAGCATGGCGTTCAATCTTCTTTCTCATCTAGTCTGACAATCCCTTTCAAATGAATTAGTTTATTAACATTTTTATGTAATTATTCATGTTATTGGGTTTAAGCGTGCTACCTTACACTTTGTTTTCTATTTGTCCTATGTTTTCTCTTCTCTTTTCTTGACTTCTTTTAGTTATTCAAAAAATATTTAATATTTCTTTTCAGTTCCCCTATTGACTTTTTAGCTATACCTCTTTATATTATTTTTTATGTAGTCACTCTAGGGATTTCAATATGCTTCCCCAATATATCACAGACTATTTAGGATTAATATCATACCACTTTATATAAAATGTAAGACCTTCCTCCCATCTTCTGTATTGCTCTTACCATGTATTTTGCATTTACATATATGGAAAACCCATAATACAATGTTGTTATTTTTATTTTGAACAATCTATTTAAAACACAGACATTAAGAGAAAAAAAGATATTCTTTTATACTACCCAAGTTTCTATCTGATGTTAATTTGCTTTAGCCTGAATAATATCTTTTAGCATATCTTGAGCATGGGTGTGTTGGCAAAGAATCTGGTAGTTTTAATTTATTTGATTATGTCTTTATTTTGCCCTCATTTTTGAAAGATATTTTTTCCAGATAGAGCATTCTGCACTTGACCTTAGCCAAAAGGCTGAGAAGTGATTCCAGACAGAGCATTCTAAATAGACAATATTTTCTTTCATCATTTTGAAGATGTCATTCTACTGTTATCCATACACTATTGTTTTTGATGAAAAGTTAGCAGTCACTTGTATCATTGTTACCTCCTATGAAATGTGTCATTTTTTTTCCCTCTAGCTATTTGGAATATTGTCCCTGTCCCTCATTTTTAGCATTTTTGGCTTTATTTCTGTTTATTCTGCTTAAGGTTTATGGAATTCATTGGATTTTTAAGTTGATTTTTCCCAAAATTGGGAAATTTGGGGCCATCATTTTTTCAAAAACTTTTTTTGTACATGCTAAATTCTCTCTCTTCACCTTCAGGGATTCCAGTTATGCAGTAGTCCCCCCTTATCTGTAGTTTTGCTTTCCTCTGGTCATCTGTGGTCTAAAAATATTAGTTGGAAAATTCTAGAAATAAGCAATTCATAATAATTGTGTGCTATTCTGAGTAGCGTGATGAAATCTTGCACCATCCTGGTCCATCCTGCCCAGGACGTGAATCATCCCTTTATCCAGTGTATCCACACTGTATTCACTACCCACCCATTAGTAACTCAGTAGCTGTCTTGGTTATCAGATCAACTGTTGCAGTCTTACAGTGTCTGTGTTCAAGTAACCCTTTTTTATTTAGTAATTATCCCAAGAGCAGTGATGCTGGCAATCCACATATGCCAAAGAGAAGCTGTGAAGTGCTTCCTTTAAGTGAAAAGGTGATCTTGGTATTACTTGGGTGGGGCTCAGTACTATCAGCAGTTTTGGGCATCCTCTGGTGATGTTGGAACGTATCCCCCTCAGAAAAGGGAGTACCTTTGTGCTTAATGTTGTTTCAAATATCCTTTTTAAAATAATTTTTCCCAATAATTTGTATTCACTCACTGACCTTTTTTTATGGTCTCTCCTGTGCTGTTAAGACTCTTCAATAAGTTATTTATTTCAGATGTTGCAGCTAGCAGTTCTAGAATTTCCATTTGCTTCTTTTACACAGTTTTCATTTCTCCACTAAAATTTCACAACTGTTCATTCATTATGACCATTTAATTCTTTAAGTCCTTGATTATAATAGTTG
Organism: Eulemur rufifrons; assembly: GCF_041146395.1. Classification (NCBI taxonomy): domain Eukaryota; kingdom Metazoa; phylum Chordata; class Mammalia; order Primates; family Lemuridae; genus Eulemur; species Eulemur rufifrons. The sequence goes on from NC_090989.1 coordinate 149,271,600, forward strand.
ATTTCAAGTCCTTCACTGCTAATTGTAACTTCCCAGTTCTCTTGGGGTCTGTCTCTATGGGCTATTTTTTAAAATTATGAGTCAAATTTTCCTGCCTTTTCATGTCAATTACTTTTTTATTGCATGCTAAGTATTATGGGTGATACATTGTAGGGGATTATCATCTTCCTTTAAAAGGTACTGTCATTCATTCTGTCGATTTTGTCAAATCATGGGTGCACCCTTTTGGTCCTGTTAGACTTATGTTTAGTTAGGGTGTGTCTACTTCAATTTTGACTTTGGTTTTAGGGCTTATCTTTACTCTGGGGTTGTGATCCTCAACAGCAGCAGCAGCACCCGGGAATTTGTGAAAATGCAAATTCTCAGCCCTACTGAATCAGAAACTTTGGGGATAAGATCTAGCAATCTGCATGTTAGCAAGCCTTTCAGGTGACTGTGATACATGCCAATGTTAGAGAACCACTGCCCTAGGGCATAGCTTTTACTAATAGAATGTGGCAGAGAAGTTTATCTACTCCCTGGCTGGGCCAGAACTTTATCACCTCCCAGCTTTGCAAAGCCTGGTGTCTCCATTCAGCTCCCAGCTCCCCAACAGCCACTCTCTGTTATGCCTCAAGGAGTCTTACTTTCCTCTTGCACAATCCTTCCTTCAGCCAAGGACCCAACAGAAAATCCCCTTGGAGACTTCTGAGCCCCTTCTCTATGCAGCTGCCTCCTCTCCAGCACGCTGCCCTAAAAATCCTAGCTGCTTCAGAATCCCAGGTCTTGTCTCCACCTCCTCATCTCAGCTGGGCCCCTGCTCTGCCTGGGCTCTACTTCTCTGCACTACCACAGGACGGTGTCCCTTTCCTCAAGGATAAGAGTCTTCTGCTTCCTGTGGCCAAACATCTGAGCATGACGGCCTCATATTTCGTCCAGTTTTATAATTGTTTACAAGGGAAAGACAAATTCAATACAAGTTATTCCATCATGACCAAAAGCAGAAGTCCCATTCTAAGGTTTTTAAATGTGTATCATTTTCTTTTTAATGTGTCTTGAAAATATGTATTATTATTTTGCATGTGGCATTTTTAATTTAGGTAAATCATATCTGTTTCTTTCTTTTTTTTTTTACATTTCAACTTTTTCTTTAAAAGGAGTGAGTTGTGTACAGGGGACTTAAATGCTTTATAGACAAAAAAAAACTGCTAGAACCAACTTATTTATCATTATCTTCTTCTTCTTCCTCCTCTTCTTCATTCTCTTCATCTTCCTCATCTTCTTCCTCTTCCTCCTTTTTCTTGCTTTGTTGAGCCTTGACGATTCCCTGTTTTGCTGTGTCAAGCTTTCTGTTAGCTCAGTATGCAGCAACATCCTTTTGGTACTTTTCCTTCAGCTCTGCAGCCTTCTTTACATAAGGCTGCTTGTCACCTGCTGCGGTGTCACTCCACATCTCTCCCAGTTTCTTTGCAGCATCACCAATGGATAGGTCGGGATGTTCTCCGTTGATTTGAGGGCGATACTCAGAATAGAACAAGAAAAAGGCCAGGCCGGGCGCGGTGGCTCACGCCTGTAATCCTAGCACTCTGGGAGGCCGAGGCGGGAAGATCGCTCGAGGTCAGGAGTTCGAGACCAGCCTGAGCAAGAGCGAGACCTTGTCTCTACTAAAAACAGGAAGAAATTATATGGACAACTAAAAAAAATATATAGAAAAAATTAGCCGGGCATGGTGGCACATGCCTGCAGTCCCAGCTACTCGGGAGGCTGAGACAGAAGGATTGCTTGAGCCCAGGAGTTTGAGGTTGCTGTGAGCTAGGCTGATGCCACAGCACTCTAGCCCGGGCAACAGAGTGAGACTCTGTCTCAAAAAAAAAGAAAGAAAGAAAAAGGCCAAAGGAGGCTTCTTGGGTGCACTGGGATCCCTGAACTCCTTTTTCGTTTCCCCTTTAGGAGGGATATAGGTTTTCATTTCTCTTTCATAATGGGCCTTGTCTGCCTTTGCCGTATCTTCAAACTTTCCTTTCTCTTTAGCAGACAGGGTCTTCCACCTCTCTGAGCACTTTTTAGAAAACTCTGAGACGTTGACTGAAGCATCTGGGTGCTGCTTCTTGTGCTCCTCCCGGCAAGTTTGCACAAAGCGTGTGCATGATGACATTTTGCCTTTGGCTTCTTAGGATCTACTTTGCCCATGTTTAGTTATTTTTCCTCAGTGAGGCACAGACTCACCCAGTGCCTGTCCGGCTCTCACTGGCCCTGGCGCTGTCTCTGTGGAGCTCAATGTACTGCAGAGGCTGTGAGAGTGGGAGCCAGACGCAGCCTCCTGTTTCTCACAAACATAGCACTTGGCTTGCAAGACCATCCATGTCGCTATTTGGAATATTCAATCCTTTTGTTTTACCTGCTACATAGTACTCTGTAGATTGTATCTTCCGCATTCTATTATACATATTAACTGTCCCAGAAATGGGCTCCAGGATTGCCTCCAACTCTCTACTCTGGCAAATAAATCTGCAATATTCTCATACAGATCTGAACTAGAAATGCTGGCTTATAGGGAGATATAAACGAGTTCAGTCTACCCCACTAGCTGTGCATGGAGAGTCCTCTCCCCACATCTTTACCAGTGCTTGGCATGTCGCTGCTTTCCAGTCTTTGCTCGTCTAACAAGTAAAGCGACACTAATGGTTGTTTCATTTTGCATTTCCCTGATTACTGATGGCTTTGAACATCTCTTTATGCATTTTATTGGCTTTTAAGTTTCTTCTGTACATTATCTGTCGTATCTTTGACCATTTTTATTGGCTTTGCTGCCATTCCTTGTCTATTAGCAAGAGTTATTTGTATATTCTGGATTTTAATTTCTTAATGCTTTAAGATACTACAAATAACTTCTATCATTGTCCCATCTGTATATTACTTCGTTTATGATATTCTTTGCTGAAGAGAAATCCTTAATTTTCATGTAATAAAATTCATCAGATTTTGTCTTTTGGCTTACGCTATTTAAATGTAGCTTAAGGGCTCTTTTCCCGCTCTTAAGAACAATTTTTTTCTATTACCATAGTAGTATTCCATTTCCTATTTAGTTCTTTAACCTGGTGTGTGACTATCACAAGTTAATCAACTTTTCAGAGACTCATCATCTCCATTGTTGAAATGGAGGTAATAGTAGCATCTACTCAAGGGGGTTGTCATGAGTATTAAATGATTTAATGCATATAAAGTGCTTAGAAGAGTTCCTGGTACATAATACCATACAACTGATAGCTATGATAATTAAAGTAAATGTATTTAAGTGTATAATTGTTAGGTAAATAATATATAAAAATATAGCAAAAATCAAAAAGGTGATTCTAATAACTAAAGCTTAAGAAACACCAACCGGAAGGAATGAATTTTGATTTTTCCAGTTAGAGAAATTGGCAGAGGCAATAAGAAACCCTGATGTTGGCTGATTCTACATTTCCTTCCCTATCACACTTATTCCTCCTTTTAATTAGCCACTGAAAATGATACACAAGCTCCATGGATAACTAACATCTTTTGCCATCAAATTTTTTGGATAAAATTTTGAAAAGAGAAAACTTATTTTTAGGTCCGTAGCTACTGCTCTGTCCAGACATAATCCAGTGCAATCGCATCACTGTGCTGTGCAAGAATTTGGACTTGACAAGGTTACCCTGCTCTGAAGTTGCGCAGTATTTCCTTCTGGTCGTTTCATTTCCCATTCTCACTTTCTCTGGTAGGAATTGAGAGGCAGTGAGGAATCTGAAACGTGAGTGGCATGAAAGCAGTGAGGGTTGTGGCTGTCGAGGAAGAGCCGCTGGGCTGCCGTTCTGTCTCCAACCCGAATGTGCCTCCTGGAAGCAGGAAGGGTGCTACTCAGGACGCTCCCGACCTCTGCCAGACCTCCACGAGAGAGACCCCTCAACCATCTGCACGTCCTTACCCAGAGTTCCCCGCCAGCTTTGGCCTCACATACCTGCTGCCCTGGTCCACCCACCTGCCACCTCTCAGTCCCCCCACTTCATGGCTGGGTGGGCTTGCTTGCCCTGCACCAAGGTTTTGAGATGAAAGGAGCCCTGCAAGCCTGGAGCTGTGGGATGTTCTGAAGCCACCAGCAGAACTTTGGGACATAACTAAATTATAGAAATTTCTAAGTCTATCTTCCCAAGACAGCAAGAGGAAACAAAGTCCCAGAAGCCAAACACTGGAAAGTGAAAAAAAGGAGAATTTACCTGTAAATTTTATTTATCCATTTATTTATTTATTTATTCATCCATTCAGATGCTACTCATCCATCCACTTGCTCATTCATTCACCCCTTCATTTGGTATAATCCCCTCAGTCAGACCCCAGGGGTATGAAGGCCACTGGGAGAAGGACCTTCCACACCGCCGCACGCTGAAGCCTTCCGGATGCCGTGGGGGGCAGGAGCCACAGGAGGAGGCAGTCCCGTCAATGGGGCGAAATGGGTCTGATGAAATGACACTTGGCCAGAGACTGAAAGACCAGCACAAAATTCCTTTACAGATTTTGTTCAACCTGAAATGTATTTGATCTTGGCTCTTAATTTAACAGATCTAAAAATTCATTTAGAAAATAATCAGATGAGACGTTCTAAGCAAATTTCAAAAAAGAAAGAATTATAATAGGGGAGGATTTTGCCTGCTTGTTTATTGACACACATAATAAAGAATGAATTATAATGATGCTGTACCAAAAAATTAAAAATGTAAAAAACTAAATATTAAGACAAATTATTAACTCTCCTAACATATTAGACAATCTTCCAAATCAATACAAAACCCATTAATATACCCAATTATTTTTTTAAATGAACAAAGATATAAACAGGTCATGGAATAAATGCAAAAGCCATGAATATAAAAATGTTAATCACATTATTAATCAAAGAAATGTCAATTATAAGGAAATACTTATCTTGCTTGTTAAAAATGGTGAAGAGATTTTATTTTGTTTTACTAATGAAAATACCCAGTGCACCTAAGGATGTGGCAAAACAGTCATTGTCATATATTTTTGATTGGAATGTAAAGCAGTACATTATTTCTGAAAAGCAATTTGACAATAGGTACCAAGATTGTTTAAAAATTTCATTTGGTAATGCTGCTCCTAGGAATCTATTTTAAGGAAATATTCACAGATAATGGTAAAAATGAATACAGATGACAAGTTCAATGACTGGAGAGGATTAAATCAGTATTGGTACATATGGTATACGACTCAGATATGAATGATTTTTAAGAAAATTTTTATTGACCTAGAAATATGCTCATAATATTGTTAAATTAAAAAAGAGAAATATAGAATTCTTCTGGCCCACATTTTGTGATATATGTGGAGAGCACAAAGACAGGAAGGGAATATTCCCAAAATTTGTATGGAATTATGTGTGTATCAGGGTTTAATCAGAGAAGTGATAAGGGACAAGGTCACGGTTCCCAAACTGTGTGCTGACATCCCTCAGGGGACACAATGAACTCACAGGGGTACCATGGAATATATGCAGTTGTCAGGGACATACCTTGATACCTGACATCTCTTCACTACCCTGGGAACTACCAGTCTGAGGCCGTTCACATTTTTGACATTAGATTGCAGTACTTTCCTTTCAAAGTTGTCATATCTTTACAAAGCTGGGTTTCAGTGGTTGCTCTGAGATAAAGCAGTATGGAACAGAAAATGAGGGTGACAGTGTGGGACTCGATTCCAAGGTTGGAGAAGATGAGCCTTGTCCAACAGGCGTACATATCCCCTTGGTCCTGATTATTTAAAAGTAAATCAAATATTTTTTCTTTCAATTTATTTGTGTTTTGTTTTCAAACAGCTATTACATTGTTAGAACAAAAGTACTCAAGTCGTGTGGATCTAACCACATAGTAAGTGGAACTGTTTGGTATTTCTTTTGGCCCAGGGGCACAGAGGAAAAAGAACTGAGACATTAAGGGCATCATGAACTGAGAAAGTATGAGGACCTCTGGGATAGGGGATTTATTTGGGAATTAGATTTCATGCAATTGTGGGAGCTGGCGGGCAAGACTGTGCAGGCTGTCACCTCTGCATGCAATGCTGGGTCAGAAGTCTCTTCAGCTCCGCCACTCCAGCAGGCAGCAGCAAGGAATGCCAGGTGAGGACATGAACAAGGGGAAGGTGGAACCTGTAAGGACAAACCCGACCCAAATGGGTAACTAGACCCCTGAGGACAAAGTGAAGCCTGTGTCTTCACTCTCGCCGGTCCACCCACCATTCCCCTAGGGACCTGCAGGGAAAGCCACATCATTCACCACAGCAACTCGCCTGCTCCTAGCCCAGGACTTGGAGGTGCAGGAGGAGCGGGATGTCCCAGCATTGTCCTACCCCAGCAAGGTGAGTTACCAGATGGATGGCAATGTGCACGAGCCACCGCAGGGCCTGGCCCCTGCTTGCATCTTCACAGCATAACCTTACAGCTGGTGCTCCACTCACTTCCTAAACCCATGTTAAATATCTCCCTGGGCCTGGCTCACCTGGAAGCTTCCAGGCAAGGAATTTGGAGAAATGTCGTCTCATCTTAATTAGGGCATCTTATAAAGTCGCCACAAGGTGGGTGATGTTGGTTTTCTTCTGTACACTCTCAGTGCTCTCCAACTTTTAAAATGACCACATCATAAGAAAAAGCAGAAAGAAATGTAGGAGAAAAGGAAAAAGAGGGGGAAGAGAGAGGGGAATGTTGGGGGAAGAGGGAGACAGAGAAAAGAAAAAGACGAGCAAGTGTTTCTTGGAAGAACAAGGTGGGATGAGTGTCCCAGCATGCGGGTGTGGTGTCAATAAAGACCCAGAGGTGCGACTCCCTCTGGGAGCTGCGCAAGTGTGGGATAAAGCAAACTTGAGAGCTTGGCTTCCAGAGTGAGGGGCGGGGGTCAGGGGACAGTGTGTGAGATGAGCTGGGACAGGGGCTGGAGCAGGGGGCTGTGCTAGGACGCTGAGCTGGAGGTGACTCACAATGTACACTTTGGGCACAGGCTTGAAAAGACAGGTATTTAAAAGCCAGGAGGCCCTGGGTGGGCGCTTTAACATCTCTCTCAGCCTCACCTTTCATATTAATAGAAAGGGGTAGTTTAAATGAAGGTAGTTATAAAGACTGAGTAAAGGTCATGTCAAGTAGTGATAGTTGCTCAAAATCCGCTTGTCCCCACGCAACTCAGGGTCCGCTCTTCCTCAAATCCCCCATTGTAGTAATGGTGTAGATATAGCTATGTGCATTCCACAGAGATGAAAACAGGCATTCATAGCTATTTATTAAAAGTATCTGCCCCAAAGAGCGCCATGTAGTTTTATTTGCACTCCTGGGGTGCATTTCTTTGAAACAGTGTCACACTCCAGTGATCTCCTTGCATTACTCTGATGCCCATGACACCTTCAGGAAGCTGACACATTGTGGCATTCACACTTGGCATCATTCTAGTGCCTGTCATGACAACTATTTCGCCCCTGAGCATTTGCTTAATGCAACACTTGGTTCTTGAGAAGGAGAGAAAAAGGGGGAAGTCACCTCCACCATTTAAATTTTGAATGTGTGTCTTTGCAAAATTGCAGAAGTTCAAGGTGCTTTGTACTTCTGTTTGTCAAAACTTGATTTTCTTTATCTTCACCAGGAAGCAAAGCTAGGAGTTGTCCTGAAAGTAAATGTGGTAGACATTACCAAATGTGACCACAAAAAGGCTTCAAGGATGTTGCCCACAGCTGTGTTCACAAGGAGGGAGAACTAGAAACTCCCTAGAGCTCCGCATTCATTTATAGCAACGAATAAAATAAACTACTTCTTCCTGTTTTTCTTTTCTTTGTTGTTTTTGTTTTGCATATTTTTATATATTGAGGGTAAAAGGGGGGACAAACAAGAAGTGCAAAAGAAAAACCCCAAAGGATTGTTAAATACAGTTAGTGATGTGCTGGAGCCAGACTGTGGCAGTAATTCACTATAGCAAGGATGTGGAAACAACCCAAGTGCCCATCAATTCATGAGTGGATTAATAAAATTTGGCATATGTATACAATGGAATATTACTCAATTATAAGAAATGAGGGTGATCTAGCACCTCTTATGTTTTCTTGGATAGAGCTTGAGCCCATCCTCCCAAGTGAGGTATCATAAGAATGGAAGAATAGGCTCCACATGTACTCGCCATCAAACCGGCACTGACTGATCAACACTGAGGTGCTCACACAGTAGGAATATTCTTCAGGGATTGGGGAGTTAGGGGTGGGTAAACTCACAACTAATGGACATGGTGAGCATTGTAGGGGAGGAAAGGCATGCGTCAAATCATGGTTTGGGTGTGGCAAAGTCATAACATGTAACCAAAATGTTTGTACCCCCATAATATCCTGAAATAAATAAATAAATAAATGAATAAATAAGAACCAACTGTGTGATTTCTTCTCAACTCTGTAATAAGTTATATCACTTTGGTAGCTTGAAACTATACATTATTGAAGTATTTACATCCAGAAAATTAGCAAATGCCACATATTAGGGATATTCTTTTTTTGAGAGACTTTTCTTTGAGAGTTGTTAAACACTTACCAGGACTCCACTGTTCATAGTATGTTAATGAAATGAAATATAAACTATTATCATATTAACATTATAGAAAGACATTTCATAATAAAATTACATGTATGCAAAAAGGCAAACTTAGACCCTTACCTCACACCATACATAAAAATTAATTCAAAATGAAGCATAGACATAAAAAGAAGAGCTAAAACAATTGAAATTTTAGAAGAAAATACAAAAGTGAATCTTTAGAACTTGGGCTAGGGAAAGATTTCTTAGATATAACACCAAAACCATGGTTCATAAATGAAAAAATTGGTAAAATGGACCTCATCAAAATTCAAAACTTTTGTACTTCATAAGACACCATTAAGAAAATTAAAAGACAAGAAATAGACTGCAAGAAAATGTTTGCAAAACACATATATGATAAAAAGACTTGTACACAGAATTTACAAAATTGCATACAACTCAATAGTAAGAAAACAAACAACTCAACCTAAAATAGGCACAAAGCCTCAATTAGAGGAATAAGTTTTTCTTTCTTTGAATTATATTTCACAGCTTGGTAAATATAGTAAATAATAATGTATTTGTATATTTCAAAATTGATAAGAGTAAATTTCAAATATTTCAACACAAAAAATAAGTATTTGGGGTGATGGATACGTTGATTACCTTGATTTAATTATTTCATATTGTATTCACAAATAACATCACTTTGTACTCCATAAATAAGTATAACTATAATTTGGCAATTTACAATTTAAAAAATTAAAATTAAAAAAGGCCAAACATACAGACATGTCATCAAAGAAGATACATGAATGTCTAATAAAATATGAAAAGATACTCAACATCATTAGTCATTAGGGAAATGCAATTGCAAATTAAAGCCATAATGAGATATCATTTCACACCCACTAGGATGGTGATAATAAATAGGATATACAACAAATGTTAGCAAGCATGTAGAAAAACAAACCCCTCGTATGCTGCTGATGGGGATATAAAGTGGTGCAGGCACTGTAGAAAACAGTTTAGCATTTCCTCAAAATTTTAAACATACAGTTACCATATGACGTAGCCATTCCTTTTCTAGGTATATATCCAAGAGAAATGAAAACGTATGTCCACAGAAAAACTTGCACATGCTTACAGTAGCATTATTCATAAAAGCCAAAAAGCAGAAACAACCTAAATATCCATCAGCTAGTGAATAGGTAGACAAAATGTATATCCATACAATGGAATGCTACTAGACAATAAAAAGTAATGAACTACTGGCGTATGCTATGTAATAGTTTGACCTCAAAAGCATTATGCTAAGTGAAGGATGTCAGGCACAAGAAACCACACATTGTATGATTCCGTTTATATGAAATGTCTAGAAAAGGCAAGTTTATAGAAACAGAAAAAAGATCAGTGGTTGCCAGGGGCTGGGAGCAGAGAATAACTGTAAATGAGCATGAGGAACCTTATAGGAGGGATCAAAGCAGATTTATGGTGATGACTGGACCATTGAGTAAACTTATCAAAAATCATTGAATTGTACACTTGACATGGGTGAATTGGATGAGACGTAAAATATACCTCAATACAGTTGTTTATATTTTTTCTTCACTGAAGAAAATTTGAAATTTATGGAAAAGAATTGATAAGAGAATGAAAGATTTCTATTTTTTTTGGTGCCTATTTTTTGTAACAATTATATTGTACATGTGATATTAATATATTGTACTTCTTCACTTATTTTATTCATAACATTTTTCTCCACATCATAAAAAATATTCATAAATAGTATTCTTATCAATTCCATTGCCTAAATGTAACATAATTTAGCCACGAGTCTATTGCTGGCATTCAAGTGGTTTCCAAGTTTTTCCCTTTTATAAATGAAACTACGATGAGAATCTATTTGGCTGAAGTTTTAATCTGTATTTAGGCTGAGTTTCTGTGTCATATAGTATTAAAAAGGCCCTTGAGGTACAACCATTTGGAAAAAAGCTTGGGGAGTGGGTACAGCCACACATGAGTGAGTTGTAGAAAACATGATCTGTATCTTCAAGGGCCCTGACAACATGGAATTTGCATAACAAAGAGATGAGTGGTGTAGAGCAGTGGTTCTCAAACTGTGCTGCACATGAGAATTACCTGGGAAGCTTTAAAAAATTCCAGTACCAGGTCACACCCAGACCAATTCAATAAGAATGTCTCCTGGTGGGAACCAGGCACCTGTTTTCTGAACATCCCCAGATGATCCCCAAGTTTGGGGAAGCTGGTGTGACAAGGAGTGGCTCCTAACCCTGGCCACACATGAGGACCACCTGGGAGAGTCTGCACACAGCACAGCTGCCCAGGCTCCACGACCCAATCAGGCTCTGGGCAGTAGCAGCAGGCACCTGTTGTTTTGCAAACTTCCCCAGGTTACCCTCGTGTGCAGCCAGAGCTCAGCACCATGACTGTAGATGATCTTGGTTTTCATGGGTCATCAGTTTTGGAAAGCTTCTGGGAAGATTTGGGAAGAGAGTAGTATACCTAGGGAGATTGGGCAGGGAGAGGAAGCACAGGGCAGTCTGGGGACAAGGAAAATGGGTCATCTGATGAGCTTGCTTTTTTTTTTGTACACATGGCTTATTAAGGAAGTGCTCCCAGGAAAGACTGGAAAGGGATGCAGAGAAGGCCAGACAGGAAAAGGAGTGTATTCAGACAAAGACTCAAAGCTCCAGCTTGACCCGGTAGACGAGGGAGCTGGGCTTTCACACTTCCACACCCAACAGTCATCAGCTGTGGTCCAGCCATGGAGATGTGAGCTCCCAGGGACTCCCAGGCCAAAGGACTGCAGTTGCCCAAGCGCTCTGCTTGTCTGAAGAAGAAGGCCACCCAGGCGAGTGAAGGGCTCACATTTGAAGAGGTGGCTGAGAACTGAGAATATGAAGCTGGCCAGAATGACTGGGACCCCAGTTGTTCTCAGGGGTCCCGTAGCAGATGGGGAGGAAGTGTGTGTGATGGGAGGTGAGGGGGGCCCTAAGGAGTCAGCCACAGCTTGGTACCCCTGCTGAGTTAACAGGAATCAGGGAACTTGATGTCCCTGGGCATGGGGAAAAAGGGATAAGGAATGTTTGTGGACGCTGCCCCCAAAACTCCTTCAGGTGCCACCTGTGCCAAAGGGTGCATGCCACTAAACAACATTTGAGGACAGCTGTGTGAGCTCGGGGAAGCCCTTTCTCTTCTGTGCCCCACACGTTTCTCATCTGTAAAACTAGGGAGTTGTGCTAATACTAAATGACATTAAAGTCTAAATTCTGCAGACGACCTCCAAAGTCCCTTTAAGTATTCAAATGCGATGAATTATGACTCTGGCTGTGGCCAAAATGGCATAGGCTCATTTCCTCCAGGACCTCCTTCTTACACCAACAAAGCCTTGAACATAACAGGACAAAGCATAGGAAGACTCTGAAAAGTGGGGATAAAGGTGACTTCCAAAGACCCTGGGGACTTGAGGAATGACAGGACAGTGAATTCCCTGGTTTCCTCACTGCCTCCCATCTGTCCTGGATGTGTGCTCGGTGTAGGAACCTCCAATCTGGAGCTGCCAAAATAAAACCCCACAGATAAAAAACCTATAAGGAAAGCCTCTTTCCCTTAGCCAAAGGCTGGGGAAAAGGATGACCTAACTAGAGAAAACTTTTGTGGCAATACCTGCTGTAATCCAGCCAAATATTAATACCAACAGAAAAATCACACCCCACCCCCAATACATACACACATAGTTTCCGTGGGGCCAAGCAGGGAGCTGCCTTCCACCCCACCCAGCCCACCCCTGGAGAAATGGACAGCAGTTCTTCTCTGATTCCTCTGCCCGATGGTGCCAGTGTCAGCAGGGCCTGGAAGACGCTCATCTTCCATCCCCCACCTGGCAAAAGCAGGCTGCGCTCCAATTCCCCAACTGGCTGGTACTTGGAGGGGCTGAGCAGGCGGTTGATCTACCATGCCCTGCACTGTGGAAGCAGGCAGTGCTCCAGGGCCCCTGCCAGGTTCAGGTGGTCATGTCAGGTCCAGAAGTGCCCTGATCCCCCTCCACCCTCACCCAGCACTAACGAGACTGAACAAAACATTGCAAATCAGCACATTTAGAAAGTGCTGCACTTTGCCCCCATGCCTAGTGTCAGCGGGGCCCAGTGGGGAACTAAACCTCCTCAGCCACTCAGCAGCAAGGAGATGGAACAAGATGGCATGAAGCAGAGCCAGCAGATTCCATGGCCCCCACCTCCTGGTATCACCAGAAACCCAATGAGGAACTGATTCTCCACCCTGTCTAGCACCAGTGAGAGTGACTGAAACAGTATGAGATGGGCTAGCCACTGAACTTCCCACTTCCTCCACCATGTTGGGGAGACCCAGCAGGGAGCAGAGCTTACACCTCCACTCAAAGGAGGCAGTGACACTTTCACCCAGAAGGTATCAGAAAGACTCAGTGGGAAGTTTAGGTTCTACCCCACCCATCTTTAAAGAGGCAGCTGTGAATCAGTGCTCCACTTTTGCCAGAGTGGTGTTGGCAGGGCCCAGCAGGAAGATAAGCATACATAACACCTGCCCCTCGCACTACACTTTAACAGAGGGACTGCTAACTAAAAGAAAGACAAAGAAAAGAAAATTAAATAGGATCAAGACTCTCCTAAAATAATATCCAAATGTCCAGGATACAATAAAAATACCCCTTGCTGTAGCAAGAACCAGGAAAATCACAACTTTAATGAGAAAACACAGTCAATATATGCCAACACTGAGATGAATCAGATGTTAAAATTATCTGACAAAGGTTTTAAAGCAGTCATTATAAAGATGCTTCAACAAGAAATGACTGATTCTCTTGAAATTTTTAAGAAATAAAAAAAATCTCATTAGAGAAATAAAACAAAAAAAAATCAAAATGGAAATTATAAACTGAAAAATACAATAACTGAAATTAAAAATTTGCAGGATGGACTCAATAGTAGAATGGATATGACAGAGGATAGGATCAGTGAACTTGAGGACACATCAAAACACAACCTGAAAAGCAGGAAAAAAAATAAAATAAACAGGGTCTCAGGGATCTGGGCAATAATAACAAACAGGATAACATTCATCGTATCACCAGAGTTCTAAAATAAGAGGAGAAAGAGACCGGATCTGAAAAAGTGCTCAAAGACATAATGGCTGGAAACATCTCAAATTTGTCAAAATACTTAAGTCAACAGATTCAAGAAACTGAATGAACTTGAAAAAGGATAAACTGAAAGAAGTCTGTGCCGAGACACAGCATACTGGAAATTCTGAAAACCAGAAACAAAGAAAATATAGCTTGAAAGTAGCTAAAGAGAAACAGCACAATACTTCTACAAGAATACCAATATGAATGGCAGTGATTTGTCATACGAATCCATGCAGACCAGTAGGAAATGGCACGATATTTTACAAGTGCTGAAAGAAAACTATTAGCTGTTAACTCTATATCTGACGAAAATATCCTTCATGAGTAAAGAGAAAATAAAGACATTCTTCAACAAAAGAAAACTAAGAGAATGTATTGCAAGCAAACCTACCCTTAAAGAATAGCTAATGGATTTTTCCAAACCAAAAAAAAAAAAAAGGTTTACAACAGAAGTCCTTTGAAGTTCAGATATAAAAAGAAAAATGGAATGATTAAAAACAGGAGTAAACGTAATAGATGATCCTTCTCATGAGCTTCTTAGATCATATTTGACATTTGAAGCAAAAACTATAGCACCATCTGATGTGGCACTCAATGTATGGAGAATAAATACTTAGGATAATTATATATGAAAAGTGAAGAGGCTAAAAGGACTTAAATGGAAGTTAGTTTGTACACTTCGCTTGGACTAGTAAAACATCAGTACCAGTAGACTGTGAAAAGTTGTAGAATGAGGACTACAACTATTGAAAATGATCTATTCAAACCACTATAAATAAATCAAGACAAAAGTATAAAAAATGTTCAACTAACCCACAGGAAGGTAAGAAAAGAGAATTGGGAACAAGAAACAAAGGAAACAAACATAAAACAAATAATAAAATGGCAGACTTAAGCCCTAACATATCAATAATTACATTAAATGTAAATTGTCAAAATATAGCAATTAAAAAGCAAAGATTGGCAGAGTGGATAAAACAACCATTTTTCAACAATATGGTCCTGCAAGAAATTCACTTTAATATAGCAGTACAGGAAGTTAAAAATAAAGAATGGGAAAAGATACACTATGCAAGCTTTCATAATAATTTAAAAAGAGCAGGAGTGCCATATGAATATCAGATAAAGTAGACTTCACAGCGAAGAAAATTACTAGAGACAAAGAGGGACATTGCATAAAATAAAATGAGTAACAAATGAGGAAGACATATGATTCCAAATGTGTATGCACCAAACAACAGAGCATCAAAATACATAATGCAAAATCTGATAGAGGTTAAAGGAGAAATAGACAAATCCACAATTATAAATGGGGACTTCAACACCCCACTCTCAGTAATTGATAGAACTATTAGAAAAACAGCAAGGATATAGAAGAACTAAACAATACAATCAAACACCAGGAGCTAAATGACATTTATAGAAAATTTCATCCAACAACCAAGCTCGGAGCTCATATTTTTTAATTGCCCATGGAATATTCACCATAATAGACAATATCCTGGGGCAAAAAAAATACCCCAACATATTTTTTAAAATTTACTTCATGCAATATATGTTCTCCGACCACAACAGGAAAACTCTTGGAAATTAAACAGCAAACTTCTAGATAATGTGTGGATAGAAAAGGCAGTTTCAAAAGAAATAAAATGTACAACTGAATGAAAACAAAAATGTAGCCTATTGAGATATGTGTAAGGTAGCTAAAACCATGCTCATAGGGAAATTTACAGCACTAAACACTTATATTAGAAAATAAGAAAGGTCACAAAACAATCATCTTAATTCCTACCTCAAGAAACTAGACAAATGCTTTTCTTCTATAATTCAGAGAATAAAAAATAATGAAAAGAAAACAAAAAAAGAATGATAAAATTTTAAATAAACAAACAAACAAAAAGAAACTAGGCAAAGAAGGCAAAATAAACCCAAAGAAGGCAAAATAAACCCAAGGAAAACATAAAAGGGGAACTAATAGGGAGTGGTGTTAGCAAGTATCTTTTCTGACTATATGGCATCAAATTAGAAACCAATAATAGGAGGAATTTTTAAAAGCCCACAAATATGTGGAAATTAACCAACACACTCCTGAACAATCAGTGGATCAAAGAAGAAATAAAAAGGGAAATCAAAAAGTATCTTGAGACAAATGAAAATGGAAACAACATACACAACTTATGAGATGCAGCAAAATAGTGTTAAGGGGAAAATATATAGTAATAAATGTCTACATTAAGAAAAAAAAAAGAAAGATGGCAAATAAACAACCTAACTTCACAATTCAGTGAACTAGAAAAAGAACTAACTAAGCCCAAAGTCAGAAGAAGGAAGGAAATAATAAAGATTCGAGCAGAAATAAATGAAATAGAGACTAGAGAAACAATAGATAAGATCAATGAAATGAAGGGTTGGGTTTTTTTAAAAGATCAAGAAAACTAGCAAACCTTTACTTAGACTAACCAAGAAAAAGAGAGAAGACTCAAATAAATAAAATTATATTACTAAATGAAAGAGGATACATTACAACTGATGCTGCAGAAATACAAATGACCATAAAGGACAACTATGAACAATTATATACCCAAAAACTGGATAACCTAAAAGAAATGGATAAATTCCTAGAAATATAACAACCTACCAAGAATGAATCATAAATAAAAGAAAAATCTAGACTGATCAATAAAGTAAGAAGACTAAAACAGTAATCACAAACTTCCCAGTGAAACAAAGTTCAGGATCAGATGCATCACAGGTCAATTCTACCAGGCATTTAAAGAAGAATTAACACCAATCCTTCTCAGACTTGTCAAAAAAAATTGAAGAGAAGGGACCATTTTCTAACTCATTTTACAAGGCAGTATTATCCTCATACCATAGCCAGGTAAGGATGCTACAACAAAAGAAAATCATAGGCTAATATCCCTGATGAACACAGATGCAAAAGTCTTCAACAAATACTAGAAAAGCAAATTCAACAGCTCATTAAAAGGATAATACACAATGATCAAGTGGGCTTTATCCCTGGAATGCAAGGATGTTACAAGATGCACAAATCAAATGTGATATACCACATTAATGGAGTGAAATTAAACTCTTGTCTTATCCAATATACAAAGATTAACTTGAAATGGATTAAACACTTGAATGTAAGATCTGAAACCATACAACTTCTACAAGAAATAGGGGAAAAGCTCCTTAAAGTTGGTCTTGGCAATGATTTTTTTTATATATATGATACCAAAAGCACAGACAACAAAAGCAAAAATAAACAAGTGGGACTACATCAAAGTAAAAAGCTTCTGCACAGCAAAAGAAACAATCAACAAAATAAAAGGGAAACCTATGGAATGGGAGAAAATATTTGCAAACCATATATCTGATAAGAGATTAATCTTCAAAATATAAAAGGAAATCATACACCTCAATAGCAAAAAAATAAATAGCCTGATTGAAAATATGGGCAAAGGACCTCAACAGACACTTTTCCAAAGAGGACATGCAAATGACCAATGGGTATGAAAAGGTGCTCAAAATCAGTAATCACCAGAGAAATGTAAATTAAAATCACAATATCACCTCACATATGTCAGGACAGCTGTTATCAAAAAGACAAGAGATAACAAGTATTAGCGAGAGTGTGTAGAAAAGGAAATGCTTGTACACTGTTGGTGGCAATGTAAATTGGTACAGCCATTGTGGAAAACAATATGGTGGTTCCTCAAAAAAGTAAAGGTAGAAGTACTGTATGATCCAGCACTTCCCACTTCTGGATATATATTCAAAGAAAATGAAAAAGATATCTTCACTCGCATGTTAATTGCAGCATTATAGCCAAGCTATGGAAATAACCTAAGTGTCCATCAATGGATAAATAGATAAAGAAAATGTGCTATATACAAATACACACACACACACACACACACAATGGAATATTATCCAGCCTTTTAAAAGAAATATACAGAAATCCTGCCACTTGTGATGACATGAATGTACTGGAAGGACATTATGTTAAATGAATAAGTCAGACAGAAAGACAAATACTGTATGATCTCACTTATATGTAGAATCTAAAAAAGTTGAACTCATAGAGGCAGAGAGTGGAACAGCAGTTACCAGGGGATAACAGGGTAGGAAAATGGGGAAATGTTGGTCAAAGGGAGGGTATAAACTTTCAGTTATAAGATGAACAAGTTCTGGGTGTCTAAGGTACAGCATGGGTGACGATGAATGTGTTCATTAATTTAATTGTGATAATCATTACACAGGCATGGCAAATCATCACATTGCACGCCTGGAATATATGCAATCTTTGTCAATCAAATATTTTTTAAAATAAGGTTATAATAAAGATAAAAACAGAATCAATGAAATTGAAAACAAAAAATAGAGAAAAATCAATGAGAAAAATATGCTACTTCTTCAAAAAATCAATAAGAGTGATAAATTTCTAGGAAGACTGACAAAGATAAAAAGAGAGAAGACATAAATCTCCAGTATCAGAAATGAAGCAGGGATAACAAAATGGTACTACATATAACTCTAGCCTCATAAATTCAACAATATATAAGAAATGGACTGATTCCTTAGAAACCACAAACTGCCAAAACTCAATCAAGATAAAATAATGTGAACAGTATAATAACCATTTTTAAAATTAAATTTGTAAATAAAAAACTCTTCACAAAGAAATCCTCAGGACCAGAAGGTTTCATTAGAGAATTCTACTAAATGTTTAAAGAAGAATTAATGCCATTTTGCACAATCTCTTTCAGAAAGTAGAAAAGGGAAACTTCCTAACTCACTTTAGGAGGCCAATATTATCCCAATACTAACAACAGACAAAGACAGTACAAAAAAAGAAAACTAGAGACCATGGACCACACACTTAGACACAATAACCCTCAATAAAACATTAGTAAATTGAATACAGCAGTGTATAAAATAATTGCACAACATGACAAAATGGGATGTATTCCAAGTATGCAAGGCTGTTTCAACATTTGACAATCACTGTAATTCACCATATCAACAGGCTAAAGAAGGAAATAATATAATCATATCAGTTTGTATAGAAAAAAACATTTGACAAAATTCACCTGTTCATGATAAAAACTCTCAGCAAAGTAGGAATAGACAGATACTTCATTAACGTGATAAAGGGCATCTTCCAAGAGCCTAGAGAAAAGATACTTAAGAGTGAGAGAATGAACGCTTTCCCCCTAAAGTAGAAAACAAGGCAAGGATGTATATTTTCACCATTCTTATTCAACACACTACTGAGATAAAAGCCATACAGATTGGAAAGGAAGAACTAAAACTGTCCCTATTTGCTGATGACATGATTGTCTGCATAGAATATCCCGAGGAAATCCAATAAAAACTCCTAGTACTAATAAATGAATTCAGTATGTTTTCAGGAACAAGATCAACACATAAAAATCAACTGCATTTTTATATACTAACAAATATCTGAAAAGAAAAATTAAAAAACACAACATGGGGGAGGGAAAAGAAATGATGAATAGGCGGAGAACAGAGGATTTTTAGGGCAGTGAAAATACTCTGTATGATACTACAATGATGGACACATGTCATTGTACATTTGTCCAAACCCATACAGTGTCCAGCACCAAGAGTGAGACCTAATGTAAACTATGGACTTTGGATGATTATGATGTGTCAGTGTAGGTTCATCAGCTGTAAAAAATGTACCACTTTGGTGAGGGATGTTGATAACAGGGAAGGCTGTGCATGTGTGGGGGCAGGAGGTATATGGGGAATCTCTGTGCCTTCCTCTCAATTTTGCTGTGAACCTAAAAAATTAAGTCTTTAAACACACATACATACAACATTTTCAATTGCTCCAAAGAAAATGAAATAAGTAAAATCTAACAAAACGTGTACAGGATCTATACCCTAAAAATTATAAAATGTTGATTAAAGAAATCAAAGAAGACCTAAACAAATGTAGAGACATATCATATTCATCAGTTGAAAGACTCACCGTTGTAAAGATGTCAATTGCCCCCAAATTGATTTATGGGTTTAATGCAATTTATATCAAAATCCCAGAAAAAAATTTTTGTAGACATAGATAAGGTTATTGTTAAATATAAATAGAAAGGCGCAGGACCTAGAGTAGCTAAAATAATTTTGATAAAAGAAAAACAAAGTGTGAGGAATCACTCTGCCCAGTGTTAAGGTTGACTGCACAGCCACAGTAATCACGGTGCTGGAGGAACTGGATCACTCACACATTTCTGTTGGGAATGTAAAATGATACAGACAGTCTGGGAGAGTACAGTGTTTCTCATGACACTAAACATATGCTTACCATATGACCCAGCAGTTGCACCCTTAGGACTCCAACAGGTAGGTGTCCTGCCCACCACAGCAGACTGCTGAACAACTAAGCTGACTCGCGTGGCCAGCCCCCCTCCCTCACCCACTCCAGTGGATAAGTCAGGGCTCTTTGTACCCCACCGGGCCCTGCAGATTTCCACCTCCAGGAGTGGAAGTCAGACTTGGAGTGGCAGCTCTGAGGAACCACTGGGCCTGGAAAGTGTGTGCTCTACTGGTTGTGTCAGGGAAAAAGCCCAGGCCTGATGCATGGACACCTGCCACCTCCCTGGGAAGTCCCAGAATTCTTGAGAAGTGAGACGTGGTACGACTGATCTCTTTGTCAAGTAGGCAGGGCTCAGAGCCATCAGATTATGGATACTAATGTCCACAAGAGCACATTTGTTCATGCCAATTGGTAAAGCCTGAAACGTTAAGGTTACATTTGCATGTATAATTTTTAAAAAACTGCCTGCTCTTGTTATATTATACATTTTGCAGATGGCAGCAACTTTGTCTTCTACTTCCTCTGGAACTCCCCACCACAGTACTTACTCTGCAAAAGGTAAACACCCTCATAGATGGTGTGATAGGTGCTTGGTTGAACAAGACTGGAGTTATCTTGAGGAACTCATTGGGGTTTCTTTTTTAATATAAATGACTAAATGATGGAATAGTTGTTAATATTTGCCCTCTTTTCACAGGAAAACCTTCTTCCTATATTTAGAATTAGATTTTTATTTCCATCTGAGTTTATGTGTATGTGGCTTTTAGAAGCCAGACCTGGCATCTCCCAATTAAAAGGGATATAGATTGATATTTCTCAAGGAATTTCTTTCCTGGTCTCCTTAGGGGTGTTTTGACAGAATGGCTCATTGAAATAATAAGAAACACAGAGTGAATGTGTACAAAGTAAGAAGCCACTAGACTCTAGTCCACTGATGTGGCTGACTATCAGCAGTGTTGTGAGTTACTTTAATGTTAATACCATTATACTTGGATACCCTGCACACCCTGCATTGTCATAGGCCTCACCTCTCTTTGTTGTCTGTACCACGTATGTAACCTGTGTGGCCCCCGTAGGCTCCTGAGTGTACAACTGCTGTGCTAGAGGCTCCTGCTACCTTCAAGCTGACAGGCAACCACAAGTACTTCCAAGAACGAGCACCTTCTGCTCAAGGGAAAGACACCCCTGATAGAGACACTGCGGCAGGCTGAATAATAGCCTCTGAAGATAGGTCCTAACCCCTGGAACCTGTAAATTATGTATAGCAAAAGGGACTTTGCAGGTGTGATTAAGCCAAAGATCATAAGATAGGGCCATTGTCCTGGTGGGCCTTAAATATAATCTCAAGAATATTAGACAAAGGTAGAGGGATATTTGACGCCTGAAGAGGAAAAGGCAATGTGACAACAAAAGCAGAGATGGGAGTGATGCGGCCACAAGCCAAGGAACAGCATCAGCCAAGAAAAGTTGAAAGAGGCAAAGAACAGATTTTCCTCTGGAGTCTCCAGGAGGAACAGCCCATATGGTTCATTTCAGACTTCTGGCCTCCACAACTGTAAGAGAATGAATTTGTGTTGTTTTAAGCCGCTAAGTTTGTGTCCATGAGTTACAGCAGCCACAGGAAACTAATACAGACACCATTCCCATCACAATTTCCATCCGTCCTAGAGCTAGTCATCCAACCAGTCAGAAGTCGGCACTTTACTCCTCCCTTCCCATCCAGACGCTTGATACCCAGATGTCCTCATAGCATCTAATATTTTTAATATTTCAAAAAATTATTTTAAGAATTTCTTGACAATCATTGAGCTAGATGTTGCAAGACTAGGGTCAAAACTCACTCATAAGTTTTCAGTTCCATGTTTGACCCTTTGGGAGGCTGAGAGATTATGCAGATGATCACTTCCAGTGCGGGAATCCCCTCTGCAACAGGCCAGGAGAAGGTCATCCAGCCTCTTTTGCATTCTTCTGGTAACTGGGAATTGGCTTTCTTCCATACATTCATCAGGACATTGTGCCATTGTTCTGGGTCAGCCAATCTCTGACTAGCTCAAAATCTAAGAACTGGACAACCAGAATTGAAGACATAAGAGCTTTGGAAAAAGACCAGGATCAGAATTGAGACCTTATTTCTCACCCTCCACATCTAAAAGAGCTGATCAGCCACTTAGTGTAAGGGAGCTGCTGGATTATATGTGTGGTAGTCATTGTACACATTCCCAAACTGGTTGTTAATTCAGCCCAAAGGTAATTTATCCACAGTGTTGCTTTGATTCATCCCAAGTGTTGGGTAAAGGAAAGGGGAGCAGAGGCCATTTGTCTTCTTAGATCTTTGCAATCCATTTCTAGCAAGAGTCTCAAGACTGGCTCTTATTGACCTAGTTGTAAGGTAGGGGTCTTCTTTACTTATGACCTACTCACATAATTGTTATTTCCCTTGAAGTACTATCCATCACATTTTTACCATCTAATTCTTGGGTATGGCTATTTTTTTTAAGTATCAGAGCATGAATTTGCTTTTTTTCCTCTTAAATTTCATCTTGTTATTTTCAGTTCGGTGACCTAGTCTGCCAAGATCCATTTGATTCTTCACCTTTGCACTGGGAGTCCTCACCTGTGCTTTCTTCCTTAGCATTGACAAGCAGTAAATGCTGCATAGAACATCATCCTGTAAACTATTACACAAAAATTACTGTAAGAGAATTAAAACTTTAACAGGCATTGTGGAGCCTTGTTCATTTCCTCTCCCCTGAGGAAGCCAAAGGTCAATGCTAACGACATGAAAGTAGCACACAGGTCACTGGGCAGCACTGCTGGGGCAGTGGGCACAGAGGTGGGGTGTGGGTCACGTACGTGTGCAAAAGAGAAGAAAGAGGAGGACTTCTGTGGGATTCATTAAGAAAGAACAGGAGGAAGGGGACCTAGGCAGGCAGAACCAGCACTCCCTGCATTTGAGTGGTGACCAGGGACACCTTTGAGGTATCTTGTAACTACTTCCACAAAGCTAATTTTGTCATCTGTCTCTCTTTTTCTGTGTTCAATGTGTAATATTCCTAGGAAAGGAGTCTGAGTCCTTTCAGATCCTGTAGAGTGAAGGAGAAGAGGAAGAATGTCTTCAAAGAGGAAGCTGAGGCAGTGAAAGCTCAACGTGGGCAAAATCCAAAGCAGTGGAGGGAGGCAGAGGCCCTGGGGACCCAGCACAGACCCTTGGGCAGAGGTCCCTGCACCCCACAGGGGAGGCAGCAGGGCAGCGTGGGAAGCGCAGGTCTCTGCACTTTTGATTGTGTGGTGTCTTTGGTAACAATTCTGAGCATGTACCTCGAACACGTGAATATTCATTTGTTTATATTTACAGATGTATAAAATAAAATAAAATAAAATAAAATAAAAGAAGATAAAACTATTATGTCAAAATAAATACAAAGAAGAGTCCCGGACTCGGCTGATACAAAGGGCACAGCCTTGGGCCTCAGGCGGACTGGCTTTGAATCCTCCCTCTGCAGAGGGAATCTCTCTGAAGCTCTTTCTAAAGCTCTAACGGCCCTTTCCCTGTAACAATATCTCATAGGATTGTTTTAAGAATTCAAAGAGATAATTAATGTAAATTTCTTGGAACATCAGAGATGATTAATAAACATTAGTTTCTATCCAACTAAAACCTCCCTCAGATCCCTTTGACTTTACTTTGCCACTTAACACATACCACCCAATGTGTGTGTGTGTGTGTGTGTGTACGTGTGTGTGAGTATATGGATGTGTGTCTGTGTGCATTATGTGTGAGCAGGGGTATATTTGTGTGTATGAGTGCATGTTATGTGTAGGTTGTATGTGCTTTCGTGTGAATGTATGTGTGTGAATGAGTATCTTTGTGTGCATGTGTGTGAAAGAGTGTCTTTGTGTGCATGTGTGGATATGAGTGTACACACGAGTGTGTATTTGTGTGTTAGTATATGTACGGGTGTGAGTGTGTATATGTGCACAGCTCTGTGTGCTTGTATGAGTTTGTGCGAGTATATGTATGTGTAAATGAGTAGCTGTGAGTGAATGACTACATGTGTATTTGCATACGAGTGTGCATGCAAGTGTGTGAATGTATGAATGTGTGTTTCTGAGTGTGTATGTGGATATGTGTATGATTTTTATGGTGTGTGTATATGTATATTTATGTGTATATGTCAATGTATGTGAGTCTGTAAGTATATATGTGTATGAGTGTGTGTGTGTGTGTGTGTGTGCGCGCGCAGCTTGTCTTCTCCACCAAGCTCTGTACTCCTAGGGACCATATTTTATTCCTGTCTGTATCCATCAAGGTGTCTGGCAAAGTGCTTGGCCCCTGACTTGCACTAATCCACACTTCATGGCAAGGGGCAGACTCAGCACCACCCGGGGAGGCCTTGGTTCCTCCTCCATCATCAAGCAGAGAAACAACTTAGGGGGCACAAGCTCTGGGCCAGCCCCTGGAGAAAGGGCCTACAAGGGCCGTCTCCAAGGCAACAAGTGAGGGAGGCTGCCCTAGGGAAAGACCCAGGTGGTCTTGTCCAAAGGGCATGGCCAGTGGTCCAGGTGTTCTCCTTCCTTCCCACAAATCAATCATGATTGGCACCCACCTTGCAAGGTGCTTAGTGAGTGGAAGAGGGCTCTGAAAGCCATAATCCCATTTGACCCTCATGGTAACCTATGTCAACAGGACAGATATTCTTGCCATCTCTGTTTTTAAGAAGGAAATGAAACTACAACCCAGTAAGACTATAACTTGCCTAAGATCATCCTTGAGTGTGTCAAGCACGTCCCAACCTTGGAATAAGCAAAGCCTCCTAAGATATGACACCAAAAAGTACAAGTCACAAAAGAAAAAATAGATAAATTGGACTTCATGAAAATTGAAAACTTTTGTGCTTCAAAGGATACCGCTATAAAAGTAAAAAAACAACGCAGATAAAGGGAGAAAATTTTTGCAAACAACATAGCTGATAAGAGACTTGTATCTAGGGCACATTGAAAGACTCTTACAACTCATAATAAAAAGATAAACAACCTAATTTAAAAATGAACAAAGAGTTTGAGTAGATGTTTTCCCCAAAATGATATATAAATGAAAAAATGCCTAACATCAACCAGCAGGTCAAAGTAAATCAAAACCACATTGAGATATGGCGTCATACGCCCTAGAATGGCTGTATTCAAAAAGACAGACAATAACAAGTGTTGAAAAGAATGTGGAGAAGTTGGAATCCTCACATGCTGCTGGTGGGACTATAAAATGGTGCTGCCACCTTGAAAGACAGTCTGGCAGTTCCTGAAAAGGCTAAACATAGAGTTAACATATGACCTAGAAATTCTACTCCGAGATATTAATATATATCCAAGAGAAATGAAAACATATGTTCACACAAAAAATTGTGCATTAATGATCATAGCAACACTACTCATAATGAGCCCAAAGTGGAAGCAACCCAGATATCCATCAACTGATTAATGGATAAATAAAATGTGGAATAGCCATAAAATGAATATTATTTGGCAATTAAAAAATGAATAAATGCTACAACATGGGGGAACCCATGAAAACAGTATGCTAAGTGAAAAAAGCCAATCACAAAGGACCACAAATTATATAATTCCATTTATGTTAAGTATCCAGAGTAGGCCAACCTATGGGGTCATAAAGTAGCTTAGTGGGTGCCTGGGGCGGCAGCCGAGGTGACTGCTGGGAAATAGGGGTGATTGTTAAAACGCACAGGACTTCACGTTAGGGTGATGAGAATGTTCCTAAATTGATTGTGATAATGGTTGCACAACTCTAAAAACCATTGACTATGCTAAAAACCATTGAATTTTATACTTTAAGTGGGTGAATTATATGGTATGTGATGTATATATCAATAAAGCTGTTATTTTTTTTAAAGGGATGGGGCATGAACCAGCAGGCATTGGGAACATCTGGGAAGGTGTTCTAGAAGGATGACAAGCATAGCAGTAAGTGGGGTGGGATAAGGGACGTGCCAGGCAGAGGGATCAGCAGATAGAGAGACCCGGAAGTGAGAGAGCACTTGGCTTATTTAAGGAACCAAAAATAGCCCACAAAGAGAGGAGCAGAGTGGGGTGGGGTGGGCAGGGAGAGGGAGGACATGGGAGGGTGCAGCAGGGCACAGACCACAGGAAGCCCTACAAGCCACATGGAAGGTCCAGACCTAACTCAATCAGTACATGACTCAAACTTGGGAAAGACGTGATCAGATTTGAATTTCAGAAAGATCATTCTGGCTGCAGAAAAGATTAAGAGAGGATAAGAAGAGGGGGACTCTTTTTATTAGAAGGAGGGTGTGGTCCTCAAGGGATGGCAGTGAGGACAGAGCCATGCAGACAGGTGTTCAGGAGGAGGACTCTGCAGGATTGTAGGTGGGACCCAGTGGGTGTGGGAGGTGGTGCCCAGAGGTCTGTTTCTGGAGGTTGCAAAGAGGGTGTTGCCGTTTGCTGAGACTGTGCACCCAGCTTGCGGGTAGGAGTGTAACGAGGCACTGGATTCTGGCTGTACCACATTTCAGGTGGCTATGAGACACTCGGGGGCACTGAGAGATGATGTCTGCTCCCAGAAGATCTTCTAAATGCCAGAATGTAGTAACCAAAAGATTTCAGACAAAATCCAGATTTCTGGCTTTTCTGGGGAACCAGAATATCTGGCCACTCAGAGTTTGCACTACGCCAGGTCCCTGGCTAGTCCCTGGTCCACAGAAAGTGTGACAAGCAAAAAGAGAAAGGGCAGGAAGCCAAAGCCAAAGCAACCTTTTAGAGACAGGCGAAGGCAAGACAGTGAAGGAACAATCAGAGCGGTGGGAGGAAAACTAAGAGAAGAATGTTTTCTAGAAGTTAAAAAAAAAAAAAACAAAAAAAACCCACCACCAATTCAGGGCACAAGTGGTGGTCGCAGTGTCTGCTGCAACTGAGCTACTGAGCAGCTAAGACAGGCCTCTGGCGTCCCCGCGGGCCTGACAGTGACCGAGCAGGGTGGGCTTCCGTGGAACGGGCAGGCAGACCCAGACCTGAGTGGGCGGAGGAGCAAATGGGAGTTAAGGGGGTGAACTTGGCTTCAAGAACTTTAGCTGTGAAGCGGGAAGCGACAGGGCAGCATCTGGAGGGATCAAGGGAAGATTTTACCCTGTGGAGAAGACAGGTGCTGTGGGGAGGGAGCGTGGGAGACGGCAACGCTGGCGCTGATGGAGCAAAGTCTGCGGAGGGGCGCAGGCATGGGCGGGACTTGCAACACTGGCATTGGCGTGGAGTGTCCCTGAGATCGAGCCTGGGAGGCGGAGACTGCAGGTGAAGTGGGAGGATTTCTGGCAAGAGCAAGAATCTAGAAAGCTACAGTAGAACGCAGAATAGAAATAAAGTGGAACAGAAGGCTAGAGTGTTTTATCCTGATGGCTTCTATTCTCTTGGTGAGGAGGTGACCGGGTCGCCTGCTGAAAGTGGGAACAGGAGGAGGGTCGAGAATTCTAGGGAGTGAGAGGGTGTGAAATGCACGCAGCGCACAGTGGGAACCTCGGAAGTGTTGCTGCGCAGTGATGAGATGGCGCCTGAGCAGCCCAGGGAGCCGCCTGGAGCAGGTGGACCGGAGCATGTGAACGACCCTCATCCGCAAACAGGGCGCCACCGTCTTCCCCCAGCCTCCTCGGGACTTTCGAAGCATGAGGTCTGGCGAGAAGTCAGAGTGCTGGGTACATGCAAGCATTTGAATCTGCACGCTCCAACTCGGGTCTTCAGCAAAGCAGGAGAGACGCGTTTTCTGTTTGAAATGTGCTGTGCGTACAATTTAAAAGCAGAAGAGCCTTTCTTAAAACTCTCCTTTAAAACCCAAGCAATTAAACATGAATTCTGATTGAGCACCTACACGGTGCCTCATCTTTTTAATAGGCGTGTTCGTATGTACTGACAATCACAGGTTATGCAGCAGCTCGTTTTCCCATTTCATCTCACCACAGTAACCTCACTTATCCAAAGGTACACTCTGGAGATAAAACTATTAATAAATCCAGAATTCGGAGCCCATCCTGACATGCAGGGAAAGGCAGTGGAGGGTGTCGTTAACAGCGGGGCCCCTTTCATTAACCCCGCGTCCATATTCCAGCTCCACGTTTCTCAGCTGTGTGACCTTGGGCAACCACTTTACCTTCTCTCAGCCCTGGTTTCCCTCTCGGAAAGTGGGTACTGACCACAGTTTGACCAGAGGATGCAGAGCTTCGGGGAGGTTCGAAGAAGGAACGCACGTGGAGTGCAGGCGCACGGGAAGCAGTGGGCGCAGGCTGACGTTTCTAATGACAGTGGAGGAAGGAACAGGGTGGTTTCAGAAGGCCTGGCCCTCGAAGTGGCCTCCTCAAACAGCTGACAATAGGTTCTGTGTGTCCACCAGCAGCTCGGCTGGGGCTGTCGGTCAGGGGCTCAGTTCTCCTCACAGGCATCTCTAGACCATGGCACAGTAGGACACTGAATTCCGAGAGGGACTGTTCCAAGAGGAAGAAAGCAGAACTGCCAGGCCTTACGACGTGGGCGTGGAAGTCGCAGCTCACCACTTCCACACCAGGTCAAAGCAGTCGCAGGGCAAGGCCAGACGGCAGGGGAAACACACTCCACCCCTTGATGGGTATAGGGAAGGACAACAGAATTGATAGTGACCATATTGGAGATTATCTCCCGCCAGGTACAAATACATATTTTTTTACTTCATCAATTAATAGCTCAAGAAGACTGGTACACCACGTCCCCTCCCATCCGAGGCCTCCACTCAAATGGCATAAGGATCGAAAAGCTTTCATCCTTCTTCCAAACATAGCTAGGAGAGAACCGAAGGGGCTACCCTGGCCACCACTGCTCCGTTCTAGAGACATCACACGGTCACTGTCAAAGCTTCGACTGGGACAGCCCCAGGGACACTTGCGTGCTGAAGAGGTGACGCCCTCGCTGCTCTGGCTCCCTCCAGGCCCCTGCAGAGGCACCACATGCTGGTCTGCAAGATGCAGCTCCTTCAGCTCACGCGTGCTCAGCCATCACCCCCGAGGGAGACACCACGCCGTAGTTGCTGGTGCAGAAGGCTGCTGGTCGTGGCTGTGTGCTGTTCCAGAACCCCCCCCCCCCCACACACATGCGTATCAAGGCCTAGGCTCTTGCATTTAGCTCAGACTGCCTTCCCCCTGGTGAATCTACCTTTGCCCTTGGGGCCCTTGTCCCTTTCTGTCATGCTGGGCCACTCTGCCAGATTTTCTTAACTCAGTATCTGCAGTCCCCCCCCTCCCAAGGCTTTGGCTCCTGATGTGACATGGTTTTCCCCTCCCCACAGTTCTGTGGAGTCCAAGTGCCAAGGGGTCTCAGCACAGGCAACTGCCATCAAGCCACACACTGCACTGTGTGCTGCCCCCTCCGGAAGAGCAATGAGCTCCTCCCTGCTGCCATATGTTTGCGTCACCAAAAGCGGGACACTCGAGAAAAATTGCTCCCACGTGATCTTCATTCTAGAAGCCTCTAGCCAAAAATTAATGTATAAAGTACACACTATAAAAATTACAGTGCAAATAAAACTGCACAGTAGTCAGTAATTATTAATATTTGCAGAATATATTTAAGTCGACCTTCCACAGACTCTGATTTTAAAGAAAACAAACCCAGCATTGGTTCAGCTGTTCCCTTCATGAGGTTGGGTTTATTCTCACCCTGAGTTTGCACTCCGGCCCGTAGCGGAATCCAGCCCTGAACCTCTCCTGTGTTTCTTTGTAAGTTTTAAATTTGATATAATTTCAAATTTACATAGAAGTTTCAAAAATAATACAAAGCACCCATGTTCAGAGAACATTTTATACAGATTCACTAATTGCTGACATTTTCCTCTTTATATTTAATATATATATTATTTTCCTGAACTGTTTGAGAGTAAGTTGCTGACATCATGCCCTTAAAAACCTCCTAAATACCTCAGCAACTATTTTCTAAGAACAAAGATGTTCTCTTGCACAGCTACGGAACAACGATCAAAATCAGGAAAGTTCGCGTTCATCCGGTGCTGCTGTCCAGCACGAGCCCGCATCTTGCCCGTCGCCCTGAAATCGTCCGTGGTGAGCTCTCTTCCCGTGACCCAGATCCAGTCTGGAATCGTGCTTTGTGTCACGTCGCTCTGTCTCTGGAGAACCTTTCATCTAAAAGGTCCCTGAGCCTGCCTGAGTCTACGCCTCTCTTCAGGCAGGGCCAGGTGCTCGCAGCCCTTCCCCTTTCTGCAGCCACACTTGCTGCCTGCCCATGTAGAGTCTACCTGCCTCCTTGTTCCCTCTCCTCCCTGGGGCATGCAGTTCTCCTTCATGTGAGAGAATGAGGAGTGATTGTTCTCTATTATTTTCTCGTGACTTCTTTCCAGCCAGGAAAATGTGGCCCCATTTTGTTCCCCATGCTTGTTCTCTTTTTGCGGTAACCACACTGTGGTGTGACAACAATGGGCTGGTCATGATAAAGGAAACTTCTTGAGCAGATAAGAGAACATGATCCTCCTTTATGAACCTGCTCATTTTTACGTGTGCTGGTCTAGTACTGTTTTATATCCTTGTGTCATTTTGCTCTTTTTGTTATCTGCTTTTTCACGTTTTCAAAAAGGCAGATTGTTCCCTGTCACTCCCCTCAACACATGACACTCATGTGCAGACACGACCTCATGAGGGCCCTGCCTACCCCGGTCCCCCAACACGTGGTCCCTGTGCTCCCCACAGCAGGCCCTTGGCGGCCCCTGGACATCAGGCTCTTTCCACGTGTCCTTTCTCCACTGTTGCCGCTGATCCCTTGTGCCCACCTAGTGCTCAAGGTGCCTAAGCATCACCGCCCTGCCCCGACCTCACCACCCCAGCCCTCACTGCTGGTTCCAGCCACGTTGTCGTTCTGCTTTATAGATGTGCTCACGTGCCTGCCTCCCCCACTGGACTGTGCATTTCCCATGGGCAGCACCTGTATCTTTTATTTCAATGTCCCCAGCACCGGGCACAGTGCACAGAGCTACCCAAAAGAAGTCTGGGAGTAAATGATGCTGCTGTGAGGGCAGCATCCTTCCTTCACCCGTTTCCCTTCTAAGCCACGCTTGCATGTACCCCTCTCTTTTGCACATCGTAGCAGCTGCCGGTGTCAGCCCCCTCCCTCATTGTCCCCACCACTCCTTGCCCCCTCAGTCATCCCCTGTGTCCCCCAGCTCCTTTCTGGCTTCTAAGTCTGTTCGAATCCCATCTGTCCAAGACTAGCTGTGTGGTCTTGGACAAGTGACTTCACCTTTCTGCCCTTGAGTTTCTTGATCTTGAATTTTTGCCTTCCCCCGTCTCTAGCCACCCACACTTCAGACCTTGTCACCACCAGGATCTGCCTTACCAAGAAATCCTTGACCTTAACATCTCCCTCTCTAACCACAACTTCCTATGGCTCTGACTCTTGCACACCCTCCTTACTCTCGCTCCTGCTGTCTTTCCGCCCCATCAAGCATCTTCTGGAAGCTTTGACCTGCCATTTTCCCTGAGTTTTGTCAGCCCCTTGCTGTCTTGACTGAATTCGTTATCTAACCAGGACACACGATCTTATCCCAGTCCTTGCCAGTGCACTCCACTGACAACACGGGAGGTGGGGTGGTGGCCTCATTACCCTGGGTAATGAAGACACACTCCAGGTGTGTTTTTCTGACATCCCTGCCTGGCTCCATCCAGCAATCCCACTTCTCTGTTTTTATGCCCAACCTGCTATAGAAATTCACCCAGGTGTGAGGACACCACAATTCATGATGTCCAACTTCAGCTGCCCCCCAGTACCCAAGAGAGCTTGTTCTATGATTAGAAACCATTAGATCACGTGCTGGCTCTGCCATTGTGGGCCATGAGCTGGATGTCCCCCTGGTAGAAACCAGGCAGCCACTTCCTTCCCCACCAAAGCCAGCCCAAAAGGATTTTAAGGAGTCCCAAAGTCTCATAATATAACACCCCAAATTTCCAGGTTTTTTAATGTGGTAAAATATTTATTACATAAAATTTACCATGTTAGTCATTCAAAGGTTATAGTTCAATGGCGTTAAGTACATTCACATTGTTGTGCAACCATCACCACCATCTATTCATAGAACTCTTTTCATCTTCCCAAACGGAAACTCTGTGCCCATTAAACAATATCTCCTCCCTCCCCTGCCCCTGGCAACCACTGTTCTACTTTCTATCTCTGTGAATTTGACTCTTCTAGGTATTGCATACAAGTGGAATCATATAGTATTTGTCTTTTTGTGACTAGCTTATTTCACCTAGCATAATGTTTTCAAAGTTCGTGTAGTACGTGTCAAAATTTCCTTAAGTCTCGATAATATCTTATTGTATGTGTATACCACATTTTGTTTATCCATTCATCTGCTGATGGACATTTGAATTGTTTTACCTTTTAGCTATTGTGAATAATGCTGCTATGAACATGGATGTACAAATATCTGTTTGAGTCCCTGCTTTTAATTTTGAGTATATGCACAGAATTGGACTTGCTGGATTATATGAAAATTCTATTTTTCACATTTTGAGGAACTGCCATACTGTTTTCCATAGAGGCTGCTCCATTTTACATTCCCACCAACAGTGCACAAGGGTTCCAGTTTCTCCACATTCTCTCCAACACTTATTTTCTCTTTAGGGGTATGTTTGTGTGTGTGTGTTTCTTTTTTTGCTAATAGCCAGACTAATGGGTGCGAAGTGGTATCTTACTGAGGTTTGATTTTCATTTCCCTAATGATTAGTGAGGTTGAGCATCTTTTCATGTGCTTATTGGCCTTTTATATCTTCTTGGGAGAAATGGCTATTCAAGTCCTTTGCCCAATTTTGAATCAGGTTATTTGTTTTTTTATTGTTGAGTTTTAAGAGATCTCTGGATATTCTGGGTATTAATCCCTTACCAGATATGTGATTTGCAAAAATTTTCCCCCATTCTATGTGTTGCCTTTACTCTGCTGATAATGTCCTTTGATGAATAAGTTTTCAATTTTGATGAAGTCTAATTTGTGATCTCCAACAAATCATTGCCAAATCCAATTGTTAGGGTGGAAAGCCTAGTAGGTGCTCACGACACGGGTGGAGAAAGATTACTTACACAGAAATTAAGATGTAAAAGTTTATTTTATCCTTGAGGGGGTTGGGGTGGAGAGAGAGAGAGGGAAAGAAGGCAGGGAGATGGCATGGTATCCCAAAGAAAGAGAAGGGGATGCCAGCAGCAAGGCCAAGTGGCTTGCTGATTTCAAGGGGGACAAAGAGAAAAAAAATAGTGATGGCTGTCAGTTGATAACAAATGTGGCAGCAGGTAGATAACAAAAACTGCAAGGATGTGAAAGCCCAAGAGTTGGTTTCCTGTCTTTCTTTGGAGAAGGGGTTATCACAGGAGATGTGACTCTGCCCTTGAGATATGTTTCAATTAGCCATAATCAAGCCTCAGATAAACCTCATTGGCTTCGATACTGCCGAGCCTCAGATAAACTTCATTGGCTTCGATATTGCCACTGTGCAAAGCTTGCCATTGAGATATGGTTAAGGCTGTAGCTAATTCTTCTGGTGTTTACTCAGGAAATCTGTAAAAGCAGATTCTCAAAAAACAATTTCAAAAGAGAGAGATTTACATCTCTTTTCCGTCCATTCAGCTCTTTTCAGAAGTTGTGCAAAACAGAACTCCTGTAGGGTGCCTGTTAGTGAAAGAACTCACAGGATTGATCTTTAACCATTACTGGGGAAATTGTAGGATTAGGTATTTTCCTGTTATTTTTGCAAGGCTGGCCCTTTCACCAATGTCATGAAGCTTTTCTCCTGTTTTCTTCAAAGAGTTTTCTAGATTTAGCTCTTACATTTAGGTCTTCAATCCTTTTTGAGTTAATTTTTGCATATGCTGTAACATAGAGTCCAACTTCATTCTTCCACTGCATGTAGGTGTCCAGTTTTTCCAGCACCATTTGTTGAAAAGACTGTCTCTACACCTCATTGAATGGCATATGATATTTCTAGAGCTGCCATAATAAAATACCACAGACTTGGTGACTTAAATAATAGAAATATATGTCTTCACAGTTCTGGAGGCTGCAAGTTCAAGATCAAGGTGCTGGCAGGGTTGGATTCCTCTGAATCCACTCTCCTTGGCTTGCAGATGGCCCTGCCCTCTTGCTGCCTCTTCCCACGGTTGTCCCTCTGGGCATGGATGCCCTGGTGTCTCTTGCTCTTCTTGTAGGGACACCATGCACTTTAGATTAGGAAGCAATCCTAACAGCCTCATTTCAACTTAATCATCTCTTTAAATACTTTCTCTCTCTTTGCCAATGATATGATATTATATCTAGAAAACCCCAAGGACTCAACCAAGAGACTCCTAGAATTGATAAATGAATTCAGTAAAGTCTCAGGATACAAAATCAATACACACAAATTAGAGGCATTTCATATATGCCAATAACAGTCAAGCCAAATTTCAAATCAAAAACACAATATCTTTTACAATAGCCTCAAAGAAAATTAAATATCTAGGAATATATTTAATGAAAGATGTGAGAGACATATACAGGGAGAACTACAAGACACTAAGAAAAGAAACTGTAGAAGATGTAAACAGATGGAAAAATCTACCTTGCTCATGGATTGGTAGAATCAACATCATTAAAATGTCTGTACTACCTAAAGTGATCTACAGAATTAATGCAATCCCTATCAAAGTACCATCATCATTCTTTACAGACCTAGAAAAAAATAATTCTATGCTTTGTATGGAACCAGAGAAGACTGTGTACAGCCAAAGCAATCTTAAGTAAAAAGAACAAACTGGGAGGTATCAGTCTACCAGACTTCAAGTTGTACTACAAGGCTATAGTAACTAAAACAGCATGGTACTAGCACAAGAATAGAGACATAGACCTTTGGAACAGGACTGAAAATCTGGAGCTGAAACCATCTGCGTATGGTAATCTAATCTTTGACAAAGAAGACAAAAATATACAATGGAGAAAAGAATCTCTTTTCAATAAATGGTGCTGGAAAAACTGGATAGCTACATGCAGAAAATTGAAACTGGATTCCCACCTCTCACCTCTCACAAAACTCAATTCAAGGTGGATAACAGACTTAAAACTAAGGCATGAAACCTTAAGAATTCTAAGAAGAAGATGTTGGGAAGATCCTTTCAGACATCGGCCTAGGCAAAGAATTTTTGAGGAAGACCCCCAAAGCAATCACAGCAGTAACAAAAATAAATAAATGGGATCTGATAAAATTAAAAATCTTTTGCACAGCCAAGGAAACTATCATTGGAGCGAAAAGACAGCCTATAGAATAGGAGAAAATATTTGCTCTGTACACATCCGATAAAGGGCTGATAACAAGAATCTATCTAGAACTTAAGAAAATCAACAAGATAAAATCAAACATCCCATCAATAAATGGGCAAAAGAAATGGACAGAAACTTTTCAAAAGAAGACAGAATAATGACCAGCAAACATATAAAAAATGCTCAACATCTCTAATCATTAGAGAAATGCAAATAAAAACCACAATGAAATATCACCTAACCCCAGTGAGATTGGCCTCTATCAAAAAATCCCAAAACAACAAATGCTGGTTAGGATGTGGAGAGACAGGAACACTCTTACACTGCTAGTGGGACTGCCAATTGGTGCAACCTCTGTGGAAAAGAATTTGGAGATACCTCAAAGAGCTAAAAATAGAAATACCGTTCAATCCAGCAATAGCACTATTAGGCATCTACCCAAAAGAGCAAAAGACATTCTATAATAAAGACATCTGTACCCGAATGTTTATGGCAGCACAATTCACTATTGCAAGGATGTGGAAACAACCCAAGTGCCCATCAATTCATGAATGGATTATTAAAATTTGGTATATGTATACAATGGAATATTACTCAATAATAAGAAACGACAGTGATCTAGCATCTCTTATATTTTCCTAGGTTGAGCTTGAGCCCATTATCTGCAGTGAGGTATCACAAGATTGGAGGAATAGCCTCCACATGTACTTGCTGTCAAATTGGTACTAACTGAGCAACACTGTGGTGCTCACATGGTAGTAATATTCTTCAGGGATTAGGGGTTTGGGGGGGTAAACTCACAACTAATGGACATAGACATGGTGTGCATTGTAGAGGGGAAGGGCATGCCTCTAAACCTTGCTTGAGTGAGGCAAAGACATAAAATGTAACCAGAAGATATTTGTAGTTCTGTGTTTATTGCAGAATTATTCACAATAGCTAAAATATGGAATCAGCTTAAGTGTTTATCAAGGGACGAATGGATAAAGAAGATGTGGTATATGTACACAGTGGAATATTATTTAGCCATGAAAAAGAAGGAAATTTTGTAATTTGCAGAAACATGGATGGAACTGGAGGACATTATTTTAAGTGAAATAAACCAGGCACAGAAAGACAAATATTGCATTTTCACACTCATATGTGGGACCTAAAAAAAATTGATCTCATGGAGGTAGTGAATAGAATGGTGGCCATTAGAGGTTGGTAAGGGTGGTGGGAAGGGGTAATGAAGAGGTGTTGGTTAATGGGTAATACTGTTAAATAGAAGGAAAAATTTCCAGTGTTCAATAGTGCAATAGGGCAACTACAGTTAATAATTTATTATATTTCAAAATAGCTAGAAGTTTTCAAATGTTCCCAACATAAAGCAATAATAAATATTTCAGATGAGTCATGTCCCAATTACCCTGATATGATCATTATATGTTATATGCTTGTATCAAAATATAACATGTACTCCATGAATATGTACAATAATCATGTATCAATAAAAAATTTAAAAAGAAAAGACTTTCTCCCTAAATATGGTCACATTCTGAGGTAGTATGGGTTGGGATTCCAACATATGAATTTAGTGGGGGTACAATTCAGTCTATAACAAATGGTCTTGGTACTCTTGTCGAAAATTATTGTGAGAGTTTAACTACGGGCTCTCTATTCTATCCCATTGCGCCACGTGTCTGTCCTCAGGCCATTACCATTCGATTACTATATCTAGTTTTGAAATCAGGAAATGTGAAACTTCTATCTTTGTTTTCCTTTTTCAAGATCATGTTTTTGGCCACTTGTGATCCCTTGAAATTCCATAAGAATTTTAGGATCAATTTTTCTATTTCTGTAGAAAGTGTCATTGAGATGTTGATAAGAATTATGTTGGATCTATAGTTTGCTTTGTAATAGTAATAATAATAGTTTTGACATTTTAACAATATTAAGTCTTCCAATCTATGAACACAGGATGTCTTTCCATTTATTTGTGTCTTCTTTAATTTCTTTCAGCAACATTTGTGGTTTTCAGTATACAGATCTTTTATTACTTCCTTGGTTAAGTTTATTCCTAAGTATTTTAGTCTTTCTGATGTTATTGTAGATGGAATTGTTTTCTTAATTTCATTTTCAGGTTGTTCATTGTTAGTGTTTCGAAAAGTAGCTAACTTTGGAGTACTGATTTTGTATCCTGCAACTCTGACAAATTCATTTATTAGTTCTAGCAAGTTTGGAGGGGGGTCTTTAGGGTTTTCTCCATATAAGACTATTTCATCTATAAACAGAGATAACTTTAGTTCTTCCTTTCTGCCCTTTATTTCTTTTTCACCCCATTGCTCTGGCTAAGCCTTCCACTACTATGTTGAATAGTGATGATAGCAGATGCTTTTGTCATGTTTCTGATCTCAGAGGGAAAGCTTTCATTCTTGCACCATTGAATATGATGTTAGTTGTGGATTTTTATATATGGCCTTGATCATGTTTAGGTACTTTCTATTCCTAGTTTGTGGAGTATTTTTTTTATCATGAAAGTGTTTTGAAGTTTGTCAGATGTTGAATAATTGAGATGGTCATGCAGTTTTTTTCCTTCATTCGACTAATGTCATGTACTGCACTGACTGATTTCTGTTTGTTGAATCAGCCTTGCATTCAGGGATAAATCCCTCTTGTTCGTGGTATATAATCCTTTTAATATGCTGCTAAATTTTGTTTGCTAGTATTTTGTTGAGGATTTTTGCATCAATATTTTTAAGAGATATTGTTCTGTAGTTTAATTTTCTTGACATACATTTATCTGGCTTTGGTATTGGGCTGGTGCTGGCCTCACAGATATGAATTGGGAATTCTTTTCCCCTCTTTACTTGCTTTGAAAGGATTTGAGAAGATTGGTGTTAATTGTTCTTTAGAACTCAGTGGTGAAGCCAACTGTCCTGGGCTTTTCTTTGTTGGGATGCTTTTGATTATTGATCCAGTCTCCTTACTAGTTATAGATCTATTTGGATTTTTGATTTCTTCACAATTCAGTTTGGTAGAAATTGTGTGTTCCTAGGAATTTGTCTGTTTCAGCTAGGGTATCCAATTTCTTGGTGTATAATTGTTCATAGTATTGTCTTATAAGTTTTTTGTTTCTGTAAAATCAATAGTAATGCCTCCACTTTCATTTATGATTTTGGTTATTTGATTCTTCTCTCCACCAATCTAGCTAAAGATTTACCAATCTTGCTGAACTTTCTGAATCATCAGCTCTTGGTTTTAATGATTTTCTCTATTGTTTTTCTATTCTCTTTTTTATCTCTGCTGTAATCTTCATTTCCTTCCTCTGCTAGTTTTGGGTTTAGTTTGATCTTCTTTGTCTAGTTCTTTGAGGTATAAAGTTAGGTTGTTAATTTGAGATCTTTCATCTCTTTTAACGTAAGCATTTACAACTATCAAAATTTCCAGGATTTAATTGAGAATTACTCATCCTACCAAGGACCAGAAAGATCTCAAACTGAATAAAAATAAAGAGAGAATCAACATATGCCTCCCCAAGAGATATTAGAATTATCTGACAATGATTTTAAGCAGTTAAAATGCTTCAATGAGCAATTATGAGCACCCCCTAGAAAAGAAGAAAAAATACTAATAGAAAGCCTCAGCAGAGAAATAGAAGCTATAAAGAAGAATCATATGGAAACTGTAGAACTTAAAAATACAACAACCAAAAATTTTTTAAAGATTCAATGAATAAACTCAGCAGTAGACTGGAGGATGTCAGAAAAATGGCACCACATGGAGTTAGGCAGGAAGACTTCATTCAAGACAATTACCGTAGGGATCAAGACTGTTAACAATAGAGAGAAAAGATTGAAATAAACTCTTTTGAGACAAAAAAGCAGGAGAGTTTTAAAGCTGTACTGAAGGAGGTAGCTGGGAGTTTGGTCAACATGATGAGACCATCTGGCCTTTATCCAAGTTAGGCTCCCATCCCCCACAGAGACTGGGCTATACGAGCCCTACCTTTCACAGGGATCGCTTCCAGTCCTTGAGAAAGACATTCTTGAGTTGCAAACCTGGCACAAGACTGGGAGAAGATGTCCTACATTTTAAAGGGGCAGAGAAAGAATTAACAAATACAAGTTTTCTAAAGTGAATGCTCTCAGAAAAGGGAGGTCAGGGCCTACAGTCAGGAATAAATATGTCTAAAGTGTAGTCAAGCTGGTGGAAATATTAAAGCCTCGTCAGCTCCACCTTTTGTTTAAGGGAAACCAGGTTTGCCACTGAACAACTTAGGAAGGCTAGTCTATGTAATTTGTTTCAGAAGATTTCTATTGTTGAAGTACTGGTTGAATCATTCCTTGAGACTTGACAGTATAGGATACTTTCTGGATGGTATGAGCATCTAGCATTTAATGAGGTAGTTTCCAGGAAAAGAAATAGGAAGCCAAAGAATAATTATTGGAGCAGACCATAAATCCAGTTTCTGATTCCAGAGGGCAGCCAGTAGAGAAGAGTTTTAGATGTTGGGCTCCGTGTCGTCAGATGGTGGAGTGAGGCAATCTGACAAATCTCCCGGTTTGCAGCTTCAGTGTTTTTGGTGATGGCATAGACATCAGGGAGGTCTCTGTAAGACTGTTTGCACTCATGATATTTCTTGGAGCTTCTAAAAGATGCAGGAGTTTAGTGAACTGATTCTTGTTGAATCTATGCAAATAATTATATTGCCATGAAAATGAGAATATTCAATAAGAGTTTCTGAATTCTATTAATAGAAGGATCAGGAAGGGAGAAACATATAAATGTTTCATTTCTGTTTACAAAAGCATAATCTATTGAATTGTTCTGAGTTAGAGACAGCTTAAGAGAAAGGGTTTCCTTATATCGAGAACATGGAAATCTTCCACCTCCTTGGTTAAGTATATTCCTAGGTATTTTATTTTCTTTGTAGCTATTCTGAAATATTTATACTAACAACATTTTACCCATGCAAATATAGACTAGCATTTCTTTGTATTTGACAATGCTTCCCATGGAACTCAACATATTTGAATAAACCTGATTATTTTTAACATCTCTGTTTTTGCAGGGTAAGAGAAAAAATCTTTTGTGATTTTCTAGGGGCCCTCTGAAAAAATCTGAAAGTCAGTCTGAGATCAAGAAGATTTTATTTAGGAAGGCAAAATATCAAAAGTTGTGGAAAATACCAAAGAGTTGGAACACTGAGCTAAATAGGATCATGAGTCACTGGGAAATAATACTTGACTACATATTTCACCAAAGTGACAGTAAAAGATTTCAACATTTGATAAAATTCAACACTTATTCATGATAAAAACTCACAGGAAAGTAGGAATTGAGGGGAGTTTCCTCAACTTGACAAAGAGCATCTACAAAAAAATTACTACAAATATCATACTTAATGGTGAAAAGATTGAGTGCTCTTCCTCTAAGTTTGGGGAAAAGGCAAAAGTGTCCACTCTCACCACTTTTACCTAACATAGTGCTAGAAATTCTACCCATGCACTAAAGCAAGCAAAGGAAATAAAAGGCATATATATTGGACTGAAAGAAATTAAACCATCCCTATTTGCAGATGACATGATTGGTGCTTACACAGAAAATCCCACGGAGCTTAAAAAAAAAAAAGCTCCTAGAACCAATATTTGAGTTCAGTAGTGTCCTAGAAACACATGAAAAATATTTATATTTCTACATACTAGCAATGAACACATGGACACCATAATTAAAAATGCAATACCATTTATAATCACTCAAAAGAGAAATATTTAGGGTAAATCTAACAAAGCTTGCACAGGATGTTATGCTGGAAATGATAAAATGTTAATGAAAAACAGATCTAAATAAATGGAAAAACTGACTATGTTGGTGGATTGGAAGACTCAACATATTAAGGCTGTCAATTCTTCCCCAAAAGATATATAGGTGTAACCCAATTACTCTCAAAATCCCAGTAAGATTTTTGTAGATATAGATGAAGGAGAACAGGGAATGCCATTCCAAAATATGCTGCCCTGGTATGCTGATTATTTTAAATTAAAGGCCCTTGGAAACCTGCAGATACTGGAGGAGGCTTTGCCCTGATGTTCCTTATCTGCCTAAGGACTGGATCAGCCAAACAATTACCTTTATAGTCCCTTCCCTGAGTTTTCATTAACTAAACTCATATCACAGGGAAGGAGATTGAGGACTGTAACCACACCTGGACAGATTTTGTCACGAACTATTGCCTATCTCCCAGGCCCATTCAGTTCCCAAAGAAAATCATTTATTAACCATTGTTTGAGCATCGGGCCCATTCATTTCCCTTAAAAATCATTTGCTGCCCCTCAAAATTGCCACATTTCTCCTATCTCCCCTCCCCCTGTGAAGAAGGATATATAAGCCTCTGGACCTTATTTGGTTATTGGGTAATCACTCTGCTGTGATTTTCCCCCATGTACATGCCTTTTCCCCTATCAATCTACCTATTGTCAGTGCATTTTCAGCAAGCTCTCAGAGGGCAGAGGGGAAGTTTCCCCTCCTCCCCAGTAAATAGACAAGATTATTCTACAACTTATACAAAAGGCACAAGAACTAGAGTAGCTAAAATATTTTAAAAGGAATAATATAAAATGGGAGGAATCATTCTACCCTATTTCAGGATTTACTATATAACTACAGTAATGAAGACTGTGTGGGACTGTCAGAAGGATGAACACATAGATTCATGTAACAGAGAACTCACACAAACATGGCCAACTGATTCTTGAC